>NC_132911.1:77703207-78032095 GCF_047675955.1 Chlorocebus sabaeus | reverse complement strand
GATTCATAATAGTTTCAAATTTATAGAAAAGTTGCAAGAAGGCAGGTGGATTATGAGGTCAGGAGATTGAGACCACCCTGGTTAACACAGTGAAACCCCGTCTCTACTAAAAATACAAAAAATTAGCCAGGTGTGGCAGCACATGCCTGTAGTCCCAGCTACTTGGGAGGCTGAGGCAGAAGAATCACTTGAACCCAGGAGGTGGAGGTTGCAGTGAGCTGAGATCATGCTACTGCACTCCAGCCTGGGTGGCAGAGCGAGATTCCATCAAAAAAAAAAAAAAAAAAACCAGACACATAGAGTAATGGAACAGAATAGAAAACCCAGAAATAAATTCATACATCTACAGTGAACTGATTTTTGACAAGGCAACCAAGAACATACATAGGGAAAGAACAGTCTCTTCAATAAATGGTGCTGGGAAAACTGGATATCCATAAGCAGAAGAATGAAACTAGACCTCTATCTCTCATTACGTACACAAATCAAATCAAAATAGATTAAAGACAAATCTAAGACCTCATACTATGAAACTACTACAAGAAAACATTGAAGAAACTCTCCAGGACACTGGTCTAGGCAAAGATTTCTTGAGTAATACCCCACAAGCACAGGCAACCAAACCAAAAATGGACAAATAGGATTGTGGGCAAAAGATTACCTAGGTGCCAAGGCAAGAGACTGAAGGCACAAACTGTTTTGGTATAATAAAGAAAATAGTTAGAATAAGAATAGTTATGATACAAATTAGATATAGAGATGATCATGGACATTATCAATCATTAGCTTTTAATATTACTCTTTGTTGCATTACTAATATAACCTAGGAATAACTGGCAGGTTGAGTACTGAAGAGATGTTGTGAGAAGTGACCTAGAAGCCAAGAGGTGAGCCCTCTGTCACACCCACATAAGGGCCACTTGAGGGCTCCTTGGTCAAGTGGTAATGCCAGTGCCTGGGAAGACACCCATTACTTAGCAGACCACAAAAGGGAGTCTCCTTTCCTTGGAGGAGTCAGGGAACACTCTGCTCCACCAGCTTCTTGTGTGACTCTGGATATTATCCAGGCCTGCCCACAGTCATCCAGAGGCCTAAACCCCTCCCCATGGTGCTGTGCTTCAATGATCACACTCCTTGTCCACTTTCATGTTCCTCCCGTACTCCTGGTTCCTCTGTGAAGTTCATAGTAGATAGTGGTAGAATAAACAGGGAAAGTCTTAAAGTCTTTGATCTTTCTTATAAGTGCATAGAAGAAATGCTGACATATGCTGCCTTCTCTCTCTGCTTTGGTTACCTAAAAGGGAAGGGCCCCCATCCTATGATCACGTGACTTGTTTCGCCTTATCAATCACTTAGAATATCCACCCTCCTTACCCTGCCCCCCCTGTCTTGTATGCAATAAATATCAGCACACCCAGCCATTCAGGGCCACTACCGGTCTCTGCATCTTGACGGTAGTGGTCCCCCAGGCCCAGCTGCTTTCTCTTTATCTCTTTGTTTTGTGTCTTTATTTATTACAGTCTCTCATCTCCACACACGGGGAGAACACCCTCTAAGCCCTGTAGGGCTGGACCCTACATAGGATCACATCAAGTTAAAAAGATCTGCACAGCAAAGGAAACAATCAACAAAATGAAGAGACAACCCACAGAATGAAAGAAAATATTTACAAACTACCTATCTAACCAGAATATATAAAGAGCTCAAATAACTCTACAGGGAAAAAAAATCTAATAATTTAATTTTTAAATGAGCAAAAGACTTTAATAGACATTTCTCAAAAGAAGGCATACACATGTCAAACAAGCCATATGAAAAGGTGTTCGATTGGCCGGGCATGTGGCTCATGCCTGTAATCCCTGCACTTTGGGAGGCCGAGGCGGGTGGATCACCTGAGGTCAGGAGTTCGAGACCAGCCTGACCAACATGGAGAAACCCCATCTCTACTAAAAATACAAAATTAGCTGGGTGTGGTGGCACATGCCTATAATCCCAGCTACTAGGGAGGCTGAAGCAGGAGAATTGCTTGAACCTGGGAGGCGGAGGTTGCAGTGAGCTGAGATCATGCCATTGTGTTCCAGCCTGGGCAACAAGAGTGAAACTCTGCCTCAAAAAAAAAAAAAGAAAGAAAAGGTGTTCGACATCATCGATCATCAGAGAAATGCAAATGAAAACTACAATGAGATATCATCTCACCCCAGTTAAATGGCTTTTATCTAAATGTCAGGCAATAACAAATGCTGGCAAGGATATAGAGAAAAGAGAACCTTCATACACTGTTGGTGTGAATGTAAATTAGTATAACCACTGTGGAGAACAGCTTTGAGTTTCCTCCAAAAACTGAAAATAGAGCTACCACATAATCCAGCAATCTCACTGGATTATCCAAAAGAAAGGAAATCAGGATATCAAAAAGATATCTGCACGCTCATGTTTATTGCAGCACTATTCACAATAGCCAAGATTTCAAAGCAACATAAATGTCCATCAACAGATGAATGGATAAAGAAAATGTGGTCCATTTACACAATAGAATACTATTTAGCCACAAAAAAGAATGAGAGTCTGGGTGCACTGGCTCATGCCTATAATCCCAGAACTTTGGGAAGCTGAGACGGTGGGCCTCCCTTGAGGCCAACAGATCGAGACCAGTCTGGTCAATGTAACAAGAGCCCATCTCTATGTAAAAATTAAATTAAATAAAAAATAAAAAAATAAGAGCAAGAGCAAGATCCTATTATTTGCAACAACATGAATGGAACTGGAGGTCATTATGCTAATTAAAATAATCTAGGCACAGAAAGACAAACTTCACATGTCCTCACTTATTTATGGGAGCTAAAATTAAAACAATTGAACTCATAGAGATAGTGAGTAGGATGGTTACCAGAGGCTGGGAACAGGGGGTGGCACAGAGGAATGGGGTTGGTTAATGGGTACAAAAAAAATAGTTTAAAAGATGAATAATACCTAATATTTGGTAGCACAGCAGAGTGACGATAATAAAAAATAATTTAATTATATATTTTTAAATGATAAAAAAAGTATAATTGGATTGTTTGTAACACAAAGGATGAATGATTGAGCTGATGTATACCCCATTTACCCTGATGTGATTATTACACATTGCATATCTGTATCAAAATACCTTATGTATTCTTGGAAGTCTATTTTGATTTAAAAAATTTCTCATGTAAACATTAAATATATACACCTATCACATATCCACAAGAATTAAAAAATAAAATTTTTTTGAAACAAAACATTTTTGAGGACTGTCAGCACTGTGCTTACTCTACCTAAGGGATAAGTTAGCCCTGCAACCATTAGCAAGAGAAGGGCTGAAAGCAATGGGAAAACTCAAAAGGGAATGGTAAGACAATTTAGCTGTGAATCAACTAGAATGCTCTCAGGTGCAGATAATAAAATTCTGACTCCAACTCACTAAAGCAATAACCAGAAAGTCCAGAAGTATGGCAAAACCCAGGCTTGGGTGATTCAATGACCCTACAGTATCTGCAATTTGAGTTATTATTTTTTTAATTTTTAAAAATTATTTTAAATTTTATTTTTGAAACAGAGTCTCACTCTGTTGCCCTGGCTGGTGTGCAATGGTGCAATCTCAGCTCACTGAAGCTTCAAACTTCTGGGATCAAGCTATCATCTCACCTCAGCCTCCTGAGTAGCTGTGACTACAGGCAGGTGCTGCCATGCTTGGCTAATTTTTATTTTATTTTTTGTAGAGACAGGGTCTCACAATGTTGCCCAGGCTGGTCTTGAATTCTTGGGTTCAAGCAATTCTCCCACCTCAGCCTCCAAAGTGCTGGGTTTACAGGTGTGACCCACCACGCCAGGCTCTTATTTTTTTAGACTAACCATTCTTCTGTTCACAGTATCAGCTTCATCCAGACACTAATTCCCTTTCATGGTCATCAGATGATTGTCCACAGAAATGTGGGCAACATTCCTCCTTGTTTACATCTAGTGAGACAACCAAGGAATTTGAATCCATCCCTTCTGATTGAGCTAACCTCAGTCATGTGACAAACCAGACCAATTAACCATACCCTGGGAATACTTCACATGGCTGACCTAGCAAATCAAGATCCACCCTAGAGTAGAAATGTGGTGTACATCAGAAAAAGAGCAGGAAACGTGACATGTTTGATAATCCATTCCACATCTCTGAACCCTGTCCTCACATCAAGTACATTAGAAGGTCAAAGAATCTTTTAATCCAAGAGAAAATCTAAGAGAGAGGGTTTGAGGAGGATATTTTTAGAGAAAGCTATGCTGTGAGTCCTGTTTCCAAACCCCTCCCCATAAGGACTGAAACAGAGTTGGGTAAAAACCTGCTCTACCTCGAAGCTAAGTGAGAGGGGACTCCACAGAGCTACTTAGAGAGCTTAATGTGTAATCAATTGCCTGATATGTTCTTCTTGCCCACTGCAATTGACTGAGACCATGGCACTGCAGTAAGGAAGGTTTAATTAATATGAAGGAGAACTGGAGTTTCCACTCAAATCAGTCTCTTGTTATGGCCAAGGGACTTAGAGTCAAAGGAACTCTAAGCCAAGGAACTTAGAGTCAAAAGACTTATAGCCAATTAAATGTCCATATAGGAATAGACATGGACAGGCATTCATTATCCCTTAAAAAAAAATGTTTTTATGTAAAAAGTCAATAAACAAAAAGCCGAAGGCAAGGTTACAAAACTGACTTATCTTTAACTTCTATGCCTTGAGCTACAGTAATCTTGGGTTTAGTTACAGACTTTTAGCAATTAGCTATATAAAATGTAAACATTGTTCCGAAACAAAAAGTTTTTAAATATATATCTATCTTTACAACTCATAACTGGGAATTTTGTACCCAGGAGGCTTTGTCACAATGTATCTTTATCCTGTCTGTAATTATCTTCCTTTAATTCTATGGGAATTAGAAAAGGTGCCACATAACAGCTCAGAAGGCAAAGTTCCTTGTTTTACTGGCTGTTTAGGCATCTTTGTACCCATCCTTGATTTGGAGGTTCTGACCTTGACTTAATTCTTTCCCTCAAAACTGGCCCTTACAGTCTCATATGCTCACCTCTTCCATGACAGTCTCCGGGCCTAGAGGGACAGTGTTTGTATAGTCTTAGCAGCAGGGCATTTTCAGTGAAAAGCAAATTGGAGCCAGTGTGATGCCAAATGAGGGAGATTCGCATCTCTACTCTTCAGAATACCATGATTCTGGTTTCCTTGGAGGTAAAACAAGGAAAAATAAATAACAATATTTTTGAAAATCAAAAGAGTATTTGTGTGTCAGAATAGAAAAAGGAACCTACTCCATTAGGGCACCAACTAAAAATACGAAGAAAAATGCTAACCTGGCACTCTTTAGAGGATTATATAATTCATGATTCAGTCTGCACTCAAAAACAAAAGTTGGGGCTGAAATCTAATAAAAAGTGTTACACTTCTCCTTTGAAACGACCTCTTTCTCTAGTTCTCCTTTTCTATTAAAGAATTTTTTTTTTTTTAAGGCAGAGAGTCTCACTTTATCACCCAAGTTGGAGTGCAGTGGTGTAATCTTGGCTCACTGCAACCTCCATTTCCCAGGCTCAAACAATTCTCATGCCTCAGCCTCCTGAGTAGCTGGGGTTACAGGCGTGCACACCACACCTGGCTAATTTTTGTATTTTCTAGTAGAGACAAAGTTTCTCCACGTTGGCCAGGCTGATGAAACTTCTGGCCTCAAGTGATCCACCCACCTTGGCTTCCCAAAGGGCTGGGATTACAGGTGTGAGCCACTGCACCCAGCCTGAAGAGAAATTATAGTAAGACCAATTTATGTGCCAAATAAGTTTTAGGCTTATTATACTTGGCCTGATTATTCACATAAAGTGCAGCAAGAATTAATTGGCCACATAGGCTCCTTTTAAGTTGGCTTTGCTGGAACTTTGCCTAAAAATATGTTATTCTAGTCTAAGCCCTGGGAGGGAAAAAAAAAACAGTGTCTCCAATTGTCCTGTTTTGAAAGAAATGAATCTTACTAAACTTATGCAAATAACTGTATTGTCATAAAATCAGAATACTCATGAACAGTTTCTGAATTCTGGAGAGCTCAGAGAGAAAAGTAAACTTGCTCACAAAAACATTCTTCACTTAATTGCTCTAAACTATAAATAATTCAAAAGAAAAAGATTTGCTTGACTCCTCTTTAACCACAGCAGCAACCTTCCAAACATGATGTCCTTTGTTCACCTTGGAAGTTCACAAGTGAAACAGCTCTGGTTAGATGGGAGCTGTCTATCAGGTTCTGCAGAATCTAGCAGCTCCTACCTAGTTAGAATCAGTCTTAGGGGAAAAAGAGGCCCTCTGCTCGAGTATTCTCCTTGCATTCCTCAGGTAGCAAGACCCTATATCAAAAGGATATGGGTCCCCAGCAGGGGTTGGGCCAAGGCACTCAGCCCCTTTTGTCAATCTTTATCTTAATTTGCCCCATTATTGCCACAGGCAATGTAGCATTCTCATTATAACCATTGTCTGTGGATTTTTCTTAAATTTTCCAATCTGGAGCAAGTAGTGTTTTAAAGGCTTTGTTTTAACTCCCTAAATTTTCATTTTATTTATTTCATTTCTTAATAACCATCCAAAAATTTGTATCACCCTTCTGGGGTGAGCTCTTTTACTCCCTTTCTCTTTTCCTGTCTTTTTTTTTTTTTTTTTTTTTTGTTAATTGCCCCTGATATTTTATTAAGCATCTGTAAGACCCACAAGAGACAGCAAATTTGATAAGGCTTCTCACATAGTCCTATGATGCTGCCGGAGTAATGTCACCCAGGGTGCCCATGTAAAAAGGGCTCCCTAAACCCCACAATTTACCATGACGTGGGTAATAGAAATTTTTGTTGCAGAATATTCAGGTCACCATGAAGCCAGTCCCACATGGCTTGCATATGAAGCATATCAACTGCTTCATCTGGGGTGTTCCACTTGGCATTTTATAGGGAGAGTTGGGCAATCTCCTTCTCAGGATGAACACTAGGCATGTTGTTCTCTCAGGAATCACCTCCTGTGTATTTCGATCACATACATTCACCAGCAATTGTTTAATAGTGAGCTGTGGGTCCTGCATCAACCCAAGCAAGCTCTTTCATTCTGTAGCATTTAAAATTAGTGATTCTATCCTTAAAGTAGTTATTGTTACAATTTTTTGTGTAGCAGGATGAGCCACAGACAAGAACCCCACAGACACCGAGTTGTAGAAGGAAAGGGCTTTATTCAGCTGGGAGCATTGGCAGACTCACATCTCCAAAAACTGAGCTCCCTGAGTGAACAATTCCTGTCCCTTTTAAGGGCTTACAACTCTAGGGGGGTCCGCATGAGAGGGTCGTGATTGATTGAGCAAGCAGAGGGTATGTGACTGGGGGCTGCATGCACCAGTAATCAGAACAAAACAGAACAGGACAGGGAATTTCATAGTGCTTTTCTATACAATGTCTGGAATCGGTCAGGGGTCGATCTTTAGCTACCAGGCCCAGGGCTCAGTGCCGGGCTGTCTGCCTGTGGATTTCATTTCTGCCTTTTAGTTTTTACTTCTTCTTCATTTGGAGGCAGAAATTGGGCATAAGACAGTATGATGGGTGGTCTCCTCCCTTAATTGTAATAAAGGTTTCTCAGGGAGATGATGATACCAATCTACAAAATGGAACAATTCCTTTACATAACACCCTGTGGCTTTTTGGGTTTTTTGTTTGGTTGGTTGGTTGTTTTTTTTGGTTTGTTTTGATTTTGTTTTTTGAGACAGGATCTTGCCCTGCCACCCTTGCTGGAGTGCAGTGGCACAATTTCGGCTCACTGCAACCTCCGCCTCCAGGTGCAAGAGATTCTCACACCTCAGCATCCAAAGTACTGACCTCAGGTGACCCACCTACCTCAGCCTCCCAAAGTGGTGCGATTACAGGCAGAAACCACCATGACTGGCTACCCTCTTGTTTTAATGGTTACTTCATTTTGCCCTTCCTCCACATTGACTGTCTTCTTGGTAACCACAGGTCTCAGAGGTAACTTTGTTGCCTGAACTTAGTTTTTCTCTTTATCCATTTAGTTTTATCTGTATAATTTTTCCTTTACTCTAAAGTAGTAGTGGCACGATCTCGGCTCACCGCAATCTCCACCTCCTGGGTTCAAGCAATTCTCTTGCCTCAGCCTCCTGAGTAGCTGGGACTACAGGTGCCCACCACCACGCCAGGCTAATTTTTGTATTTTTAGTAGAAACAGGGTTTTAACATACTAACCAGGCTAGTCTTGAACTCCTGATTTTGTGATCCGCCCACCTTGGCCTCCCAAAGTGCTGGGATTACAGGCGTGAGCCACTGCACCCAGCAAAATCACATTTTCTTTAGCAAAAAAACACATCCTTGTGTCTTTTTGTTTTTTGTTCTTTTTTGCAGCAGAGGTTTAATAGGCAGAAGAGAAAAGAAAGAGAAACGGTCTCTAAGTGGAAAAGACCAGCAGGAGGCATATACTCCAGATTTTACAGAGAGGATGAGAGATATGGTAGTTGTGGACAGGAAAGGAGGAAATTATGATAGGAAAAGTGGAGATCCTGTTACCGTCACTCCATCAGGTGGTCAGAAGCTGGGGTCACTCCAGAAGCCTTTGGATAACACCGGGTGGTAGCTCCAGCCAGAAATCCTCAGTTGCTCCAAAACCTCTTCCAGCCCCATGCAACAGCTAAGTCCTCTCTGAAAGTAAGCTGGTTCAAACAGGACCAATATGCCCAGCAACCCATGGGTACAGGGGAATTCTCCATGTTCTCTCCAGAAAGCCTGTCCTCTAAGTCTTATGAGGCTGGCGGCCATGCTAATTGTTTTTAAATGGTTGAAGGTAGCCCAGTAGTTGGTTTGATTTGGTTCTTAAATAGAGACTGAGAGCCTTGAAATGAAAGGACAGAGTTGGAATCTGCTCCTCTGCTCACTGTTTCAATGAATGTTGTACCGTGGTAACCCAGATGAACCTCCAATATGAAGCTGCTATGTTGTCTGGAGTATAAACCCAGGGTTTTATCAGGGGAACCAGCCCCCAGTATTTCAACATAGGTTCTTTTCTATTTTCCTTAAGGGTTGGCCAGTCTGAGAAATAAAGAGAAAGAGCACAAGAGAGAAATTTTACAATTGGGCCTCCAGGGGTACCATCACATATTGGTAGGACCATGATGGCTACCTCAAGCCATGAAACCAGCAAGTTTTTATTAGGGATTTTAGAAGGGGAGGGAGTGTACAAACAAAGAGTAAGTCACAAAGATCACATGCTTCAAAGGACAATTAAGATCACAAGGCAAGGCAAAATTAGAATTACTGATGAGGTTCTATGTCCCGCTGTGGATGCATTGTCTTGATAAACATCTTAACAGAAAACAGTGTTCGAGAGCAGACTACTGGTCTGACTAAAATTTACCAGGCTGGAATTTCCCAATGCTAGTAAGCCTGAGGGCACTGTAGGAGACCAGGGTGTATTTCAGTGCTTATCTCAACCGCATAAGACAGACACTCCCAGAGAGGCTGTCTATAGACCTACTCCCAGGAAGGCATTCCTTCCCCAGGGCTATTCCTTACTGGAAAAAGAATTCAGTGATATTTCTCCTACATGCACATCCGTCTATGGGCTTTCTGCAAGAAGAAAAATATGACTCTATTCTGCCCAACCCTTCAGGCAGTCAGACCTTATGGTTATCTTTCCTTGTTCCTGAAAATCGCTGTTATTCTGTTCCTTTTCAGGATGCACTGATTTCATATTGTTCAAACACACATGTTTTACAATTTGTACAGTTAATGCAATCATCACAGGGTCCTGAGGTGACATACATCCTCAGCTTACAAAGATGACGAGATTAAGAGATTAAAGTAAAGACAGGCATAGGAAATTATAAGAGCATTGATTTGGTAAGTGATAAATCTCCATGAAATCTTCACAATTTATGTTCAGAGATTGCAGTAAAGACAGGCATAAGAAATTATAAAAGTATTAATTTTGGGAGCTGATTAATGTCCATGAAATCTTCACAATTTATGTTCTTCTGCCACAGCTTCAGCCAGTCCCTCCATTCGGTGTCCCTGACTTCCCTCCCACAGCAGGGTTTGTCATCTTGCACCAAGAAAACTTAGGACTCAAACACACACAAGGAGTTTAGGAGTGGAGGTTTAATAGGCAGAAGAGAAGAGAAAGAGAAACAGCTTTCTCTCTATATATAGAGAGGGGTCTCCAAGCAGAAAAGACCCCATCCTTTTGTTTCTATAAACTTCACCAAAAACACCTCTGTCACCAGGCTGGAGTGCAGTGACATGATCTTGGCTCACTACAGCCTCCACTTCCCAGGTTCAAGTGATTCTCCTGCCTCAGCCTTCCGAGTAGCCAGGATTACAAGCGCATGCCACCAGGCCCAGCTAATTTCTGTATTTTTAGTAGAGACAGGATTTCACCATGTTGGCCAGGCTGGTCTTGAATTCCTGACCTCAGGTGATCTGTCCACCTCAGCCTCCCAAAGTGCTGGGATTACAAGCATGAGCCACTGCACCCAGCATTTTTAATGTAAATTCTTGGTAAACAACTCAGAAATTCCCTCTTCTTTCCCTTTGAAAACCCTCTTGTAACTGCTGCTAATTTATGGAGTATATATTCAGGCAACTCAAGTTGTAATGCTCCCAGGATGCAATCCTCAAGTTTGGCCCAGATAAACTCTCTACTTACACTAATTCTGCCTCAGTTTCTTCCTTTTAGGTCAACACTGCTATATTAGTCCATTCTCATGCTACTATGAAGAAATACCCAAGACTGGGTGATTTATAAAGGAAAGAGGTTTAGGCTGGGCACAGTGGCTCACATCTGTAATCTCAGCACTTTGGGAGGCTGATCACCTGAGGTCAGGAGTTCGAGACCAGCCTGACCAACGTGATGAAACCCCATCTCTACTAAAAATACAAAAATTAGCCAGTGTGATGGCAGGTGCCTGTAATCCCAGTTACTTGGGAGGCTGAGGCAGGAGAATCACTTGAACCTGGAAGGCAGAGGTTGCAGTGAGCGAGATGGCACCACTGCACTCCAGCCTGGGTGACAGAGTGAGACTTCGTCTCAAAAAAATAAATAAAATATAGCCGGGCGAGGTGGCGGGCGCCTGTAGTCCCAGCTACTCGGGAGGCTGAGATAGGAGAATGGCGTAAACTCGGGAGGCGGAGCTTGCAGTGAGCTGAGATCCAGCCACTGCACTCCAGCCTGGGCAACAAAGCGAGACTCCATCTCAAATAAATAAATAAATAAATAAATAAAATATAGGAAAGAGGTTTAACTGACCTATGGCTCCGCAGGGTTGGGGAGGCCTCAGGAAACAATCATGGCAGAAGGGGAAGCAAACACATCCTTCTTCCTATGGTGGCAGGAAAGTGAAGTGCAGAGCAAAAGGGTGGGTGGGGAAAGCTCCTTATAAAACCATCAGATTTCATGAGAACTCATTCATTATCATGAGAACAGCGTGGAGGTAACCGCCCTCATGATTCAAATACCTCCCACTGGGTCCCCCACAACACGTGGGGATTATGGGAACTACAATTCAAGATGAGATGTAGATGGGGACACAGCCAAACCATATCAATTACTTACCCTACCTTGCCCATTGCTTGCTATGGAAAACACAATAAACACTCTTGCCCACATTTTCCCCCTCCCTCCACGTTCTCACAGACCTTGGTGCTTCCCCAGGTGGCTCTGCATGGTGCACCACGCCTCCATTTTCTAGAGATCTGTGAGGATAAGCTTCTTTCTTCATGACAGTCATTTCTGTGTCTTCCTATCCTACCATATCTGATTAAAACAAATCCTGGGTACCCTTAAAACAGGAACAATACCTTCAAAAAATTTGTTTATATACTCAATTTATTCTAATTTGAATTAGGTTGGTGTATGATGACAAACTCCAAGCAAAAGAGCATTTCTTCTGGACTCCCAGAAATAGCTTCAACAATACATTTGTATTTTCCCTAAAATGAAGTATAAGAAATACAAGTAATACAAAATGTTAGATGCTACTATTTCAGAGGCTTTGTAAGAACTTTCTCTTACTAGCAGAAAGCCATTTAAATTGGATTGATTTTATTAGTTTTCCAATGAGACAAAATTTTCCATGTCTTTGAATTAGATGAGCATAAGCCCATTTATTTCCCAATTATAAAATTATGTTATTTTTAAAAACTAACCTAAGAGGTTTTTAAATATTAGATATTAGTTTATAACAAAATAATGAAAGAATATGCATTATTACATTTTATTTTAAAATGGTCACCAAAAGTAAAATGCATAAAATTTCATTACTAGATACGTCATGCAAACATCTAAAATCACAATGGTATTATTCATCGAAGCAGCAATTATTTTTACAAAGGCATGGATGACCAGGCTAAGTTCCCAAGAAAATCTTGAACAAAATAAGTCTGTAATTTACGTGATTTTTATTCTCATAAACAATGTTCACATTATATTTAGTATATTACATGAATAGTTATAGAGATTTACTGGCTTATACACAGTGGTCATTCAGTGCTTTCATCTAAAGACTGTTCAACAGATTAGTAATGAGCTCTTGCATTCAAATTACTCTTGCCCATGTATGTTAAAGGGAAAAAATGAAGTGGAAAAAAATGCTATCTTTTGTGCAATTTTTCCATAGTCTACAGAAAGAAAAAATACCAAAAGACCTAATACTAAGGCTGTGCGCGGTGGCTCACACCTATAATCCCAGCACTTCCGGAGGCCAAGGCCAGGTCTCACTAACAACTGTTTCAGTACTGACCAAGTGGTTAAGTTAAATATTGAAAGCCAGTGCCCTTATACAAAGGATGGGATGTAAGAAAAGCCCATCAGGAGTTTTGGCCAGGCCTTTCCTGGGCCTTAAAGCATGACAAAATAACTGAGAAATTCTTAATAGGACCCATTTAGGATTAATCAAGTTTTATTGTGGGTCTGAAGAAACTCCGCAGGTTTCCACAACCAAGTTTATTGGGGGTCTGAAGGAACTCCTCAAACCTCCATGATTTATCAGGAGACAAGATAAAGGTAATCCCCCCAGCACCCAGACCCATTTAGATTAAGTAAAGTTACTGAGGCTCCAGAGGAAGGTCTTCAGGACTCAGACCTTAGTCATAGATTAAAAGAAGTTAATCACTTGTGTCTTCAGATGAATGCACACTTACACATAGACATATTCCTTAGAATGAACATAAACTCTGAAAGATTTGTAATTTTGAGTTGGTCTGACAATAATTTCCAGACCTTCTCCCTGTAACCAGTTGCAGAAATGAAAGCTCTCTTCCTCCCCAGTTCATCTGCATCTTGTTATTGGGCTGCAAGAAATGGCAGCCTGACCCTCAGTTTGGTCCAGGAACAGAGGTGGGTGGATCACATGAGGCCAGGAGTTTGAGACCAGCCTAGGCAACATGGTGAAACCCCATCTCTACTAAAAATTTTAAAATTAGCTGGGCATGGTGGCATGTGCCTGTAATCCCAGCTACTAGGGTGACTGAGGCACAAAATCACCTGAACTTGGGAGGCGGAAGTTGCAGTGAGCCCAGAACACACTTCACTCCAGCCTGGGCAACAGAGCAAGACTCAGTCAAAAAAAAAAAAAAAAACGCTAATTCTAAATAAAAGTGAAGGAAAAAACCTTGAACATCTTAATCTTGAATTGCTATTCATGAAATTGTCAGCTGGGCATAGCTGCCCACACCTGTAATTCCAGCACTTTGGGAGGCTAAGCGGAGTGGATTGCTTGAGCTCAGGAGTTCAAGACCAACCTGGGCAACACAGTGAAACTGCAACTCTTCCAAAAATACAAAATGTTAGCTGGCATTGTGGCACGCACCTGTAGTCTCAGCTAGTCAGGAGGCAAAGGCATGAGGATTGCTTGGGGTGGGGGTTGGTGGGTGGAGGTTGCAGTGAGCAGAGATTGTGCCACTGCACTCCAGTCTGGGTGACAGACTGAGATCCCATTTCAAAAAAAAAAGGAAGAAGTTGTGAATTGCTTGTTTCAAATGCTTAACATGTCTATTACTGCTAAAGGTTAGACAGTACAAAATAAATATTGAACAATACCTTAGAAAATTTTATTCCCTTGAAGGAGAATGGTACTGTTGTATTCACAGTCTCTGCAAACAAAATACAAAATACAAGACGTTATCGGTCACGGTTAGGTGAATTTTTTCTTGGTAGCATAGAGTACACCTTTATGGCATACACTTAACTACCGACAGAGGCAGTCCCAAGCAAAACTGTAGAAAAATAACAAACCTTTTTTACCCTGGCTACTATTCTCCTGTGGCTTCCTTTCTCTGCCCCTAAAGTCTCTCTGTAGACCTGCCCCTATCTTATCCCTTAGGGCACACAGACTGTTAAGATCTGCTGGTCTCAATAATGAATAAACGATGAACAAGCTAGTGCTAATATGCTTCAGACCAAGTTACACATGTGTATGTTAAACTAGTTTTCAGAGACATTGATGCACATTAAGTTGAGTATAATAGAGAATAATCTTTCCAAAGACACATGAGATATTTTGGAGGCAGCCAGAATACTGAAGCGCCTCCCAATTACACCACTGAGAAGCTCACGTTAGCTTCTGTTTAAGTGCATAGCCATGGGCCTGGCCCCACACAAGCTGTGGAGCACAGAGTCAAAAGTGCAGGAAAATCCACACCCTACTGTTCTAGTCAGAACAAAGTAGTGAATGTGATCTGATGGGGTAAAGATAGAAATACATGTTTTGAATCTCAAACAAAAGAAACAGTGGCCAAAAATATTTGTAATGTAAATAGTTAAATCGAAAACCATAATATTGTTCTCAGAAGTAAATAAATAATGTCTGCATGTATACTTCTAGTCTCACAAATAAGCATTTATTTATTTACTTCTGGGTGCATCCTTTTTTTGTTTTTGTTTGTTTGTTTGTTTTGAGATGGAGTCTCACTCTGTTGCCCAGGCTGGAGTACAATGGTGTGATCTCTGCTCACTGCAACCTCTGCCTGCCACCACGCCCGATTAATTTTTGTATTTTTAGTAGACACGGGGTTTCACCATGCTGACCAGGCTGGTCTCAAACTCCCAACTTCAGGCTATCCGCCCACCTCAGCCTTCCAAAGTGCTGGGATTATAGGCATGAGCCACTGCACCCAACTGTTTTTTCTTTTCTTTTTGTTTTTCTTTAAAGCAAATAAAGGGTGTATTATTATTATTATTATTATTATTATTATTATTATTATTGAGACAGAATCTCGCTCTGTGGCCCAGGCTGGAGTGCAGTGGCGCGATCTCGGCTCACTGCAAGCTCCACCTTCCAGGTTCACGCCATTCTCCTGCCTCAGCCTCCCCAGTAGCTGAGATTACAGGCACCCACCACTACACCTGGCTAATTTTTGTATTTTTAGTAGAGACGGAGTTTCTCTGTGTTGGCCAGGCTGGTCTTGAACTCCTGACCTCAGGTGATCTGCCCACCTCGGCCTTCCAAAGTGCTGGGATTACAGACATGAGCCACCACACCTAGCCAGGTATATCCTTACTAAAGGAGTTGATACTTGAGGTGTTTCTTCTGCTCGGTAAAGTGATCATGTCTTCATAATCTTAGGATCTTTCATTCAAGGCCAATCCAATTCAAAACTTAACAATTCAACAACTATTTATTGAAAGCCTACTACCCACCAGGGCCTGGGAAGACAATGGTAGTACAACTCTGTCCCTTCTCTCAAAGAGCTAAAGTCTATTGAAGATATAGATATATAAGAAACCATTCCAGCTGTGAGCGGTGGCTCACGCCTGTAATCACAACACTTTGGGAGGCCGAAGAGGGTAGATCCCTTGAACTCAGAAGTTCAAGACCAGCCTGGGCAATATGGTTGATCCTTATCTGTACAAAATATAAAAAAGAAAGATGGGTATGGTGGTGTGTGCCTGTAATCCCAGTTACTTGAGAGGCTGGGGTGGGAGGATCACTTGAGCCCAGTAGGTAGAGGCTACAGTGAGCTGTGTTTGTACCACTTCACTCCAGCCTGGGTGACAGGGAGACCTTGTCTCAAAATAAATAAATAAATAAATATTAAATTAAAATTAAAATTTTTAAAAAACAAAAAAAGACCCCCAAAATAATAAGAAGAAACCATTCCAAATACAATATGCAATGGGAAAGATGCAGTAAGGATAAATATAACATCTTCGTAAGAGTGATGGCCCTGGGGCCAGAACTGCTTGGGTTTGAATCTCAGCTCCTCTACTTGGTGTGTAACTTCAGACTAGTCACTTAATTTTTCTATGGCTCAGTAAAACGGTGATGGGTGATAACACATATCTCATAGAATTATCACAAGGGCTATACCAGTTAATACATGTTAAGTGCTAAGAACAATGCCTGGGACACAGCACTTATTAAATATTATTACCACTAAATATTACTTATAACGTTTAATATTATTCTTTCTCGCTTCTAGACCCTCCTTCCAATGGCATCTTGTGAATAATAACATATTCATACCTTGTGAATATTAATGCATTAATATATTAGTTATATATGTATATATTATATAACAATAATAGGCTCTATCTTATTAACTTGCTAGTTTCTTTGAGAGTATTTTTCACAAATTGAATCATATTTCATTTTTCTCCTTTTTTTTATTTTATTACTTCATTAGGATCTTGTTTTCTCCACTAGCCTGTAATTTCTGTGAGGACAGGGGTTTTGCTTTGGACATTTTTGAATCTGGCTCCTAGTACCTACCTAATTCTCAGTACCCAGCTTCAGGACCAACTATTAGGTTGTTGTAAAAGTAATTGCAGTTTTTGCCATGAAAAGTAATGCAATACATCATTACATAATTAAATCCATAATTTGCAAGGCCCAGCACAAAATGACGATATGAGGCTGCTTATTCAAAAGATAGGGGAAACCTGTTAAAGTTACTAGAACATAAAACTTTTCCTTTCTTCTATGTGTTTCTCTCTCTAGACTTGCCATAATGTTTTTATTGCAATTTAATATCATTTGTAATAAAGAGAACATTTTAAACTATTAGTATGAATTTCAGTATTCATCTTCTTATAATACAATGCCAGTTTTAAATGCAAATATCAAAGCATTTAACTTCAAGGTAGAATCACTGAAATTACACAATTTGTCTTTCCCTGCTCATCCCCAGGGGGTGCCTCAAGCGGAGCCAGCCAGAGGAAACTAACACAAGCCAGAGGCAGGAAGTTTGAACGGAGAAAGAGAAGGTCCCCAAGGCGTGGAACAGCCTGAGGGAACGCCCCCTCAGCAAGCAGCACAGGTGAGTGTAGAAACACCCAGGGGCTCCTCCACGACTGGGGGCTCCTGTGCAAGCTTTGGCCTGAGAGCTGCCTGTCAGGGTCCTCCTTCCACAAACTGCTAGATGCCCCATGCGCCAGTGAAGGGCAGAAAGTCCAAGCAAGTACCTTTCTTTCCCACAGGCCTGCTATTCAACAGTGACTCTCAATGCACTGCAATCTCCATGCAATACCTCCACACACTACCTGTTTTGGGGTGGGGCAGGGGATGGTGTGCCCAACTAGTCAGCTGCTGAACAGGGCCATGGCGCTGCCAGCCAAGGTAGGGCAGCCACTGTCATGCCCAAGCAAGATACTGCAGGGCACCCACACCAGATCCTGACCCTCCCTGTAGCCAGGATTTCACCAGGAGCAGAGGTTAGCAGGTGGCACTGGACAGAAGAGGGGAGAGGATCCCAGGGTGCCAGCAGGGAAGTGGGCAGCGAGAACCAAGAACCAGTCCAGGGAAGGTGGGTTCATACCCCATCGTCTCATTAGATTTCACTTACACAAAACACACACTCAAAAATAAAATTATTAAGAATTTCAAGATTATGATCACAGGGCATTAAACCCCAAGCACAGGGCCCTTCTGTATATGGGGCCCTGGGCTCTGGTCATGAAGCCAACTCTGTCAACTTTGTGGAAGGGGTGGGGGAGGAAGACGGATGAGACTTGAGGATTTGAGAAAGAAATTAAGAACAACCCCTAGACCAGGTGTGGTGGCTCACGCCTATAATCCCAGCACTTTGGGAGGCCGAAGCGGGTGGATCATGAGGTCAGAAGTTCGAGACCAGTCTGGCCAACATGGTGAAATCCTATCTCTATTAAAGATACAAAAAATTTGTTGGGAATGGTGGCATACACCTGTAATCCCAGCTACTGGGGAGGCTGGGGCAGGAGAATCGCTTGAACCAGGGAGGCAGAGGTTGCAGTGAGCCGAGATTGTACCATTGCATTCCAGCCTGGGCAACAGGACGAGACTCTGTTTCAAAAAAAAAAGGAACAACCCCTAGTTTTCTATTTAGGGAGACTGTCTTAACACTTAGCAGGTCAGGTAGACAGACGGAGTTCTAACCTCCTCTGTTGGATAGACCTCTTTTTCAATTGCTTTGTCGGTCTTAGAAAGCTGTTTTTATGTTTTTCTTTTTTTGAGACTGGAGTCTCACTGTGTAGCCCAGGCTGGAGTGCAGTGGTGGGATCTTGGCTCACTACAACATCTGCCTTCATTCAAGTGATTCTCCTTCCTCAGTCTCCCGGGTAGCTGGGATTACAAACATGTGCTACCACACCCGTCTACTTTTGTATTTTTAGTAGAGACTGGGTTTCACCATGTTGGCCAGGCTGGTCTGGAACTCCTGACCTCAAGTAATCCACCCACCTCGGCCTCCCGAAGTGCTGGGATTATAGGCGTGAGCCACTGCACCTGCCCAGAAAGCTCATATCTTGCTCATACCTTCCATTCTTTTCTTTTCTTTTTTATTATACTTTAAGTTCTGGGGTACATGCGCACAACGTGCAGATTTGTTACATATGTATACATGTGCCATGTTGGTTTGCTGCACCAATTAATTCATCATTTACATTAGGTATTTCTCCTAATACTATCCCTCCCCAATCCCTCCCACCCCATGACAGACCCCGGTGTGTGATGTTCCCCTTCCTGTGTCCAAGTGTTCTCATCGTTCAGTTCCCACCTATCAGTGAGAACATGCAGTGTTTGGTTTTCTGTCCTTGTAATAGTTTGCTCAGAATGATGGCTTCCAGCATCATCCATGTCCCTACAAAGGACATAAACACCTCCTTTTTATTGCTGCATAGTATTCCATGTTGTATATGTGCCACATTTTCTTAACCCAGTCTATCATTGATGGATATTTGGGTTGGTTCCAAGTCTTTGCTATTGTGAATAGTGCTGCAATAAACATACTTGTGCACGTGTCTTTATAGCAGCATGATTTATAATCTTTTGGGTATGTACCCAGTAATAGGATGGCTGGGTCAAATGGTATTTCTAGTTCTAGATCTTAAGGAATCGCCACACTGTCTTCCACAATGGTTGAACTAGTTTACACTCCCACCAACAGTGTAAAAGTGTTCCTATCTCTCCACATCCTCTCCAGCATCTGCTGTTTCCTGACTTTTTAATGATCGCCATTCTAACTGGTGTGAGATGGTATCTCATTGTGGTTTTGATTTGCATTTCTCTGATGACCAGTGATGATGAGCATTTTTTCATGTGTCTGTTAGCTGTATAAATGTCTTCTTTTGAAAAGTATCTGTTCATATCCTTCACCCACTTTTTGATGGGGTTGTTTGATTTTTTTCTTGTAAATGTGTTTAAGTTCTTTGTAGATTCTGGATATTAGCCCTTTGTCAGATGGGTAGATTGCAAAAATTTTCTCCCATTCTGTAGGTTGCCTGTTCACTCTGATGGGAGTTTCTTTTGCTGTGCAGAAGCTCTTTAGTTTAATTAGGTCCCATTTTTCTATTTTGGCTTTTGTTGTCATTGTTTTTTGTGTTTTAGTCATGAAGTCCTTTCCCATGCCCATGTCCTGAATCATATTGCCTAGAAGAACCTTTCTTCTAGGGTTTTTATGGTTTTAGGTCTAACATTTAAGTCTTTAATCCATCTTGAATTAATTTTTGTATAAGGTTTAAGGAATGGATCCAGTTTCAGCTTTCTACATATGGCTAGCCAGTTTTCCCAGCACCATTTATTAGATAGGGAATCCTTTCCCCACTTCTTGTTTTTGTCAGGTTTGTCAAAGATCAGATGGTTGCAGATGTGTGGTATTATTTCTGAGGCCCCTGTTCTGTTCCATTGGTTTATATCTCTGTTTTGATACCAGTACCATGCTGTTTTGGTTACTGTAGCCTTATAGTATAGTTTGAAGTCAGGTAGCATGATGCCTCCAGCTTTGTTCTTTCTGCTTAGGATTGTCTTGGCAATGCAGGCTCTTTTTTGGTTCCATATGAATTTTAAAGTAGTTTTTTCCAATTCTGTGAAGAAAGTCATTGGTAGCTTGATGGGGATGGCATTGAATTTATAAATTACCTTGGGCAGTATAGCCATTTTCACAATATTGATTCCTCCTATCCATGAGCATGGAATGTTCTTCCATTTGTTTGTGTCCTCTTTTATTTCATTGAGCAGTGATTTGTAGTTCTTGAAGAAGTCCTTCACATCCCTTGTAAGTTGTATTCCTAGGTATTTTATTCTCTTTGTAGCAATTGTGAATGGGAGTTCACTCATGATTTGGCTCTCTGTTTGTCTGTTATTGAAGTATAGGAATGCTTGTCATTTTTGCACATTATTTTGTATCCTGAGACTTTGCTAAAGTTGCCTATCAGCTTAAGGAGATTTTGGGCTGAGATGATGGGGTTTTCTAAATATACAATCATGTCATCTGCAAACAGGGACAATTTGACTTCCTCTTTTCCTAATTGAACACCGTTTATTTCTTTCTCTTGCCTGATTGTCCTGGCCAGAATTTCCAACACTATGTTGAATAAGAGTGGTGAAAGAGGGCATCCCTGTCTTGTGCCAGTTTTCAAAGGGAATGCTTCCAGTTTTTGCCCATTCAGTATGATATTGGCTGTGGGTTTGTCATAAATAACTCTTATTATTTTGAGATATGTCCCATCAATACCTAGTTTATTGAGAGTTTTTAGCATGAAGGGCTGTTGAATTTTGTCGAAGGTCTTTTCTGCATCTATTGAGATAATCGTGTGGTTTTTGTCTTTGGTTCTGTTTACCTGATGGATTATGTTTATTGATTTTTGTATGTTGAACCAGCCTTGCATCCCAGGAATGAAGCCAACTTGATCTTGGTGGATAAGCTTTTTGATGTGCTGCTGGATTCAGTTTGCCAGTATTTTATTAAGGATTTTCACATTAATGTTCATCAGGAATATTGGTCTAAAATTCTCTTTTTTTGTTGTGTCTCTGCCAGGCTTTGGTATCAGGATGATGTTGGCCTCATAAAATGAGTTAGGGAGGAGTCCCTCTTTTTCTATTGATTGGAATAGTTTCAGAAGGAATTGTACCAGCTCCTCTTTGTACCTCTGGTAGAGTTTGGCTGTGAATCCATCTGGGTCTGGACTTTTTTTGGTTGGTAGGTTATTAATTATTGCCTCAATTTCAGAGTCTGTTATTGGTCTATTCAGGGATTCAACGTCTTCCTGGTTTAATCTTGGGAGAGTGTATGTGTCCAGGAATTTATCCATTTCTTCTAGATTTTCTAGTTTATTTGTGTAGAGGTGTTTATAGTATTCTCTGGTGGTAGTTTGTATGTCTGTAGGATTGGTGGTGATATCCCCTTTATCATTTTTTATTGCATCTATTTGATTCTTCTCTCTTTTCCTCTTTATTAATCTTGCTAGTGGTCTATCTATTTTGTTGATCTTTTCCAAAAACCAGCTCCTGGATTCATTGATTTTGTGAAGGGTTTTTGTCTCTATCTCCTTCAGTTCTGCTCTAATCTTAGTTATTTCTTGCCTTCTGCTAGCTTTTGAATTTGTTTGCTCTTGCTTCTCTAGTTCTTTTAATTGTGATGTTAGGTTGTTGATTTTAGATCTTTCTTGCTTCCTCTTGTGGGCATTTAGTGCTGTAAATTTCCCTTTACACACTGCTTTAAATATGTCCCAGAGATTCTGGTATGTTGTGTCTTTGTTCACATTGGTTTCAAAGAACATCTTTATTTCTGCCTTCATTTTGTTATTTACCCAGTAGTCATTCAGGAGTGGGTTGTCCAGTTTCCATGTAGTTGTGCAGTTTTCAGTGAGTTTCTTAATCCTGAGTTCTAATTTGATTGCACTGTGGTTTGAGAGATAATTTGTTGTGATTTCTGTTCTTTCACATTTGCTGAGGAGGGTTTTACTTCCAATTGGAAGTATGTGGTCAGTTTTGGAATAAGTGCGATGTGGTGCTGAGAAGAATGTATATTCTATTGATCTGGGGTGGAGAGTTCTGTAGATGTCTATTAGGTCTGCTTGGTGCAGAGCTGAGTTCAAATCCTGAATATCCTTGTTAACCTTCTGTCTTGTTGATTTGTCTAATATTGACAAAGGGGTGTTAAGGTCTCCCATTATTATTGTGTGGGAGTCTAAGTCTCTTTGTAGGTCTCTAAGGATTTGCTTTGTGAATCTGGGTTCTCCTGTATTTGCTACATATATATTTAGAATAGTTAGCTCTTCTTGTTGAATTGATTCCTTTACCATTATGTAATGGCCTTCTTTTTCTGTTTTGATCTTTGATGGTTTAAAGTCTGTTTTATCAGAGACTAGGATTGCAACCTACTCTTTTTTTGCTTTCCGTTTGCTTGGTAGATCTTCCTCCATTTCTTTATTTTGAACCTGTGTGTCTCAGCACATGAGATGGATCTCCTGAGTACAGCACACTGATGGATCTTGACTCTTTATCCAATTTGCCAGTCTGTGTCTTTTATTTGGACCATTTAGCCCATTTACATTTAGGGTTAATATTGTTATGTGTGAATTTGATCCTGTCATTATGATGTTAGCTGGTCTTTTTGCCCACTAGTTGATGCAGTTTCTTCCTAGCATCAATAGTCTTTACAATTTGGCATGTTTTTGCAGTGGCTGGTACTGGTTGTTCCTTTCCATGTTTAGTGCTTCCTTCAGGAGCTCTTGTAAGGCAGGCCTGGTGGTGACAAAATCCCTCAGCATTTGCTTGTCTGTAAAGGATTTTATTTCTCCTTCACTTATGAAGCTTAGTTTGACTGATTATGAAATTCTGGGTTGAAAATTCTTTTCTTTAAGTATGTTGAATATTGGCCCCCACTCTCTTCTGGCTTGTAGAGTTTCTGCCAAGAGATCCACTATTAGTCTGATAGGCTTCCCTTGTGGGTAACCCGACCTTTCTCTCTGGCTACCCTTAACATTTTTTTCCTTCATTTGAACCTTGGTGAATCTGACAACTATGTGTCTTGGGGTTGCTGTTCTCAAGGAGTGTCTTTGTGGTGTTCTCTGTATTTCCTGAATTTGAATGTTGGTCTGCCTTGCTAGGTTGGGGAAGTTCTCCTGGATACTGTCCTGAAGAGTGTTTTCCAGCTTAGTTCTATTCTCCCCATCACTTTCAGGTACACCAAACAAACGTAGATTTGGCCTTTTCACATAGTCCCATGTTTCTTAGAGGCTTTGTTCATTTCTTTTTACTCTTTTTCCTCTAAACTTCTCTTCTCGCTTCATTTCATTAACTTGATCTTCAATCACTGATACCCTTTCTTCCACTTGATCGAATCGGCTACTGAAACTTCTGCATGCATCGCAAAAGTTCTCATGCCATGGTTTTCAGCTCCATCAGGTCATTTAAGGTCTTCTCTACACTGTTTATTCTAGTTAGCCATTCATCTAATCTTTTTTCAAGGGTTTTAGCTTCCTTGCGATGGTTTCAAACATCCTTCTTTAGCTCGGAGAAGTTTGTTATTACTGACCTTCTGAAGCCTACTTCTGTCAACTTGTCAAAGTCATTCTCCATCCAGCTTTGTTCCGTTGTTCGCAAGGAGCTGCGATCCTTTGGAGGAGAAGAGGCGCTCTGGTTTTTAGAATTTTCAGCTTTTCTGCTCCAGTTTCTCCCCATCTTCGTGGTTTTATCTACCTTTGGTCTTTGATGATGGTGACGTACAGGTGGAGTTTTGGTGTGGATGTCCTTTTTGTTGATGTTGATGCTATTCCTTTCTGTTTGTTAGTTTTCCTTCTAACAGTCAGAACACTCAGCTGCAGGTCTGTTAGAGTTTGCTGGAGGTCCACTCCAGACCTCTTTGCCTGGGTATCACCAGCAGAGGCTGCAGAACAGCAAATATTGATCCTGATCCTTCCTCTGGAAGCTTTGTCTCAGAGGGGCACCCAGCTGTCTGAAGTGTCAGTCAGCCCCTACTGGGAGGTGTCTCCCAGTTAGGCTACATAGGAGTCAGGGACCCACTTGAGGAGACAGTCTGTCCGTTCTCAGAGCTCAAACACCGTGCTGGGAGAACCACTGCTCTCTTCAGAGATGTCAGACAGGGACATTTAAGTCTGCAGAAGTTTCTGCTGCCTTTTGTTCAGCTATTCTCTGCCCCCAAAGGTGGAGTCTAGAGATGCAGGCAGGCCTCATTGAGCTGCGGTGGGCTCCACCCAGTTCGAGCTACCCACCACTTTGTTTACCTTCTCAAGCCTCAGCAATAGTGGACGCCCCTCCCCAAGCCAGGCTGCTGCCTTGCAGTTCGATTTTGGACTACTGTGCTAGCCGTGAGCAAGGCTCACTGCTGAGCCAGGTGCGGGATACAATCTTCTGGTGTGCTGTTTGCTAAGACCACTGGAAAAGTGTAGTATTAAGGCAGGAGTGTTCCAATTTTCCAGGTACAGTCTGTCACAGCTTTCCTTGGCTAGGAAAGGGAAATCCCCTGACCCCTTGCACTTCCCGGGTGAGGCGATGCCCTGTGCTGCTTCGGCTCACCCTCCATGGGCTGCACCCACTGTCCAACCAGTCCCAATGAGATGAACCAGGTCCCTCAGTTGGAAATGCAGAAATCACCCATCTTCTGTGTCAATCACTCTGGGAGCTCCAGACCAGAGCTGTTCCTATTCGGCCATCTTGGAATGGACCCTTCCATTCTTTTCATAGGAAGTTAGCTTGAAGCTTTGCCCACAATGAAGAAGGCAAGAGGGAACTTAGGAAGGGCGAGGGAGAACAGAACCCCTTCTTAGGCTCTCCTCTCCTCTTCCCAAAAGGTGTCCATACAGCTCACTCATGGTCCAGTCTAGTTTTCCTGGCAACTATGCAGGCAGCGGGGTCCGAGCCTCAGATGGTATTGTACATTGAATTGTGTCCCCCAAAAAGATATGTTGAAGGCCTAACTTCCAGTGCCTGTGAACATGACCTTATTTGGAAACAGGATCTTTGCAGACAGTCAAGTTAAAATGAGATCATTAGGGTGGGCCCTAGTCCAATATCCGTTATTAAGAAGGGGAAATTTGGACACTGAGATAGGCACACATAGGAAGGAAGACCACAGTGAAGGGCCCCAGGAAAAAGATGGCCATCTACAAGGCAAGACATGCCATAGGCCACCAGAAGCTAGGAGAGAGGCCTGGAACAGATCCATGCCTAGCTCCTGCAGAGGAAGCATGGCCTCGTTATCTTGGTTTCAGACTTCTGAACTCCAGAGTTGTTAGATGATAAATTTCTGTTTTTCTAAGATATTCAGTTTATGGTACTTAGTAACAGTAGCCCCAGCAAAATCCCGGTAACAGAACTTACAGGCTTATGAAATTTTTTGTAAACAAGATCTTGCTCTGTTGCCCAGGCTGGAGTGCAGTGGTGCAATCACAGCTCACTGCAGCCTCCACTGCCCAAGCTCCAGTGATCCTCCCACCTCAGCCTCTCAAGTATCTGGGACCACAGGCATGAGCCACCAGGCCCAGCTAATTTTTGTATTTTTGGTAGAGACAGCATTTCACCATGTTATCCAGGCTGTTCTCAAACTCTTGATGTCAAGCAATCCACCTGCCTGGGCCTCACAAAGTGCTGGGATTGCAGGCATGAACTACCATGCCCAGCTCAGGCTTATTAAATTTAAGATGCTTTGAAATATCCATCTATTGATTCATAAATGTGTTTTTGAAAGAAACAGATGTGTGTGTGTGTGTGTGTGTGTGTGTGTGTGTGTGTGTATAAAAACTGGTGAGATTATGGGTAACTTTTACTTTATAATTGCTTGTCCATATTTTCTAAATATCATATCATAAAGATGTATAACTTTTATAACAACCAAAAGGAAAATTATTTTAAACATAGATATGTATGGTACTTGCAAATCTGACTCCCAAATTTCAAGGGACTCTTGCTACGTCAATGCTTCTTAAATCAGAAAGTCCTAAGTTCTGGGCCCACATACTCAGCTGCCAGATGGCCATGTTTATTTGAATGTTCCAAAATTACCTTGAGCTTAACATGCCCAAGCCAGAACTCATTATGTTTCCCAAAAAAAAAAAAAAAAAAAAAAAAACCTGCCTGTTCTTTTGTACACATCATCTCAGATAATAGCACTTCCATACATCCAGTCACTGGCCCTCAAGTGTGGTGCTTTTTTTTCTTTATCTTTTTTTTTTTCTTTTTTTTTTTGAGTCAGGAGTACAATGGTGGATCACAGCTAGCCAAGACCTCCTGGGTGCAAGTGATCCTTCCACCTTAGCCTTCCAAGTAGCTGGACTGAAGGCTGGTACCACCTAGCTAATTTTTTTTTTTTTTTTTTTTTTTTTGAGAGATGGGGTTTCACCTCCTTGCCCAGGCTGGCCTCAAACTCTTAGCCTCGGCCTCCCAAAGTGCTGGTATTACAGGCACCCAGCCCAAGAGGTTCTTGATCTTACCTAATCCTTGCCTGCCACATTAAATCAGTGTATCCTGCCTATTCTGTCTCCCAAAACGCTCTCTTTCATCTCCTGCCTGCTACTCCCTGGCTGCTACTCACCCTTCATGGTCTCTCACAGAGCCTCCTGGATGCTCTTCCTTCCACCCAAGTTTCCTGCCTCAGCCTACCCCCACCTCCTGCCATATGGATGCTAGTTATCTGCAAAAATGGAAATCTCAGTGGGTCATCCCTGCCCACTGACTATAGGATACAGGCCAATATTTTGCGCATGACTTATATGCTCACACTGCCCCCTTTTCTAGGCTCATCTCCAGCAATTCCCCACAAGCACATTCTGCTCCAACTACAAAAAAACTACTCTCCAAATAAACCATACTCTTTCATGACTAGATGTGTTTGCATATGCTGTTTCCTCTCCAGGGAATGTTTTTCCCCATCACTCTCTGATGCTTTCAGATTCAAGACTCTAATAAAATACTCTATTGAAGGCTTGTCTGACCAGCCTGGGCAATATAGTGAGACCCTGTCTCTACGAAAAATTTAAAAATGCCCAGGAGCAATGGCTCACACCTGTAATCCCAGCACTCTGGGAGGCTGAGGCAGGAGGATCACTTGAGCCCAGGAGTTCAAGACCAGCCTGGGCTCAAGATAAAGTGAGACCTTATCTCTATTTTTTAATTAAAATAAAATTAAATTTAAAATTAGGGCCAGGTGCAGTGGCTCACACCTGTAATTCCAGCACTTTGGGAGGCCGAGGCAGTCGGATGGCCTGAGGTCAGGAGTTTGAGACCAGCCTGGCTAACATGATGAAAACCTGTCTCTACTAAAAATACAAAAATTAGCTGGGCATGGTGGCACACACCTTTAGTCCCAGCTACTCGGGAGGCTGAGGCAGAATCACTTGGACCCGGGAGGTGCAGGTTGCAGTGAGCTGAGATTGCACCATTGCACTCCAGCCTGGGAGACAGAGCGAGACTCCGTCTCAAAAAAAAAAAAAAAAAAAAATTAGCTGGGCATAGTGACCTGTGCCTGTAGTCCTTGCTACTCAGGAGGCTGTGACTAGACGATGACTTGAGCTGAGGAGTTTGAGGCTGCAGTGAGCTATGATTGCACCACTGCACTCCAATCTGGGTGACGGAGCAAGATCTTTTCTCAAAAAAAAAAAACACCTTATCCCAGTTTTTCTGCCACAGTTATTTAGTAACTATATAGTTAAAACTAATAACCTATAGTTCTATTGCTAATAGAACTGTATGTTATTTACATATACTGTTTTACAATTAATTTACAATAAAATTATATTTAGTATAATTATATGTACATATAATTTTATTGTATGGCAATGGCTCACACCTGTAATGAATTTACAATAAAATTAAATGTAATTTTATTGTAAATTTTGTTTTTGTGACAGTGTTTCCCAGAATGGAGTGACTTTTTTTTTTTTTTAGTACTGATTTACCAGGTACATGTGCAATCTCATTACCTGCACAGGTTGTGTAGTGGTCAAGTCAGGGCTTTTAGGGTTCCCATCACCCAAGTAACATATACCCATTAACTAATTTTGCATCATCCACCCCTCACCCTGCCAACTCTTCACTATCATTCCACTCTCTAGTACATGTGTACACATTTTTAGCACCCACTTATGAGTGGGAACATGCAATATTTGACTTTCTGTGCCTGGTTTGTTTCACTTAAGATAATGGCCTCCAGTTCCATCGATGTTGCTGAAAAATACATGATTTCATTTTTGTAATGGCTTAATAATATTCCATTGTGTAAATATACCACATTTTACCCATTCGTCTGTTGATGAACACTTAGGTGAACTCCATATCTTTGCTATTGTGACTAGTGCAATAAACATATGAGTGCAGGTATCTTTTTGATGTATTGATTTCTTTTCCTTTGAGTAGATACCTAGTAGTGAAATTGCTAGATGGAATGGTGGTTCTATTTTTAGTTCTTTGATAAATCCCCATACTGCTTTCCATAGAGGCTGTACTAATTTACATTCCCACCAAAAGTGGATGAGTTCTCTTTTCTCCATATTCTTGCTAACATCTGTTACTTTTTGTCTTTTTAAGAATAGCCATTCTGGCTGGGGTAAGATGATATCTCATTGCAATTTTAATTTGTATTTCTCTGATGATTAGTGATGCTGAGCATGTTTTAATATATGTGTTGGCCATTTCTATCTCTTCTTTTGAAAAGTATCTATAAGTATCCATTCATGTCCTTTTCCCACTTTTTTTTTTTCTTTTTTTTGAAACTGAGTCTCACTCTGTCACCTGGACTGGAGTGCAATGGCATGGTCTCACCTCACTGCAACCTCCACCTCCCGGGTTCAAGGGATTCTCCTGCCTCAGCCTCTCAAGTAGCTGGGACTACAGGTGCATGCCACCGCACCTGGCTAATTTTTGTATTTTTGGCAGAGACAAGGTTTCTCTATGTTGGCCAGGCTGGTCTAGAACTCCTGACATCGTGATCCACCTGTCTCAGTCTCCCAAAGTGCTGGGATTACAGGCATGAGCCACTGTGCCCGGCCACTTTTCCCACTTTTTAATGCGGTTGTTTTTGTTGTTGTTGTTGAGTTGTTTGAGTTCCTTGTACATTCTGAATATTAGTACCCTGTTGGATGAATAGTTTGTGAATTTTTTCTCATATACTACAGATTGTCTGTTCACTCCATTATTTCTTTTGCTATGCAGAAGCTTTTTGATGTAATTAAATCCTTTTTGTCTACTTTTGTCTTTATTGCCTGTGCTTTTGAGATCTTTGTCATAAATTCTTTGTCTAGACCAATGTCCAGAAGAATCTTCTCTAGGTTTCTTCTAGTATATTTATAATTGCAGATCTTATGGTTAAATCGTTCATCCATCTTGAGTTGATTTTTGAATGTGGTGAGAGATAGGGGTCCAGTTTCATTCTTCTGCATATGGCAATCCAGTTTTCCCCAGAGTAACTTTCTGAGCAAGGAGATCCTACCATTCAACTTCAGATAACCAGAACCTAAGTCATGATTTGCCCAAATTAGGTTCAATAGATGTTTATGGAAGAAAGTGGGAGGAGGGAGAGAAGAAGTAGACAAGCTGACTTGAGTCTGACACCTCTGAGGTCTCAAGAAAGAGAAACTTTGAAGATTCAGGTAAAATATCAGTGTAATCCCACAGAGATTGTGTAAAATAATTGTAAAACAGTTGTGCAAAAGAAATGCACAATTTAAAAAAAAACAGTAATCTGCTAAGGGAATTTTTTTTTCAAAGAGAAAGCATGACACAGTAGAAGAGTCATATCTTAGAGTTAGGAGGCTACTCTGTTACTGCTTCTCCAAATGACCATGGACACCTTACTGAGCCACTGCAAACATCAGTTCCCTCATTATAAAGATGACAGGACTGGAAAATCAGTAACAAAAAAAGGATTCTTATTCTGAACACTTTACTAGGCTTTTTTTTTTCTTTTACACACATTCTCTAATTTAATTCTTAAAACTATGTATGATGTGTTTTACTTCCCCATTTTACAGCTGAGAAAAACGAGGCCAAGAAAGGTTAAATATTAATAACATGCTGAAAGTCACATTGCTGGTAAATGGAAAAGCTGGAATATAGTTTTAAAGTGGTAATTCCTTTTTTTAAATTCATTTTTTATTTTTATTTTTTATCCCTTGGTGCAAGATCTCTGTAAGGGTTCTAATTTCTGGATGTTATGATTCTGTAAATAATTCCAAGGAGGAACATAAAGGCAGAAGTCACTGAAGAAACCAATGACTGTATAGAAAATCTGGTGGGTTACTATGAAAAATATTAACAATACAAATCATATAAGTGTCATCTTAACAATTCAAGTACATAATTATAAAATGCTACTTAAGCTGCTAAAAGTAAAAACTTTGGATAGAAGAAGAATTATTACCAGGAAAGGAAGTTTTCATTTTCAACGTATTTAATTTTTATAACATTTTCATAAGAAATTATTTCCTATTCTAAAAGTAATATGAACTGAACACTTACCTCCCTTCAGAGCTCTGCAAAAAGAATAATCATCATCAGATCCTCGGCAAATAACTTCTTTGCGCTTTGGAAGAGTCATGGAGTTGACAGTTATATAGAGATTGAAATATAATTGCTTTACATCTCTCCCTTTAAAAGAAAAAATCCCATTAGGTCCTCAAATAGTAGATTCTTTTATACATAATAATTAACATTTATTTTATAGTTAAAAGGGGCCCTGTGCTTTTCTTACATTATTTCATTTAATCATCACAACTATCTAAAAGGTGGGTATTATTACTCTTCTTCTGCAGATGAGAAAACTGAAGTTCTGAGAGGGCAACTAGTAAATCATAATCAAATACAATGTTCCACGGTAAAACTATGCATGCTCTGCCTAAAAACAGAAGAGCCTTCATAACTTCATAGAGAAAACTATGAAATAAAGATATAAAATGTCTAGTTCTAATCATGGTTCTGCTAGAAAATTCAAAAGAAAAGAAAGGGAAAGGAAAGACAGTGAGACAGTCAACTTTCTAGGAGTTCTGATGAAAGAGTTATTGAGAATAAAATAGAATCTTTTGATGAAAAATAAATATATGGCTATTTTTTAATTTCCTTGTGATCTCCCTATTTCCAACTACCATGAAAAATTCCAGTAATCAATGCATTTTTCTCAACTCTTCCAACTTACTCAGTTGGCCCAAATGAAAAAGATGCACAATCCTTTTCTTTCTTTTTCTTTTCTTTTTTTTTTTTTTTTTTTTTTTTTGAGACAGACTGGAGTGCAGTGGCATAATCTTAGCTCACTGCAACCTTCGCCGCCCAGGTTCAAGCGATTCTCCTGCCTCAGCCTCCCGAGTAGCTGGGATGACAGGCGCCTGCCACCGTGTCCAGCTAATTTTTTTTATTTTTAGTAGAGATGGGGTTTCACCATCTTGGCCAGGCTGGTCTTGAAGTCCTGACTTTGTGATCCACCCGCCTCAGCCTCCCAAAGTGCTGGGATTACAAGCATGAGCCACTGTGCCTGGCCAAAAAAGATGCACAATCCTTTTCATAACGAAAACAATTTTGCAACCATTACCTCACTGAAAATATTTTCCAAGTAAGATCACCATGACTCATTATAACCATAATCAAAAGACAACTTTTCTAACTTTAATTTGAACTTGTCTATGCTTAATAGAACTGCCTGCTTCTTTCCCTAAACCTTCTTTGGTGTTGGTGCAACCACTCTCTTCCAGGTGTCCTCCAATCTCTCTGACTCCTCCTCCTCAGTCTATTTCATTGACTCCTAGATTTCTCCAGGTTCTAGCCTCAGTTCTCCTCAATTTTCACTCTGCACACCCTCTCAGACCAAATACCACATAAGGTGACAATTCTCAAATCAACTTTCGTCTCAACCTTTCTCCAGAGCATTGATCCCATGTATTTATTCAATATCTCTACTCAAATGTTGCCCAGTTACCTTACCCAACAGATCTAAAAGTGATATCCTCCTCTTCATCACCAAATTGGCACTAGAATTCCCAGTCCTAGTAAATCTTTCTAACCTCCTTTTCATACCGATTACCGTGCTGCCTTCATGCAGGCCCTCATAGCTCTGAACCTGAAGCACCACCAACCTTCCTAATTTGTCTTCACTTCTCAACTTTCAGGGTAGGGTGTGGAGAAGACTATCATGGGGTCTGTTTCAAACAGTGATTCCATGGCCTACTCCATGGACTTCGGCTTGAACTTCTCCAAAAGCAGGGCTGTGTGTAGAAGTTGAAAGACCGTTTTCACAAGGAATTCCTGGAGACACAGAAGCACAAGACAGTGCCACCATGGTGTCCAGTGACAATGCAGGGCAAAGGACCTTCTTCCATTTCTTCGTGAAACACAGCATGATTCCAGTCTTCAATAACTCCAGGAAAGGAAGTCCTGCTTTGACAACTCAATAGTTTACGTTGTGAGAAACTCCTTGGCCTTGGACACCCCTGTGGTCATGTTAAGAACATGAACAATGGCAACAACGAGACATCACTTTTGTGGCTCAGCAGGCTAGGGATGCCAATGTGGGTGTTGGAGTGAGACACAAGAAACATGGGCTGGGCACGGTGGCTCACGCCTATAATCCTAGCAATTTGAGAGGCTGAGGTGGGCAGATCACCTGAGGTCAGGAGTTCGAGACCATCCTGGCCAACATGGCAAAACCCCATCTCTGCTAAAAACACAAAAATCAGCTGGGCGTGGTGACAGGCTCCTGTAATCCCAGCTACCAGGGGTACTGAGGCAGGAGAATTGTTGGAACCTGAGAGGCGAAGGCTGCAGTGAGCCGAGATCACGCCACTGCACTCCAACCTGGGTGACAGAGTGAGATTCCATCTCAGAAAAGGAAAAGAAACATGGTGGCTGTCATGTGGTATATAAGAGGACTGTTTTTTAGCTTACCAAAGACAATTCCAGGAACTTCCAGAAATAACCTTAAAGGAAGCTTATGCTCCTGTTCTATTTGTCAATCAGTTAATAATATACAAATAATTTACTAGCAAGGCTATGACGTCTCAAAAGATATCATTTCCATTCTCAACCTATTTTTGGTTCAAGTTTGTACTTGTATCTCCTTCCGAATTCAAGTAGAAATAAGGCCATAAAAATAAGGTCGATTTCCATGAATGTGGCCTCACATTTTATACCAACATTATAGTATATTCTATGGAAACTCAGGTCATAATTGCACTATAAAAATGTGACTGAATAATTATTGTGTTGATAAATTAATATAATTTGTTATATAAATGTCATATTTAGTGAGAAATTGTAAAACATTTGTGATGGCCATCAAGATATGTTCCTCAAATTTCCCTTCAAAAGCAGCTGCTGTGAGGAGAGTAGCTGGCAGACAGTCTGCAGCTGCCGCATCTTCACATCTATCTCAGCACTCAGCCAGAGGCCACCCTCTCATAGGCTGCTCTATAACGATCCAGCACTGCAAGGACCCTAGAGCCAGGCTACTCCCGCCTGTCATGGGACTCTTACGACAGGCATTCTGCTCTGGGGCTCCCTATGTTGCCCAGGCCAAGAGTGTCTCAGGGATGCATTCTGGTCTGAGGGTTATCCTACCTAATTCTCCTTCCTCCCTTCTCTCTTTTCAAAGGCATCAGAGCTGCACCCCAATCTGAATTTTCTCCTAGCCTACTCTGGCTTCCTTTATTGTTCACAGGTGTTTCCTCCAAGAAATCTCTAGCCTAATTCCTTCTTAGTGTCTGCTTTTCAGAGAACTCTAAATGATTTCGTACTGTCTTATTATCTTGGCCTGGAAAGATACAACCTGTTTCCTGTGTGTAAGGGGAAGGGATTCAATTGAAAGTGAGATTACTCATTATGTAAATCATCCTTTATGGCAAATGTGTAGGGGTAAAACCTGCCAACAGACCAGAAAACAGAACCTAGGAAAAAGGAAGAAACTGTAGAGCCTTAGCCAAGCAAAACTTTAGATTATTTATTTTATCCTTGGCCAGGAAATTGGAGGAAATAGAGTTAATCATCCTTTGTTCTGTGCTGTCACTAAGCTTTATTCCTATCACTTCACTTATACCGTACTATCTGCAGATTTGTCTCTCCTATTGCACTGATGGATTCCTGAATTTCAACAGAATGTCTTATTGGGTGGGTACGGTGGCTCACGCCTGTAATCCCAGCACTTTGGGAGGCCTAGGCGGGTGGATCACTTGAGGTCAGGAGTTCAAGACCAGCCTGGCCAGCGTGGTGAAACCCCATCTCTACTAAAAATACAAAAATTAGCTGGACGTGCTAGTGGGCGCCTGTAATCCCAGCTACACAGGAGGCTGAGGCGGGAGAATGGATTGAACCCAGCAGGCAGAGACTGCAGTGAGCCGAGATCATGCCACTGTACTCCAGCCGGGGCAACAGACAGAGACTCCATTTCAAAAAAGAAAAAAAAGAGAGAGAGAGAGAATATCTTATCAATGAATTCACAGTGCCTAGCACGATACTTATAATTTACTAAGCATTTTTTAGTGAATAAATGAATGCAGATATGGAGTGTCAAAAAAACAGGTTGAACAACTAGAATCATGAAAATTAAAATACAAGTTTATTGTCTATCATTCCTGGGTTCTCAGTTTCAGGGATTTTGTTGTTGTTGTTGTTGTTTTTCATTTTTCTGGTAAGCCAGATAACTAATATCAGGGGAAAATGTTTAAGCTTATTTATGTAAAACTACTCTGTAAAGCATTAATATAAAACAAGCTCCAAATCTAAACTAGGATGTGAATTATGGTGATAATGATGATGATAAAGATTAAAACTAAAGTTTTCTGGGATTCCAGAGCTTACAGGCAATAAGCAATGTTGGGTAACTGGTAGGAGAAGAAAAAGTTTTGTGTCTGCACAGAGACTGAGATACAGCCCCATGCTATCACCCTACCTGTGTTAGCTTTTTCTAAGCTGATAACAAGCGGAGTCAGAGAGAGGAAAACCAAGACACAACGCAAAGCAAAACAAAACACATTGCCTTCTGTCATCACATTATTACTGTATTTTTCTCTAGAAAGATCATCTTTAAAAAATTTTAAAGTCCTGGCTTGCTCACACACAGATCTTCCACTAATGATTGACAAAGGATATACTTGTAAAATTATTGGACATCTGAAGTTATTTCCATTTCTACCCACATGTTCTTGTGTAATCCTCTCCCAATAGTGTGGACTGGCCTAGTGATTTGCTTCTAACCAATAGAACACAGCAAAGGTGATGGAGTGTTACTTCCATGATTATGCTACATAAGATTGTGAATTTTGCCTAGTTAGCTGACTGTCCCCGTTGCCGGCTTTGAAAAAGCAAGCAGCCATATTGAAATGTCCAAGTGGTAAGGAACTGATGGTGGCCAACAGCCAGCAAGGGACTGAATACTAACAACTGAATACTGACAACAGCTACGTGAGCTTAGAAGTATATATTTCCTAGTTGAGCCTCAGAAGGGACTCCAGCCTGGCAAACACCTTGTTTGTAGCCTTATGGTAGACCTTGAAGCAGACACGGGTAAGCCATGCCCAGAATACTGATCAACAAAGATGATGAGATAATAAATATGTGCTGTGTTAAGCCACAAAGATCATGGTAATTTGTTACATAGCAATAGATAACGAACACAAGTATATTTGAAACACAATCATTTATCATTGATATTTCTTAACTCCTTTGATTGGTCTATAAAAGCAAAAATTTGGACTTACTTGGAATGTAGAAAATGTGCAACAATCCTCTGGATCCCTTCAATTTTATGCAGGGATTAACATTAATTGAAATTGGGTATTGCATTTTATCTAAAAGCAATAAAGATAATGTCAATAAATTACTACAAATCATCTCCAATAAGTATAGTATTCTGGATATCAGCCTTTTAAGATGAATTTTGCACAAAATCATAAAATAAGAAAAATTGATGATGGTTGAAAATGTCTCCCCAGAGAAATGACATCAGCAGCATGGCAGAATCAGAAGCCCTGAACTCTTCTTGCCTCCACTAGCACAACAATTTACAGAAAAATTCCCTTTGTGAGAAATCAAACTAATTGAACCTGCACGCAAGGAGAACTCAAAACCAGATTCAACAAAGCCAGTAGGGAGACTTGGGACATTCTTTAACCAGAGATTATTACCCTGGTGTGGTGTTATACAATCAGGAAGAGACCCCCCCCCCCCCACCCCAAGCTCCTAGCTCCACCCATGGGAGGAAAGAAGTTGTTTCACATGTCCAGAACCCCAACTTTTTCACGAGGGCTCCCCAGAGGACTGGCTTTTGTCTTGCCAGTCTTGGAGTTCTGATGAGTCTGGCACAGTCTACCACCCAGGGGAGAATAAAGGCAGTGTCTTGGGCAGATAGGCATCATTGATCCTCCCCTATGCTCGGCACAGACTGAGCAGATGAAAAATCTTAGTTCTCAGCTTTCTCCTGGGGAGGGAGAGTTTATCCGTGCATCCAGCACCCCAACTTCTCTGGGGATCCCCAAAACACTTAGATGTTTCTCATCAGTCCTAGAGCTCTGACAAGTCTGGCATAGTCTAGCTGCCTGGCAGGGGAATGGAGACAACAGCTTGGGCTGGTAGATGCCACAGTTCCCTCCACCACCCCATCTCTGGCTCAGCACAGAATAGGTGGACAAAAAAACACAGCTGCCTGCATCTCCCTGAAGTGAGAAAGAGTTGGTAGAGGACCCCAGAATCTCCAACCAGGCTACTAGTGAAGTGGGAAATTAAAGAAAGAAAGAAAAATAAAATTAAAATTAAAAACAGAAAGAAATAAGCTTTCCTGTATTAGGTCAACTCATCTCAAAGGCAGTAGCAGGCAAGGCCCAGCCCCAGGAAAAGTCTTGATAAACACTATCTGAGAAGCTAGGACACAAAGGAATGTGCTCAGCACTCCCTCAACATAGGGAGAGGAAAAACAAATTTTCCTTTCTTTTATGGTATGAGTTTATAGATTCTTGCTCTCTGTAACTAGTAACTTCAAATATTCTGTTTTATTTAAGAAGTACAATGAAGGTCATGAGAAGCCTGAGCAGGCCTGAACTATAGCCATCTGGGCACCATGGTGAAGATTATGAGATAAACCACTGCAAGGCTCTTTTGAGCAAAACCTAAATAACAGACATCTGGGTTGCATAGTAATGGTCATGTGTAATCCTGAGTTATAAACCTATCGCAATTTGATTAATTGTTCTGCCTCTATATCCTTACTTTCATGCCACTGTAAGCCTGCTTCAAGCTAGCCTACCACCTTTTAGAAGTGTGTATAAAAGTCAAGTGCTGTCTTTGTTCTGGGCCCAGTTTTTAGATGTTAAGTCTGCTGGGTCTGAGTGCATTCAATAAAGATCCTCCTGCTTTACCCTGAGGTCTCTCTCATCCTCCTGATTCCCACAACAATAGGTGTGGGTTATGTTCCTGTGTGAGGCCAATTTGTGAAGACCGAAAGAGATGTCTGCTTTGTAATGTGCAGATGACAAACAGAGAAACAAGTAAAATGAAAGATCAGGCAAAGATGTTTCAAACAAAGGAGCAAGACACATCTTCCTCACTTATGCTAAGGAAATGAAGTTATATGATTTACCTGACAGACAATTTGAAATACCTCTTATAAAGATGCTCACTGAGGTCAAGAGAACAATACATGAATGCAGTGGGAACTTCAATAAGAAGAAAGAAAACATTTTAAAAGACCACACAGAAATCATGGAGCTGAAGGCTGGGCATGGTGGCTCATGCCTGTAATCCCAGCACTCTGGGAGGCCAAGGCGGGTGGATCACCTGAGGTCAGGAGTTCTAGACCAGCCTGGCCAACATGGCGAAACCCCATCTCTATGGAAAAAAATACAAAAATTAGCTGGGCGTGGTGGCATGTGTCTGTAATCCTAGCTATTTGGGAGGCTGAGGCTGGAGAATCGCTTGAACCCAGGAGGTGGAGGTTGCAGTGAGCCATGATTGCACCACTACACTCCAGCCTAGGTGACAGAACAAGATGCTGTCTCAAAAAAAAAAAAAAGAAAGAAAGAAAAAGAAATCATGGAGCTGAGGAACACAATAACTGAACTAAAAAAGTTCACTAGAGGGGTTCAGCAGCAGACTAGACCAAGTAGATGAAAGGATCATTGAACTCAGAGACAGATCACTGCAAAAGGATTCAATCAGAGGAGCAAAAGGAAAAAATAATTTGAAAGAGTGAAGAAAACTTTAGGTAATGGTGAGATACTACCAGCCAGAACCATATATGCATTATGAGAGTTCCAGAAGTGGAAGAAAAAAAGAACAGACTACAGAAAGTTTATTCAAAGAAATAATGGCTATAATCCCAGCCACTCGGGAGGCTGAGGCACAAGAATCACTTGAGCCCAGGAGGCAGAGGTTGCAGTGAGCCAAGATCATGCCACTGTACTCCAGCCTGGATGAATGAGCAAGACTCTGTCTCAAAAAAGAAAGAAAGAAAGAAAGAAAGAAGGAAGGGAAGGAAGGAAGGAAGGAAGGAAGGAAGGAAGGAAGGAAGGAAGGAAGGAAGGAAGGAAGGAAGGATTGAAAACTTCCCAAATCTAGGGAAAAAAATGGAAATAATGGAAATACAAATCCAAGAAGCCCAATGAAATAGTTTTGTTTGTTGGTTTGTTTTTAAATACGGGGGTCTGCTCTGTCACCCAAGCTGGAGTGCAGTGATGTAATCATAGCTCATTGCAGCTTCTAACTCCTGGGCTCAAGTGATCCTCTTACCAATAGCTGAGACTACAGGTGCATACCACCACACTCAGCTAAGTTTTTTATTTCTATTTTTACTTATTTTTTTTTTAATTTTTATTTTTTGTAGAGATGAGGTCTCACTATGTTGCCCAGGCTGGTCTTGAACTCCTGGACTCAAGTGATCCTGCCTCAGCATCCCAAAGTGCTGGAATTACAGGCATAAGTCACCACATGTGGCCTGTTTTTTGTGTGGTTTGGTTTGTTTTTAATTTTAAAAAAAAATTGTAGAGGCCAAGTGTGCTGGCTCATGCCTGTAATCCCAGCATTTTGGGAGCCCAAGGCAGATGGATGGTTTGAGGTCAGGAGTTCAAGACAAGCCTGGCCCACATAGCAACACTCCATCTCTGCAAAAAATACAAAAATTATCTGGGCATGTCAGCACAGCATGTGCCTGTCATCCCAGCTATTCGGGAGGCTGAGGCACAAGAATCACTTGAATCCAGGAGGTGGAGGTTGCAGTGAGCTAAGATCACACCTCTGCACTCCAGCCTGTATGACAGAGCGAGACTGTCTCAAAAAAAAAAAAAAAAAAAAATTGTAGAGATGGAGTCTTCCTTTGTTGACCAGGCTAGTCTCCAACTCCTAAAGTGTAGAGTTGTTTATGTGATTCAATTTAAGTTGTCATTAGCTTAAAACAGACTGTCAAAACTACAAGGTGTTGCTATGTTTGGAATGCATTCCCTGAAGTTCATGCATTGGAAATTTAATCCCCAGTGCAAGAGTGTTGAGGGGTGGAACCTCCAAGAGATGATCAGTTCATGAGGGCTCTGTCCTTATGAATGAATTAATGCTGTTGTTGCGGGAGTGGATTAGTTATTGTGGGTATGGATTCCTGATAAAAGGATGAGTACAGCCTCCTTCCCCACCCCTCACACGTGCTCTTTTGGCCTTCTGCCCTTCTGCCATGGGATGATGCAGCAAGAAAACCCTTGCTAGATGTTGCTCAATGTTGGATTTCTCAACAACCAGAACCATGAGCCAAATAAATTTCTGTTTATTATAAATTATCCAGTCTTATGTATTCTGTTATAGCAGCAAAAAACAAATGAAGATAGAAAATTGGTGCCAGAGAAGTGAGGTGTTGCTGTAACAGGTACCTAAAAATATGGAAGCAACTTTGAAAATGGATAATAGGCAGAGGTTGGAAGAGTTTGGAGGAACAGGCTAGAAAAAATTCCATATTGCCATGAACAGAGCATTAAGGGCAATTCTGATGCGGGCTCAGAAGAAGGGAAGAAATGTAGGGAAAGTCTGGAAATTCTTAGGGATTACTTAAGTGGTCATAATCAGAATGTTGGTAGAAATGTAGAAGGTAAAGGCAATTCTGATGAGGCCTCAGACACAAATGAAAAACAAGGTATTAGAAACTGCAGTAAAGGCCATCCTTGCTACACAGTTGCAAAGAACTTGATGGACTTTTGTCTGCTTCCTAAAACTGTGAGAAAAGTAGAACTTAAGAGCAAGGATCTATACTGTCTGGTAGAAGAAATAGATAAGCAGGAAAGTGCTCAAGGTGCTGCATGGCTTCTTTTGGCCACTTATAGTAAAATTCAATAAGGAAATTAGTATGGATAGAAGGGAGCCAAGTGTTCTTCTACATCAAGACAATGGGAGAATGACCTGAACGGCATTTCAAAGATCATTAAGATAGACTAGGACTTTGAGGGCAAGGTCATATATGAAAACCCCACAGTTGACATCATACTCAATGGTGAAAAACTGAAAGCTTTTCCTCTAAGATCAGGAACAAGGCAATGATGTCCATTCTCACCACCCTTGGTCAACACAGTACTAGAAGTCCTAGCCAAAGCAATTAGTCAAGAAAAAACAAAAAAGGCATCCAAATTGGAAGGGAAGAAGTAAAATTTTCTTTTTGCAGATGACATGGTCTTATATATAGAAATCCCTAAAGACTTCATTAAAAATTGTTACAGCTGGCTGGACATGGTAGCTCGTGCCTGTAATCTCAGCACCTTGGGAGGCAGAGGTGGAAGGATCACATAAGGCCAGGAGTTCAAGACTAGCCTGGGCAACATAGCAAGACCCTGTCTCTATTACAAACTTTAAAAAATTTTAAAGAAAATAAAAATGTAAAAAATTGTTAGAACTAATAAATGAATTCTGCAAAATTGCAGGATATCAAATGAACCTACAAAAATCAGTAATGTTACTATATACTATCAACAAGCTATTAGGTCTGGTGCAGTGGCTCATACCTGTAACCCCATCACTTTGGGAGGCTGAGACAGGAGAATCACTTGAGTCCAGGAATTCAAGACCAGCCTGGACAACATGGCAAAACCCCGTCTGTACAAAAAATACAAAAATTAGCCAGATGTGATGATGCATGCCTGTAGCTACTCAGGAGGCTGAGGTGGGAGGATCACTTGGGCCCAGAAAGTCAAGACAGCAGTGAGCCAAGATTTTGCCACTGCTCTCCAGCCTGGGCAACAGATTGAGACCCTGTTTCAAAAAAATTAAAATTGCCAGGTGTGGTGGCTCACGCCTGTAATCCCAGCACTTTGGGAGGTCGAGGAGGGTGGATCACCTGAGGTCAGGAGTTTGAGACCAGCCTGGCCAACATGGTGAAATCCCATCTCTACTAAAAATACAAAAATTAGCCAGGCGTGGTTGCAGGTGCCTGTTGTCCCAGCTACTCAGGAGGCTGAGGCATGAGAATTGCTTGAGTCCAGGAAGTGGAGGCTATAGTCAGCTGAGATCACGCCACTGCATTCCAGCCTGGGCAACAGAGCAACACTCTGCCTCAGAAGAAAAAAAAAAAAAAAAAAAAAAATTATAACAAGCTATCTGGAAAAGAAATTAGAAAAACAATCCAATTTACAATAGTACCAGGAGGAATACAATAAACTTCACTAAGGAAGTTAAAGACTTGTATAGTAAAAGCAACAAAATAAATTGATCAAAGAAATTAACAGGACAAAAACAACCAGAAAGATATCCCTTGCTCATAGATTGGAAGACAATGTTGCTAAAATGTTCATACCATCCAAAGTGTTCTACAGATCCAGATTTGAAGCAATCTCTGTCAAAATCCTAGTGGTATTTTTGTCGTTGTTGTTGTTGTTGTTGTTGTTGTTGAGAAAAAGAGAGAGAGACAGGATTTTACTCTGTCACCCAGGATAAAGTGTAGTGGCACAATCATAGCTCACGGCAACCTCAAACTCCTGGGCTCACGTGATTCTCCCACCTCAGTCTCCTGAGTAGCTAGTACTACAGGTGCATGCCACCATACCGAGTGAATTTTTTTTTTCATTTTTTTGTAGAGATGGGGCCTCACTATGTTGTTCAGGCTGGTCTTGAACTCCTGGCTTCAAGTGATCCTCTCACTTCGGCCTCTCAAAGCACTAGGATTATAGGCATGAGACACCACACCTGGCACCAATGATTTTTTTTACAGAACTAGAAAAAAATAACTATAAAATGTATACAGAATTTGTGATATTGTTAAATAATAAGAAATACATATTTTGTCTTTGCCCCAGTTTCTGGCACAGAGATCCTAAAATCCTTGTAGTTTACAGAACAATGGGAGTGGTAAGAGAATTTTTTTGTCCTAACATTTGGTTTTTGATGCCAATTTCTTGCCCAGAGCTTCTAGTTCCTTGGACTGTCCTGGGCAATAGCAGCATCTTTTTTCTAATGGTGACTCTTGGTGGGTTCATGGATAAGGGCCAGTTACCAGAAAGACCAAGCCATGATGAGAAGCTTGGAACTTTTAGCCCCACCTCCCATCCTGCGGGAAGGAGAGAGGGGCTACAGACAGAGTTAACATTCGATTATGCCTACATGATGAACCCCCCATAAAAATTTCTGAGCGACAGGGTTAGGAGAGCTTCTGGGTTGATGAACACATGGAGATGCTAGGAGGATGGTGCGCCCAGAGAGGACATGGACACTCTGGTTCCCTTATCCTGCACCTTACCTTATGTATCTCTTTTATCTGGCTATTTGTCTGTATCTTTTGTATTAATATCCTTTATAATAAACCAGTAAACATAAATGAGTGTTTCCTTGTGTTCTGAGAGCTAGTCTAATGAATGCTCAAACCCAAGAAAGGGGAACCTCCAATTTATAGCCAGTGAGAACCACAGGTGTCAACCTAGGGCTTGCACATGGCATCTGAGCTGGGAGGCAAACTTGTGGGAAGGACCCCCTAATGGGTGGGATCTGACTGTAACTCTAGGTAGTGTTAGTATTGCTTCAAGATCCTGAGGAGTCTTGGAGGTCTTGGTATAAACCTGAGATTTCACTCTAATTGTAGTGAAAAGCTACTGGAGGATTTTCAGCAGGAGAAGTCACATTATCTGACTTATTTTCATTTTGCAAAGATCTCTCTGGCCTCTGTGCCAAGAATAGATTGTATGGTGGCAAGAACTGAAGCAGAGGGAGGGCAATTTAAGAGGTTTTTGTAGAGGCCAAGGAGAGACAAATGTGGCATGAGTGTTAGAGAGCAGTGAGAAGCACTTGGATATAGAATAGAATCTGAAGATCATGAAAACAGGAATGACTAACACAATAATGTAATAGGTGAGGGAAAGAGATACTTAAGGATACTTCTGGTTTGGGGCCTAAGGAATTAGGTGGATGATGAGATGGAGAAGACTTAGACAGAAACAGGTTTAAGGCCAGACACGGTGGCTCATGCCTGTAATCCCAACACATTGGGAGGCCAAAGCAGGCTGAACCCCTAAAATCAGGAGGTCAAAGTTAGCCTGGTGTCTATTTAAAAAATACACAGGTGGCCGGGCGCGGTGGCTCAAGCCTGTAATCCCAGCACTTTGGGAGGCCGAGACGGGTGAATCACGAGGTCAGGAGATCGAGACCATCCTGGCGAACACGGTGAAACCCCGTCTCTACTAAAAAATACAAAAAAAACTAGCCGGGCGAGGTGGCGGGCGCCTGTAGTCCCAGCTACTCCGGAGGCTAAGGCAGGAGAATGGCGTGAACCCGGGAGGCGGAGCTTGCTGTGAGCTGAGATCCGGCCACTGCACTCCAGCCTGGGTGACAGAGCGAGACTCCGTCTCAAAAAAAAAAAAGAATTAAAAAATACAGGTCGGGCGTCGTGGCTCACGCCTGCAATCCCAGCACTTTGGGAGGCCCAGGTAGGCAGATCACCTGAGGTCAGAAGTTTGAGACCAGCCTGACCAACACGGTGAAACCCCATCTCTACTAAAAATAGAAAAATTAGCTGGGCGTGGTGGCGCACTCCTGTAATCCCTGCTACTCAGAAAGGGAGGCAGGGACTGCTGTGGGCCAAGATCGCGCCCCTGCACTCCAGCCTGGGTGACAGAGAAAGATTCCATCTCAAAAAAGTAAATCCCATCCCAAAAAATACAAAAATTAGCTAGGACCAGGCGTAGTGGCTCACGCCTGTAATCCCAGAACTTTAGGATGCCAAGGTGGGTGGATCATTTGAGGTCAGGAGTTCAAGACCAGCCTGGCCAACATGGTGAAACCTCATCTCTACTAAAAACACAAAACAATGGCCAGGCATGGTGATGCAGGCCTGTAGCCCCAGCTACTTGTGTGGCTGAGGCACGAAAATCACTTAAACCTGGAAGGTGGAGGTTGCAATGAGCCGAGATTGCGCCACTGCACTCCAGCCTGGGTGACAGATCAAGACTCTGTCTCAAAAAAAAAAAAAAGAAAAGAAAAGAAAGAAAGAAAACAGGTTTTAGGCCTAGCATAGTGGCTCATGCGTGTAATTTCAGCACTTTGGAAGGCCGAGGCAGGAGAATTGCTTGAGCCCAGGGGTTGGGACTGACCTGGGCAGCACAGCAAGACCCTGTCTCTACAAAAAATTTAAAAATTAACGAGGTTCGATCTTGCTCTGTTGCCCAGACTGGAGTGCAGCGGCACAAACATGGCTCACTGCAGCCTTGACCTCCTGGGCTCAAGCCATCCTCCTGCCTCAGCCTCCTGAGTAGCTGGGCTATACTACGGGTGAGTGCCATCACATCTGGCTGGCCATCCTGATTTAAAATGCAGCCCCCCAGCTTCTCCACCTTTGCATCTTTGCACCCTCTACCCTGCACCCCCCAGCCTTATTTTTCTTTCACAGCAATTACCACCATCTGACATGCTGAATATTTTACTGAATCCATAAGGGCAGGGACTTTTGTCTTTGTTGTTAATTCAATTATCTCCTCAGTTCCTAGAGTAGGCGCATGCTAAATGCTCAGAGAATATTGGTTTCATTAAATAATCTATTAATTCCTTGGATTTTCTAACCATCTGTAGCAAAAAAAAATATTAGAACTGAGACCAATGACTCGGGATCATAGGAGAGCTGTGCCTAAGGCCCTGGAAACCAACTCACACACCCACATTTTTTGCCTTTCCCAAAATTGGGAGAATAAATCAGCCAATTTTTGTCATTTCTGTATATTATGGACTGACAGAAATGTGTCCTCATTCCCCCATCCCCATTCATATGGTGAGGCTCCAGTCCCTCCGAATGTGACTGCATTTGGAGACAGTGCCTTTAAAGAGGTAATTAAGTTAAAATGAGGCTGTTAGGATGGGCCCTGATCCAATCTTGTTGGTGTCCTTACAAGAAGAGGAAATTTGGACACACAAAGAGACACCAGGGATGTGCACACACAGAGGAAAGGCCGTGTGAGGACACAGTGAGAAAGCAGCCAGCTGCGAGTGTCTTAGTTCACTTTGTGCTGCTATAACAGAATATTGGTGTCTGGGTACTTCATAAAGAACAGAAATTTACCATCCTGGCTAACACAGTGAAACCCCATCTCTACTAAAAATGCAAAAACATTAGCCGGGCGTAGTGGCGGGTGCCTGTAGTCCCAGCTACTCGGGAGACTGAGGCAGGAGAATGGCGTGAACCCAGGAGGTGGAGCTTGCAGTGAACCGAAATCGCGCCACTGCACTCCAGCCTGGGCGACTGAGCGAGACTCCATCTCAAAAAAAAAAAAAAAAAAAAAAAAAAAGAACAGAAATTTATTTCTCACAGTTCTGGAGGCTGGTAAGTTCCATGTCAAGGTACTGGCATCTGACAAGGGACTTCTTGCTGTCTCATCTGGTGGTGGAGGAGCAAAAGGGCAAGAGGGGGCAAAAGCAAGAGACATACGGGGGCTAAACTTGTCCTTTTATAAGAAACTTACTCCCTCAATAATGACATTAATTTATTCACGAGAGGAAGAGCCTCCATGGCTTAATCACCTCTTAAAGGTCCCACCTCTTAATATCATCACAATGGCAATTAAATTTCAACATGAGTCTGCAAGGGCACAAAATTCAAAACACAGCAACAAGCCAAGGAGAGAGGTCTCAGGAGAACCCAATTATGCAGACACCTTGATCTTGGACTTCTACCCTCCAGAACTGTGAAAAAATAAATGTTTGCTGTTTAAGCCATCCAGTCTGTGGTATTTTGTTATGGCACCTGAACTAATTAAGACACTGTAGCCCTGAATCAGTGGCTCAGGCCTGTAATCCCAGCACTTTGAGAAGCTAAGGCAGGGAGATTGCTTAAGTCCAGGAGCTCAAAACCAGCATGGACAACATGGCAAAACTCCGTCACTACAAAAAATTTAAAAATTAGCCAGACATGATGGTGCAGGCCTGTCGTCCCAGCTACTTGGGAGCCTGAAGTGGGAAAATCACTTGAGCCTCAGAGTTTGAGGCTGCAGTGAGCCATGATTGTACCATTGCACTCCAGCCTGGGTGACAGAGCAAGACCCTGTGCTTAAAAAACCATACACTTAGATGCCCAGCAGTTTGACCAAATGGAAATCTATCTCTGCTTTCTCATGGAGATCATCATCACAGTGAATCAGAGGTTATTGTCACCAACACCCTCACAATAGTACCTAGAGGAATCAGTGCTTCCCACAGGTAATGCATTTTTGGCCTGGCGGGATGGATTCTCTCAGGCCGGGAAGGCAGTCATATGGCAGTGGGGACAGCAGCAAGCAGCATCTTGCTGTAGATGTGTATTCCAGTGGCTTGCCCACAGTCCCTTTGTCAGTGGGGCAGAAGGAAAGGACCACAGGATTTCTCAGAGAGAAAGAAGGAAGATCCTCCTTCATAAAGTCAAATCAAATTAGCTGGGCATGGTGGTGCACGCCTGTAATCCCAGCTATTTAGGAGACTGAGGCGCGAGAATTGCTTGAACCCAGGAGGCAGAGGTTGCAGTGAGCTGAGATTGTACCACTGCACTCCAGCCTAGACAGAGTGAGACTGTCTCAAAGAAAAAAAAAATTAGAAAGTCAAATAAAAAGATAAACCAATGGTGATGGTTTCACAGCAATGTGCATATACTTAATACAATTGAGCCAAACACTCAAAAATAATTAAAATGTGAAATTTTAAGCCAGGTGCAGTGGCTCATATCTGTAATCCTAGGACTTTGGGAGGCCAAGGTGGGAGAATCTCTTGAGCCCAGGAGTTCTAGACCAGCCTGGGCAATATAGCAAGACTCCATCTCTACAAAAAAATTAATAATTAGGCCAGCTGCGGTAGCTCACGTCTGTAATCCCAACACTTTGGGAGGCCGAGGTGGCGGATCACCTGAGGTCAGGAGTTCGAGGCCAGCCTGGTCAACGTGGCAAAACCCTGTCTCTACTAAAAATACAAAAATTATAGGTGGTAGGCACCTATAATTCCAGCTATGGGGGAGGCTGATGCAGGAAAATCGCTTGAACCCGGGAGCAGTTGTTGCAGTGAGCCAAGATCACACCATTGCACTCCAGCCTGGGCAACAAGAGTGAAACTCAAAAATAATAATAATTAATTAATAATTAGCCAAGTTAATTAATTAACCAAGACACGTGGTGGCACATGTCTGTAGTCCCAGCTACTAGGAAGACTGAGCTGGGTGGATGGCTTGAGCCAGGGAGGTGTAGGTTGCAATTAGTGGAGATCATGCCACTCACTCCAGCCTGTACAACAGAGCAAAACCCTGTCTCAAAAATAAATGATAAAATATGATAAAATGTGAAATGTTTTTAAAAGACAAATTGAGTTATTGTTAAGAAAAGACTAAAAGCTAAATAATAATACAAAATGTTATATCCATAAAGATCATATAAGGAGTGCCATAAGCTGGGTGAGGTGGTTCATGCCTGTAATCTCAGCACTTTGGGAGGCCGGGGAGGGCAGATCACGAGATCAGGAGATTGAGACTATCCTGGTCAACATGGTGAAACCCTGTGTCTACTAAAATACAAAAAACAAAAATTAGCCAGGTGTTGTGGCATGCACCTGTAGTCCCAGCTACTCAGGAGGCTGAGGCAGGGGAATGATTTGAACTTGGGAGGCAGAGGTTGCAATGAGCCAAAATCATGCCACCGCACTCCAGCCTGGCAACAGAGCAAAACTCCGTGCGTGCGCGCACACAAAACACATGCACACACACACAGAGTGGCATAATTCGCACATGGTACAAAAGGGCCAAAGGAATAAAGGGAAGTGGGGGCCAAGTAGAGTAGGAGCCTTGCTGGAAGAGCAGAATGCAAAAGGATCTCGTAGCATGGAGAGATTTTAGAGATACGTTGAGAGGGAATTCAGTGCAACCCACCAGGAGAAGAAGGGCCATGGTGTGTGACTGGCCACATTCCTAAGTCTCCTTCTCACATGTGGCAATTATCCCAATTTCCCGAAAGTCACTTTATATTAGCATTTGGCAGAGCATGTTTCTCAAGAGAGTTAACATACACTCCAGACTAAAAACCAAACAAACAACAAATGAAATTGAAAATGTTGTGGTTAAATAGGTGCCTTTACTGCAGAACTTCTCAGAACTCAAAGTACATCTGTAAATCTCTCCCAGATGATTAGGCCATAGATCCTATTTTCCCAAAAGAATCTCAAAGAACTGGTATTTTGGGAAGCACCACTTTAAACCTTCTGGATAGTGCCAGTGGGTGGAAGAGGGCAGCCAACCCATGGTGAGCCACACGGCGGAAAGTACCGAACCAAAGCAGCTGTCAGGCCTGACACTGTGCCTTCAGACCCAAGGACGCTTGCTAATGAGCAGCTGGGGCAGAGGACAGTGATACAGCCAATGAATAGCATTAGGGTATGGCTGACTCCAAAAAAAAAATTAAGAGTATTGTCTTTACGTGACCCTGTGCTAAAAAACTTCACCTCACAACACCCTTATCAAGTAGGCTATAAAATCACTTTCACTTTAGTGCTAAAAAGGCTGAAGTACTTTGCTTAAGGTCACACAGCTAGTGACAGAAACAGGCTTACATCCAGTTAGGGAGATGATTCCAAGAGCCCTCAAAAGTCACAGCTTGGAGCAGAAATCAACTACAGGAAGCAGCTGGGATTGCTCTACCATCTCAAGAAGAACTAGTAAGCGTCAAGGCTGAGGTGAAAGCTCAGAAGCAGACGGTTTTACTGAAACTGGGCAGAACTTGAAACTGGGCTCAGGGTAGAGAAAGATGACACAGGGAACAGAAGCACTTGGAGGTCAAGCACAACACAGTTTAGAGACTCACGAGCTCTGTGAAGGGTCGAAAAGATTCTCATGGGGTAGCTGCCAGCTATTGCTTTTCCTGCTGGCGGCGTCCGCCACAGCAGCTGGAACACACTGACATTTCCTGTGTTCCAGCCACAACAGTGTAAGGTTCTTGTGAAAACTTACCCTCAAAATAGTTGATGCTACAATTATTTGTTTTGCAGTTTTACTTACCACAGTAGGTGTATGAAATACTTGCGTCGGATGAGTTACAGACCCAATAGTGCTTCTGAGCTTCAGTAAATATGGAAGAAAATAGGGTGGAAAAAAACAGAAATGGTAACATGATTCAATATCTCCAAAACTTTACAAATGCAAAGAGGATCAATAGCTAATCATCAGACTCTTCCTTTTCAGTAAGCAGAAAAGATTTAACTTAGTCATCGGTCACATGATTTCTGAGTTCCCATCCAACTGTTTCCTCTTTTTGTGTGTGTGTGTGCTTAACATTTGAGCACTTCCTGCAAAGGAAGAGAGAAAAATGATTTAGAATGTACTCTTCAAATACTTACTGTAAATGAGAGTGATCAAAGCCTTAAAAATAAAACAAGACACTTTGGCCAGGTGTGGTGGCTCACGCCTGTAATCTCAGCATTTTGGGAGGCCAAAGCAGGTGGATCACTTGAGGTCAGGAGTTCAAGACCAGCCTGGCTGACGTGGTGAAACCCATCTCTACTAAAAATACAAAAATTAGACAGGTGTGGTTGGTGCACGCCTGTAATCCCAGCTATTCAGAAGGCTAAGGAAGGAGAGTCACTTGAACCTGGGAGGCAGAGGTTGCAGTGAGCCGAGATGGCACCACTGCACTCCAGCCTGGGCAACGAAACTCCATTTCAAAAAAAATTTTTTAATGAAAAATAAAATAAAATAAACAAGACACTTCCCAGTCAACTGTAACAAAACCAGTCCCTAGGTCCCCCTGAAAGTCTCAACAGACAGGAACCCCTTTTCCCTCTGCATTGCTCTTCTCTCCCACAGCTCTGTATACCAGCAGTTCCCAACATTTTTGGCCTCAGGGACCAGTTTCTTGGAAGACAATTTTTCCACGGACTGAGGGGATGGGGAGGGATGGTTTCGGGGTGAAACTGTTCCACCCCAGATCATCAGGCATTAGATTATCATAAGGAGCATGCAACCTAGATCCCTTGCATGTATACTTCATAACAAGTTTCCTGCTCCCCCCCTGGGAATGTAATGCTGCTGCTGATCTGACAGAAGCTGGAGCTCAGGTGGTAATGCTTGCTCACCTGCTGCTCACCTCCAGCTGTGCAGCCCAGTTCCTAACAAGCCACAGCCAGATTCCTAACAGGCCATGGACTGGTACTGGTCCACGGCCCCCAGCGGATGGGGACTCCTACTTTATAAAACAAATTCTCAGCCGGGCATGGTGGCTCATGCCTGTCATCCCAGCATTTTGGGATACTAAGGCGGGTGGATCACTTGAGGTCAGGAGTTCAAGACCAGCCTGGCTAACATGGTGAAATTCTGTCTCTACTAAAAATACAAAAATTAGCGAGGCATGGTGGTGCACACCTGTAGTCCCAGCTACTCGGGAGGCTGAGGCAGGAGAATCGCTTGAACCCAGGAGGAAGAGGTTGCAGTGAGCCAAGATCGGGCCACTGCACTCCAACCTGGGCGACAGAGTGAGACTTGGTCTCAAAAACAAACAAACAGGCCGGGCGCAGTGGCTCACCTCTGTAAATACCAGCACTTTGGGAGGCCAAGGTGGGCAGATCACCTGAGGTCAGGAGTTTGAAACCAGCTTGGCCAACACAGTGAAACCCTGTCTCTACTAAAAATACAAAAATTAGCCAGGTGTGGTGGCAAGTGCCTATAGTCCCAGTTAATCAGGAGGCTGAGGCAAGAGAATTGCTTGAACCCAGGAAGTGGAGGTTGCAGTGAGCCAAAATCATGTCACTGCACTCCAGCCTGGGTGACAGAGCGAGACTCCATCTCAAAAAACAACAACAACAACAACAAATCAAATTATCATGGCCCAGAGAGCTGCACTTATGGATCTGAAGTGAACAGTCTCATGGGAACTATTTCTTTTCAGCAGCAGGTTTAGTTACAGGACACAACAGGGCCAGATAAGACCCCAAACAGGGGACACTAGCTGTAATTCTGTGCTGTGGGCAGGGACTCCACCAGTCTTAATAATGCATTCACCTACAACAAGCTAGACCTCAAGAGAACATTTTGAGTCCTAATAATGAAATGTCATCATTTTGTTGTGACGTGTATTTCATTTCAAAACTCTTACTCCATTTTAGAAAGCCAGCTATTCCTTTAGATATTTTGCTACTTGAAATCCTTTATAGGATATAGTTTAGGGTTAGTAGCCAAAAATGGCATGGAATTTTGGCTAAAAATCTGCACACTTAAGAAGAAAATAATATGTCGGTAAAAATATTTTACAACAGAAGTGTGTTTCTTTCCATTTTTTTAGAGACAAATCTCACTGTGTTGCCCAGGCTGGGGTGCAGTGGTTATTCTCAGGTGTGATTCTAACACACTGCAGCCTCAAATTCCTGGGCTCAGCTGGGACCACAGGTTTGAGCCATGGCTGTTGGCCCTGCCATTTTCAAAAATGCAAAAGTCCAAGGGAGGAGGGGGAAATAGGGAGTTGTTCAATGGACATAGAGTCTCAGGTTGACAAGATGAAGGAGTTCTAGAGATCTGTTGCACAACAATGTGAATATAGTTAACACCACTGAACTCTATGCTTAAAACTGGTTAAGATGGTAAATTCTTTAAAAAACACAATTTTAAAATAAATTTAAAAGATGGGAAAAAAAGGCAAAATCCATGAACACCCTTAGCAGTCTCAAAATACCATTTCCCACTATAAGCAACCAGCACTCCTTGGAGTCTGGGGTAGAAAATGTACAAAATGAGCCTAAAACACTTTGTTATATTAGATAACCAATTTGAAGATGGTGCCACTGACCAAAGACAGGTGTTTCTAGTTTCCTATAATGGCTGTAACAAATTGCCAAAAGATTTCATGGCTTTAAACAACATAGCCTGGGCACAGTGGCTCATGCCTGTAATCCCAGCACTTTGGGAGGCCAACGCGGGCAGATCACCTGAGGTCAGGAGTTCGAGACCAACCTGGCCAACGTGGTGAAACCCCATCTCTGCTAAAAATACAAGAAATGAGCCAGGCGTGGTGGCAGGCGCCTGTAATCCCAGCTACTCGGGAGGCTGAGGCCCAAGAATTGCTTGAACCCAGGAGGCGGAGGTTGTAGTAAACAGATTGCGCCACTGCACTCCAGCCTGGACGACACAGCAAGACTCCATCTCAAAAAACAAACAAAAACTGTAAATGTATTCTCTTACGGTTCTGGAGGTCTGAAGTCTGAAATCAGTTTCACTGTACTAAAGTCAAGGTGTCAACAGAGCTGTTTCCTTCTGGAGACTCTAGGGGAAGAATATGTTTCCTTGCCTTTTTCAGCTTTTAGAGCTACAACCCTTGTATTTCTCCATCTTCAAAATGCATCACTTCAATCTTTTTTTTTTTTTTTTTTTTTTTTTTTTTTTTTTGAGCCTCCCTCTGTCGCCAAGCCTGGAGTGCAGTGATACAATCTCGGCTCACTGCAACCTCTCCCTCCCAGGTTTAAGTGATTCTCCTGCCTCAGCCTCCTGAGTAGCTGAGACTACAGGCACGCGCCACCACACCCAGCTAATTTTTGTATTTTTAGTAGAGATGGGGTTTCGCCATATTGGTCAGGCTGGTCTTGAACTCCTGATCTTGTGATGCGCCTGCCTCCGCCTCCCAAAGTGCTGGGATTACAAGTCCTGAGCCACTGCGCCTGGCCCACTTCATCACCTTCTGCTCTGATTTCATGCCTCTTTCTTATAGGGACCTCAGTGATTACAATGGACCCAGCTGGGTAATTCAACACAATCCAAATTAAAATCCTCAATTTAATCACATCTGCAAAATTCCTTTTGCCATGTAAGGTAATATTCACAGCTTCCAGTGATTAGGAGGTGAACATTTTGCGCCATTATTTAGCCTATCCATATGACTATATGAACATTAATAAGATAGTAATTGCAATAAGTTGAAATACTTTAATATATTTAAATCCATAAGCTCATAATATTTTATTTATCATTTTTGTGAGACAGGATCTACCTCTTTCACCCAGGCTGGAGGGCAGTGGCATGATCACAGCTCACTGCAACCTTAAACTCCTGGGCTCAAGTGATCCTCCCTCCTGAGCTTCCAAGTAGCTGGGACTACAGGCATACACCCCTATGCCCAGCTAATTTTTTTAGTTTTTTCTTAGAGACAGGGTTTCACTATGTTGCCAGGGCTGGTCGCAAACTTCTGGCCTTAAGCAATCCTCCCTCAGCCTCCTAAAGTGGTGCCCAAAGTGGTGGGATTACAGGCGTGAACCACCGTGCCCAGCCTCATAACGTATTTTTTAAGTCTACTTACCAACAGATGATGCTAGGAAACCAAATCTATTTTTAAAACTAGCAAATAAAAGGACAGAATCAAGCATTTATCCTGACTTTTCCACACAAACTGAACTACTCAGTTACCAAATAGCAGAGAGGGGCAAATTTCTCTTGCCTTCTTGTGCTTTTAGCTCTATTTTTAGAAGTATTTCAGCTAATAAGTGAAAAAGGAATAATAGAATATAACCATTTTTCAACATCTAATGAATTGATGGACTTACGCATTGAGCATCAATGGTTGCTACCATCACAAAGACAAAACAACATTATGTACCTCTTAATGGGAGAATACTACGGGGACTGGCCTCCAAATAGCTCCCAATGATCCTTACCTCCTGGTGTACAGGTCCTTGTGAATCCCCTCCAACATCGAATAAGGCTGACTGTGTAACCAATAAAGTATTGTGCAATGACAGTGTGCAAATTTCATGTAGGTCACACAACACATTGTATAACCTTACTGTCTTGGATCACTTACTCTGGGAGAAGCAAGAAGCACTAAAGAGAGATCCATGTGGTGAGAAACGGAGGCCTCCTGCCAAAGAGCTAGTACCACACTCTCAGTCTTGTAAGTGAGCCATCTTGGAAACGGGGGGTTCCTCATGCCCCAGCCCAGCCTTCAGATGACAGCAGCACCAGCTACCTCCTGAGAGAGCTTGAGCTAAAACCACTCAGCTAGGCCACTCCTCATTTCCACACCTACAGACACTGTGCAGTGTTAGAAATGTTTATTGTGGCTTTAAGCATGTAAGTTTTAGGGGTAATTCGTTACGCAACAAGATAACAAATATGATCATCTATAAAAGTAGTTTTGTCCAAAATAATCAAACCTCACTCTGGTGAAGTTTTAAGATCTACTTATCAATTTATAGGAAATATAGAAGACAGAGAAACATGTTAAAATACAGCTCAGGGATACAAGTAGAAAATCTAGACCATGAGAAGATCTAAGTGACAAACAATTATTTCTTCAACAGATAATTTGCAAGGGAAAAAAAATGGAAAGGCGTGGCCGGTACAGTGGCTCACACCTGTAATCCCAATACTTTAGGAGGCCAAGACGGGTGGAGTTCAAGATCAGCCTGGGCAACAGGTAAAACCCTGTCTCTACAAAAAATACAAAAATTAGCCGGGCATGGTGGCACACGCCTGTAGTCCCGCTACCCTGGAGGCTTGAGGTGGGAGGATTGCTTGAGTCTAGGGGGTAGACTCAATGTCTAAATGTCTTCTAAATGTCTTTTAGAACAGTCTTAAAAGCCATTTAAACAATTGATATGTGTAAGATATGAAACTTATTTGGAGATATATATATACACACACACACACACATATATAATTTTTTTAACCAACTCTTCATTCTGGTCTGATTATTTGAATCTTAAATCCAACCAAATGTGGGAAAAAATTATGAAGCAATTGGAAATTTAAACAGACTGATAGATTGATGACATTAGAGCTGTGGGGTTGTTTCGTTTTTGTAGATCTGATAATGGTATTGTGGCTACATTTTTAAAGAAGTCCTCATCTTGTAGAGTTACAAAAGTAAATACTTAAGCAAGAAATATTATTATGACTGGAATTTGCTTTCCCCAAAAAGTAGAGGAGAAATGATTAGGGTCTAGATGAAACAATATTGACTATAAATTGGTCATTGTTGAATCTGAATGACAGAGTCATGCAGGTTCACTGTACTCTTCTACTTCTGTGTTTGAAATTCTCAATAAAAATAAAAGCAAGTACAAGGTGTTCTAAAAGAATCAGAATAAAATTTTTACAAATACATTCAAGCTAAGACTGTCATTTATATCTAATGGTCATCTTGTTACTTTTGCTTCCAAAAGCCTTTCAGTGCGGTGAAATCTGCATTAGGGAAAAGGATTGCAATATTTTATTGTTAACGGGGTTATTACCTGATGTAACCCAGATGTCAGCTAGGATCACCCTGCCTTTTCACATGCAAATAGGTAACTTTTGTGATGCAAATAAATGATTCACTTTCCCTAAACAGTGAGAGATTCATTACCTTCCCAGTCTTCCTGAGATTACTCTGCCTGGGATAGAGTAGCAAAGTGGCATGAGGGAGGTGCCTATGTTTCTCCTAACCTTGGCCTGAGTTGGTTCTGCTGATTATTTCAGTGATGAATCATCCTGTTATCTTATGCATGCTGATCCTTTCTCTATCCTAGTTTCTCACTCCAGATCATGCCCTTAAGATGTCACTTTTCCCACTTAGTGTAAGCATATTTTTCCCCTAGACTACCAAGTTGTTTTCTGAAGAATTATTCTGATATCAACCAATAAAAACAAGTTTTTCACTCCACTCCACAGTGATAAAATGCCTTGAAATTTCTTTTTAATTGCATCCTTGGAGCTTGCATAGATCATTTTACTTTTCAGAGGTGCTAGTTCTGGTGCCCACAAAAAAAAAAAAAAAAATCAACTCTTCTTTTCTGGATTCTTTTGTTTCAAAGCTTGCATCATACAAAGCGTAACAACAATCTTTTTCAGGAAGCATTCCCACAAAATGCTTGAAAGGATCAGTTATGGTTATGCCAACATCTCCACCATCTCTTTGCCTTCTACAATGATGCACTTTTTGTCTGCACTGAGACAAAAAATGACAACCTTCTTTCTTTTCTTGATTTCTTCTTGTGTGGAGCATTTACGAACTTTCGTGTCATAAAAAATGCAACATACTTCATCAGCTACTTGCACTCCTGAGGTCATCTTCCCCTCGGACGGTCACAGGGACACGGGGGAGGAAGCCAGTGAGCAGTGAATCTGCAGAGCGTCCTCCTCACAGCTGCAGGACCGAGAGCACAGTGATAAAATGATCACATGGATATAGAACATGTAAATGTTAGACACGAGTTCTAAATTTCCCTTCAAAGAATCAATATGTCAGTATGTTCAATTCTTTACCTTCTACTTTTAAGCTTAACTTCCTCGTAAACCAACGTTTTCCGATTACCTGTTCCACCCTGACTCATTCCAATTACCTGCTCATTCTCCACAACCATTTTTCCCGCCAAACCACTCACCCTGTCGCTCTTTTTAAATTAGCCAATCGGAATTAGTTTAGCCTGTGCTGTCTAACCGGAGCCAATAGGGGAACGACAGAGCAGCAGGGACCACGTGTGTCAGGAATAAGACCCCCTTTTCCTCCCTTGTCCAGGTGTGCACTCACCATTGCTCCATCTGTGAGGGCGCAGTCTTCTATAGAAGTAAACTGCCTTGCTGAGAAGAAGAAAATTTTATATTTGAGTGCTATTTCTTTTGCAGCACTGAAACTTTATTTATAACATAAAGAAATATATTGTACTTAAGTTGTGAAGAGAGGTAATATTGGAAGAGATCTTTAAAATGTAAACAATGCAATTTTTTCTAGGGGGAACTAGGAGTGATTTTTCCTTTTTTGTTTTTGAGATGGGGTTTTACTGTGTCACCCTGGATAGAGTGCAGTGGTGCAATCCCAGCTCACTGCAGTCTTGATTCCCCAGGTTCAAGCGGGTCTCTCACCTCAGCCCCCCAAGTAGCTGCAATTACAGGCAAGAGCCACCAGACCCAGCCTCTTTCTTCCTTCTACTTTCTAATGTATCCATAATAAACATTTGATCATGGAATAACTTTTTATAGAAAGATATCTCTTATCTCAGGGGTGTCCAATCTTTTGGCTTCCCTGGGCCACGTTGGAAGAATTGTCTTGGGCCACACATAAAATATACTGATAGCTGATGAGTTTAAAAAATATATCTCAAAAATAAAATGTAAGTTTATGAATTTGTGTTCGGCCACATTCAAAGCCATCCTGGGCTGCGGGTTGGACAAGCCTGCCTTATCTAGTAGGTTGCTATGAAAAAAAAAGAAAGACATCTCTCATTCATTGCTAGGCTACATCTACGGGACAAAGGACAGAGGAGCAAGCAGGCAGAAACCCACCCTGAGCAGAAGATGACACAGGAATGGCGGTGAGAATTCTGTCTGGTGAGCTGGACAATCCAAGCAGAGGGCAGGCTCTAAGTCTCAGAAAGACAGCTTTGCTGTCTTATCTCCTATGAATAAATTTCTAGAAGCCCGGGAATTGAATGAGCTCTTTGATCAGATGCTCCTGCTGCTTCCCCATCAATCTCCCTCATACACATGTACACCATAAAGTTTAAATTTACTATCATGGTGGCCGTAGACAATGTTAGGTAGCTCCATAAAGACAGACTGGGTGTTTTGTTCTTAACTATGATCTTAGTAACCAGCACAATACTGGGCACTTAGTAAATATCTACTGATCTAAATAGTGTGGTTTGAGGCCTCTTGTTCCTAGCTAAAAATCCTTGGCAAGAGTCAATCTCCACTTTACAAGAGGTAAAAAATCTTACAATGGATATTCTTGACGAAGCTAGCATAGAGACAGCAATTTTACACAAGGTATTTTTCACCTACTTAGTAACAGTGGTTTTCCTAAACCCATAGGGTGCCACCAAGGGAGGAGTGCACAGTTGGAGAAACAAATTAAGACTACTGAAGACAACACTACTTATCATTTGCCTTATAGCTAACCACCAGTTCAACTGCACATGTTCTTATGGGCAATCATTCCAGGGGTTAGGCAAAAACCTGTGTTCTGAACCAAAGGAGACTTAAAACTGTTCCCATAATTTGTGAATTTCTTGAAATTTTGGGGTTTAAAAAAAAATTTTTAACAACTGATAATCTATTTATGAAAATAATCGACTTAAGCATTGCAATGGCTACTTCCATCTCAACTCCTGGCTCAATACTGATGGAAGTAATCTGCTTAACAATCTGAGGACTATGCAAGTCAGAGTCGCTTGTGGATTCTCAACTGGAAACGATCCCATGTCTTAGAACCTTCACAAGTTTTTCTTGTAGTGATTCTCAAAGTCTTGGTAGACATTCAAACTGGTCCTTTCACTGATTCTTTTTCTTTGCTCCTCTGATCAAGTCAGCACACAACTTATCCAGGGATTTTACGTTGCAACTCGTTAGTGATTTGAATTCGGTGAATTGCCACCTCTGACTCCACGGGTGTTTTTCTGGTATCTTTAAAAGCCAAGGCTGCTGCAAGGCTTCCTAGCCAGCTTCCTGACAGATTTGGTCCTCAGGCAAGAGCAAAGAGCAGTGAGTCAGGAGCAAGAGCAGGTGGACCACAGCTCCGCACCACCTATAACTGTGTCTTCCTCAAAGAGAAAATGTCTTTTAATGTCAGAAAATATTTATACACTTAGAAAAATCCATATACAAAGAATAAAGTAACTCTCCCATTTGCTACTGACATCAGATCCCCAGTTTAGAGTCAACCACAGTAATACAGAACTCTTATACCAGCATGAACATATTTATTCACATATCTTTTTCTAAAACACGAATGGCAGATACTACGTTTTGGTTTCCAAACATATCTTGCTTTATTATAAATAAACATCATTCTCTGGAAATTAAAAGCTTTGATAATTCAAATTATTTAACAATCAGTCACTAACAGAATGCAAAAGGCTATTTTATTATTATACATTAAAACGTAAATCACATTTAAGCACAAACATTTAAAAATAGGCTCATTTCTCATCTTTATGCTGTTTCTCTTCACTGGGTTTTTCCATATCCAAAATGAATTCTTCTTTGTCGTAACCCATTAGATGGATAAAGTCTTCGCGGTTTGGAAAGAGCACTGGATTAACTAACAGTGATTTTGTTTTAGCATAAAATGTGGTAAACACATGTGTAGCATCTGGAATCTTCACATCATCCTGGTGAAACAATGTACTCGTTTCTGCAAGCAAAGCATTGTAGGTAATGGCTTTATAAGTGTCTGTTGTGGCCTCATGGTACAATCGAATGACATAGCCTTTTGTAATAAAGTGAAGCAGCACTGGGGTGATCAACGTAAAGCTTCCTATGATGCCATAAAATACGATTTGAACAGGCAGAGACATGCTTTCAAAAAAAGCATTATTTTGTGTAAGAAAGTATGGCAGAAATGTAAGGCCAATCAGACTCGTAGAATAAGAGAAACATTTCACACCTAAATGGGAAAAAAAGAGAGAGGATCAATACTTGTAAATTTTATAAAAGAATCAATCTATCCCACTAATTCTTCCATTTTTCTTCTTACTGTATCAGCTCAAGACAACAAAATCAAACCATAAATACCGTGCTTATTATATTCCAACCTCTGTTTTAAGGACTTTACATATTTTGACTTCAATATCCATGCCACTGACCATTAGAATACACTGCCTCTCCAGGCAGGAAATCTGCTTTAGGGTTTAAGTGGCCCTACCTCAGTTCCACAATAAAGTAGTTAACATTACTTAAAGATCCTTACTAATACTGTACTACAGAAGTTGATTCAGAGAGCAGATTATCAAACAAAACTCTCTATTAACAAGCACTCCAGTATATCTAACATAAAATATTCAAACATGGTAAATTCTATCAGGCTAAATGCCCAGGATTAAAACAGCAAATCACCAAAGAAATAACACTAGTGGTTAAAAAACATATGGGACTGGCTCATGCCTGTAATCCCAGCACTTTGGGAGGCTGACGTGGTTGGGTCATTTGAGGTTAGGAGTTCAAGACCAGCCTGGCCAACATGGTGAAACTCCATCTCTACTAAAAATACAAAAATTAGCTGGGGATGGTGGCATGTGCCTGTAATCCCAGCTATTCAGGAGGTTGAGGCAGGAGAATCCTTAAACCCAGGAGGTAGAGGCTGCAGTGAGCCAAGATTGCATACTGCACTCCAGCCTGGGAGATAAAGCAAGACTCCATCTCAAAAAAAAAAAAAAAAAAAAAAGAGAGAGAGAAACATATGGGAAAGATATTCAACTTCTTTAGTAAGGAAAGACATTCAAGTTAAAACACTGAGATAAGCAGCCTGGCCAACATGGCGAAACCCTGTCTCTACTAAAAATACAAAAATTAGCCAGGTTTGGTGGCATGCGCCTATAATCCCAGCTACTGGGGGTGCTGAGGCAGGAGAATTGCTTGAACCCGGGAGGTGGAGGTTGCAGTGGGCCGAGATTGTGTACTCCAGCCTGGGCAACAAGAGCAAAACTCTGTCTCAATAAATAAATAATAAAAAATACAAATAAAACACTGAGATACCATTTTTACCTATTACCTTAGAAAGATTAAAAATAAATGACTTCTAGCGCAGTGCAGTGGCTCATGCCTGTAATCTCAGCACACTGTAAGGTGTAGGCAGGGGGACTGCTTGAGACCAGTTTGAGGCCAGCCTAGGCACCATAGGAAGACCTGTCTCTACAAAAAAAATTTTTTTTAATTAGCCAAGGCTGGTCTGATGGTAATGAGTTATCAGAACTTAACATTGGTGTCACTGAAGTTGGTATACAACGCCCCCACTGCTAAATTTGACTAGCTTAAAAAAAAAAATTAGCCAGGGGTGGTGGCACGTGTCTGTAGGCCTAGCTATTTGGGAGGCTGAAGTGGAAGGATCACTCAAGTCCACAAGTTTGAGGCTGCAGTGAACTATGATCACACTACTGCACTCCAGTCTAGATGACAGAGACCCTGTCTCTAAAAAATAACAATTATTTTTAAAAAATGGCTTCTAAACTGTATACTTCAAAATGATTAAAGTGAAAAATTTTGTTTATCTAACCACAATAAAAAATGACTTAAAATGTAAATTTATCTTACCTTTAATTTATAATTTTAATATGATCCTAATAAAAAATACCATCTGTTTGGAAAATAAAAAAGTTGAGATCCTAAACAAGTTAATTTTAAAGTTCACTTGGAAAAACAAAAGCAGCAAAAATAAATAAATAAATAAAGCAATGAGGGGAAGTTACCCCTTCCAAATATTAAAACATAATAGAGGTTGGGTGTGGTGGCTCACGCCTATAATCCCAATACTTCAGGAGGCCGAGGTAGGTGGGTTACTTGAGGTGAGGAGTTCAAGACCAGCCTGACTAACATGGTGAAACCCTGTCTCTACTAAAAACACAAAAATTGGCCAAGTGTGGTGGCACATGCCTGTAATCCCAGCTACTCAGGAGGCTGAACCAGGAGAATCGCTTGAACATGGGAGGCAGAGAGTACAGTAAACCAAGATCATGCCAATGCACTCCAGCCTGGACAACACAGTGAGATTCTGTCTCAAATAAAAATCTAAAAATGCAAAGTTCTCTACATCTTATCAACACACCTCAAGAAAAAAATGAAAATCTAACTTTCCTTACGCATTGTAATTAAGGGATGCCATAACAACAAGTAAGATATAGTAAGGATATTTTTACAATTAAAAGAGAAAAAAAAAAGTACCCTCACTTCCAATTACTTACCAAACACTGCTCGGGCCATATTGCCAGTATAAATTAGCCTTCCATCTTCTGATTTGTCAGACGGCGTATGTAAGCATCGAACATATCCTTCCCAACAAACAGGGATCTATTGAAACAGGGATCATTATGGTCGACCAACCTTCTTAAATTTTTAAAGTTTTTTTTTTTTTTGAGACAGAGTCTCGCTCTGTCTCCCAGACTGCAGGGCTGTGGTACGATCGCGGCTCACCACTGCAACCTCCGCTTCCCAGGTTTAAGCATTTCTCCTGCCTCAGTCTCCTGCGTAGCTGGGATTACAGGTGCCTGCCACAACACCTGGCTAATTTCCATATTTTTAGTAGAGATGGGGTTTCACCATGTTGGCCAGGCTGGTCTTGAACTCCTGACCTCAAGTGATCTGCCACCTTGGACTCCCTAAGTGCTGGGATTACAGGTATGAGCCACCATGCCTGGTTTAAGTTTATTTTTAAAACAGTAATGAAGAGGGCAGGAGCAGTGGCTCATGCCTGTAATTCTAGCACTTTGGGAGGCTGTGGTGGGCTGATCACTTAAGGTCAGGAGTTCAAGACCAGCCTGGCCAACATAGTGAAACTCCGTCTCTACTAAAAATACAAACAACTAGCCGGGCGTGGTGTTGGGCACCTGCCAGCTACTCGGGAGGCTGAGGCAGGAGAATCGCTTGAATCCAGGAGGCGGAGGTTGCAGTGGTCTGAGATCACACCACTGTACGCCAACCTGGGCAACAAAGTGCGACTCCGTCTCAAATAAAATAAAATTGTAATGAAGAGAACTTGTCACACGAGGTGACATAAGGAATTCTCCCAAATAATCTACAGAGCTAAAGAAATCAGTTGGCTGATAGAATGGCCTGCCTTAATTCTAGTCACAAGTAGAAAACTGCAGAGTTGGAGTTTGTTAGCTTTGCATCCCAGCTCTCAGGTTTCTAGTATGACCTTGGGCATTAGTGGAACAGTTTCTTCTACTCCACTGTTAATGAGGACATCATTTCCATTCTATTTAAATGCAACACCTTTTCAAAAAATAAATACATTTAGCAGGTGTAATGGAACATGTCTGTAGCCCCAGCTACTGGGGAGGCTGAGGTGGATCACTTGAGCCTAGCAGTTCAAGGTCAGCCGGGGCAACATGGCAAGACCCCATCTCTAAAAAATAAAATTTAATTTTACTAAAATAATTTAAGTAAAACACTTTGCAAGTTCAGATTATATTTCAAGTCCAGGCCTTTTATAAATACTTCTAAAATATTTGTACAATAGTATTAAAAGATATCAATTCTTTCTCTAAAGACCTTGTAAATACTGTGTATCCCCTGGTCTTATTTCTTGCCAAGAAACAAAATTTGGCTGGGCACAGCGGCTCACGCCTGTAATTCCAGCACTTTCACAGGCCAAGGCAGGAGGATCATTTGAGGTCAGGAGTTTAAGACCAGCCTGGCCAACACGGTGAAATCCCGTCGGTACTAAAAATACAAAAAATCAGCCGGGGTGTGGTGGAGTGCGCATGTAATCCCAACTACTGGGGAGGCTGAGGCAGGAGAATCGCTTGAACCCGGAAGGCGGAGGTTGCAGTGAGCCAAGATCACGTCGCTGCACTCCAGCCTGGGTGACAGAGTGAGACTTCACCTCCAAAAAAAAGAAATAAAATTTACTTGAAATCCTACATCAAATTTCAAGGGAAAAGAAGAGTTCCCCAAACATCTGAAAACGAGTTTCACAGTGCACACACTTCAAAATGTAAAAGGCATGCCTAATTCCTCAATCCTGAAATGGAATTAGATTCCAATTTCCATTTTAAGCATTTCTTCCAAGTTTTAACCAGGTTTGCCAATCCTGATATTTTACAGAGTAGAATTAGGAGACAATTTATTCAGACCAAAATAAAAGAATTAACATCTGCATCCTCCCCCTTTCCAAGGGACCAAAGTAATTCTTAAAAGTACAGCCACCTAATAAAAGTAAAACAAGCTCAAAGTCAGGTTAACCTGGCTCTTTCGGTTCTATTTCCAGGTGCTGCATCCAATTTCTTGCAAATTAACACTTCTAAGCTTCTGCTCAAGGGTAGAAAACTACATATAGTCGTCAACACAAACCCTGTGGATTTGGAACCACCATAAAAGCAAGCACTTTCCAGCCTTTCTCCTGGACTCGCGGAGGCTGAGGACCCCGGGGCCCTCGGCCTGCTACTTCTCCAAGCCCCGCAGAGGGGGCTCCTCCCGCGCTCCAGTCACGGACACCCGGGAGAGGTAGCGAAGAGCCGCCGGGGCTCCCCAGGCCCGACGCGACGCCCGCCCTCCCCGCCTCACTTGGGACACCAGACCTCGGACGCCCGACCTGCGCTCGGCCCGGAAGCCGGAGAAGGCGCGCGGCTCCCCATGGTCCCGTACTCCCGCCGGCTACCGGCCCCGAAGGCCTGCTGCAGGAGGACGCCCGGGAGACAAAGGCCCGAGGACCTCGCAGCGTGGCGGCCGCACACAATGCAATCCTACTTCCGCCGAGACGCAGTTCGACCGCCCACGGGCGGCCTAACGCCACAAACAGCATCCCGCGAGTGACTACCGGCTGCGGACGCCCCAGCTGCAGAGGCCCACGCCGGCAAGACACGGCTTCCCACCCTACTACTGCAGAAGCGGCGCAACCACAGCCCCGGATGCCTGGCGGGCAGCTGGGATGCCCGCGCGTGCGCAGAATCTGCCGCCCGCCCCCCGCCTTCCGCCTTCCCCCTTCCCCGCAACGCGCGTTACCTGCCAGCTGAGCTGGGAGCCCGCCGCTCTGTTCTTGGCTGAGCGGCTCCTCCTTCCTAGAGTTTTACCTTCTTTATAACAGTGTGGAAGAGCAGAGAGCTGTGCGAGAATGACAAAGCCCAGAAGCCAGGGTTAAATCTTTTTTTTCTCGTGGACGACATCCCTAAAAACTGTTTCCTTTGCGGAAAATGATTCCAGCCTCTTGGCACAGAAGGAAGAATATACGATTTGAACAAAAATGAATGATAACTTAATTCAGTCATCGGGTTGGAGGAAAATAAATGGAATTTGTTCATGTAATATTGATAGGTGTTATCAAATTTGTCTTCGGAAATCATTCACATCTATATACACATTGATTCATTACTTGTTAAGGAGGTACCGAGTGACTTGTCAGGACTGAGCTAGGAGCAGAGGATACAAAGATACTAGATAAAATTGGGACTCCACAGTGCTTAAATAGTGGAGGAAAACACCTGAAAATTGGCTAGAATATAATGTAATATAATTGAGATACCACAATATACAAAACGTGGCCGGCCGTCGTGGCTTGCACCTGTAATCCCAGTGCTTTGGGAGGTTTAGGCAGGAAGATCTCTTGAGGCCAAGAGTTTGAGACCAGTCTGAGCAATACAGGGAGACCCCGTCACTACAAAATAAAAAATTTAAAAACCTAAAACAAAAAATAAACCACACATGGTAGTGTGTGCTTGTGGTCCCAGCTACCCAGGAGACTGACATGGTAGGATTGCTTGAGTCCAAAGTCGAGGCTTCAGTGAGCCAAGACCACACCACTGCACTCTAGCCTGGACCACAAAGTGACACCGTGTCTCAAAAAAAGGAACAAACAAATGCCACAGAAGTACAAAGAAGAACATGATTAATTTTGCCTCAGAATGTCTTCAGACTGGCTTCACATTTAGCTCAGTCTTGAAGGATGAGCATCTTAGTAATAGAGACACACTTTCGTTTACCACTGCAGAACTATAACTGTTTTTTGATTTGGTATATTATTTGCACTGGAGAGGAACAAATTCATAGTTTAAAATAATGTGTGGCCAAGGGTGGGAACTCATGCCTGCAATTCCAACACTACATGGAGGGCCAGGTGAGAGGATCCCTTGATTCCAGGAGTTTGAGAACAGCCTGGGCAACAAAGTGAGACCCTGTCTCTACAAAAAATTTTAAATTTAACTGGGTGTTGTGGTGCCTGCCTGTAGTCCCAGCTACTTGGGAAGCTGAGGCGGAAGGATCACTTGAGCCCAAGAGGTTGAGGCTGCAGTGAGCCCTGATTGCACTACTACACTGGGTGACACGGCTAGATCCTGTCTCAAAAATAAAAGTAAAAATAAAAATAAATCAATAGAACAACATGATCATGTTGGCAACTCCAAATACTGTCTATTGGGGGGAGTATTCAGAAGGAGATAATGATAATACCTCTATACGGATAACTTTATTTTATAAAAAGTTAGCTTCTACTTACATTTTGTTTCTTTTTATTTTAATATTTGTTTTAATAGTAGAGATGGAGTTTCACCATATAGCCCAGGTTGTTCTCAAACTCCTGAGGCTCAAGCTGTCCGCTCACCTCAGCCTATCAAAGTGCTGGAATTACAAGGGCGAGCCACTGTGCCCACCTTTTATTTTGTTTTTGAGACAGGGTCTTGCTCTGTCACCCAGGCTGGAGTGCAGTGGCACCATCATAGCTCACTGCAGCCTTGACCTTCCAGGCTCAAGTGTCCCTCCCACTTCAGCCTCCCAAGTACCTGGGACTACCGGCCATGCCACCATACCCAGCTAATTTTGGTATTTTTAGTGGAGACAGGGTCTCCTTTAGTTGCCCAGGCTGGTCTTGAGCTCCTAGAATCAAGGGATGCTCCCACCTGGGCCTCCCAAAGTGTCGGATGAACCTAAGCTACCACACTTGGCTTATTTACATTTTAAAAACTCTTCTGTTTAGGGTAATTCATTCACAATCAATATTCACTATATTATTTTGCTGATATATTTAAACTTTTCATGTAAAAATGTTTTTCTTAACTATATTGAGAGAACTCAAATTTTTTATCTTCTGTAAAGCTGTTCCCCCTACAAATACTGTAAGTAGATAAAAATAAAAACCTTTGTTTGATCTAGTTCTCAAAATTTCTAAATAGATAAAATGAGATTATATTCTGAAAACTCTGTACTATAGATTTACATAGAATTGTTATTTATGTTAGATGGATTTTCCAGTTCCAGTAATTTAGAGACATTTGTTAAATATAAACGAATGGGATTTTAGAACGATTTTAAGAATGTTTTTAGGCCGGGCACGGTGGCTCACACCTGTAATCCCAGCACTTTGGGAAGCCAAGGTGGGCTGATCACTTGTGGTCAGGAGTTTGAGACCCGCCTGGCCAACATGGTGAAACCCCGTCTCCACTAAAAACACACGAAAAAGTCACCCGGCGTGGTGGCGCACACCCGTAATCCCAGCTACTCAAGAATTGCTTGGGCCTGGGAGGTGGAGGCCGCAGCGAGTCGATTGCGCCACTGCACTCCAGCCTGGGAGACAGAGCGAGACACCCTCTCAATAAAAAAGAAGGAAAGAAAAGAGAAAAGGGGCCTACATCCTAGCCTCCTCATCTGCATCTCCATGCCTGTCCTCCCCACCAAACTCTACTTCGAGCTACCGTTACTATCAAAAAATCTTTGTTCTGATTTCTGCAAAGGCTTTGAAAAATTTATCCAAGACAATCTTGATTATTGCAATTAATTATAAAAAGCCAATGCTGGCAGGGCGCGGTGGCTCAAGCCTGTAATCCCAGCACTTTGGGAGGCCGAGACGGGCGGATCACGAGGTCAGGAGATCGAGACCATCCTGGCGAACACGGTGAAACCCCATCTCTACTAAAAAATACAAAAAACTAGCCGGGCGAGGTGGCGGGCGCCTGTAGTCCCAGCTACTCGGGAGGCTGAGGCAGGAGAATGGCGGGAACCCGGGAGGCGGAGCTTGCAGTGAGCTGAGATCCGGCCACTGCACTCCAGCTTGGGCGACAGAGCGAGACTCCGTCTCAAAAAAAAAAAAAAAAAAAAAAGCCAATGCTTTTATCTACCAAATCAACCAAATTAAAAAAAAAAAAAAAAAAAAAAAAGGCCTTTCTGTCAAGTCCTCAGTTCAACAAACTCCGGATAGCCTGTTATCTATTTTTTGAGCACACAGAGTGCCTCATTGAGCAACTTGCAATGTTGTCTTGGCCCTACATACATTCTCTTCATGCCACACTCCTGGAAAACAGTAGAAGGTGAACTTTATTTAGCTGTTTCAGCCTTCCTGGAAAGGTGCCTGTATATCTTACCACAGGAAACGCTGGGGGTGGGAAGGGGGGCGTGGAATGAGAAAGAAGGTCCCAAAAACTGAGTAACGGTATTGGCAGGCGCCTGGATTTTCTGTGCGTGAGCTCAGGATCCAGAATAGCTGAGCTAACCCAGAGTCAGAGGCAGGACCCTCGGGGGTGTAGTGCGGGGGGAGGGGTGTTGGTTAGTTTTCAGTTAGCATTGAATTCTACCGGGAAGAGAGGAAATGAGGCCAGCCGATTGCGCTAGTCGTTGCTGTGCTGGCTCTTCTGCACGCACAGCAACTTTTCACGAGGGACGGATGCTGCTTCATAAAGAGCACGATCTCGTTAGCAAAGAAACCGCCCTCCCACGTTTCAATCTTTCCTCAGCAGTCTCCCACCTCCAGGCGTACCCCTAAATGAGAGGCAGGGACAGTCTCTAAAACCACCAAAATCTTCACACGCAGTGCGAGAAACTACAAGTCCCAGGATGCAGAGCTGCCTCGGTCCCAAGGCCGACGGTATCCACCAGAGAAACTACAAATCCCAGAATGCAGTGCTGTCTCGGACTCCCGAGAGCCTCTCTAAGGATGCGTCTTTACAGTAATTGGATCAGGGTCTGCGCTGCATGCTGGGAATCCAGAAGAGCTAGACTCGGATTGGTCGAAATTTGCCGGTGTCGTTCATAGGCTGGCCTACTATAGGGAAAGAGAGTAGGGCGCTACGCACTACCTCCAGACGGAAGTGAGCGACGCACTCTGCGTCCTCGCCTCACCAGGTACGGATCTCCCGCGCGTCGGAGAAAGCTGCTGTGACCCAGCGGAAGTAATTCTTTCGACTGCCCCGGAACCTACAGAAGCAGGCAGCTGGGGGCGGGGGGGGCGGCCCTGGGATAGGGGCTGTGGCAGTACGCGGGGACCCGGCTGCGGTGGCTGCAGGGCTGACGATTGAGTCTCGGGCTGGGGCGGAAACGGAGCTCCGGGTAAGGGTGGAGGGCGAGGGAGGCCGAGAGGGGACGAGCTCGCAATCCCACTTCCCACCCCTTCCCTTCTGGGCGGGGAAGGAACGGAAGCTGTTAACCTCCCTGGGCCTTCCCAGCCCCTGGTTTGGGGGAGGGGATGGCGGCGGGACCTTTCCTGGCGCCGCTCGGTGGGTTTGGAAAGAGGTGGAAGGAGGGGCAGCAGCCAGCGAGACTGGGCCTTCTCCGGGCTGAGCGCGGGAGGGTGGAGTTAGGAGCATGGTAGCCCTGTCGCTTTTTTTTCCTGCTTTCCTCGTGTCCGCTCAGATTCGTTATTTTCTTGAAGCCAGTCCCTAGCCCAAGGAGAGGTCTCTCGCTTCTTCCAGCAGCAGTACCCGAGAAGTTTACCTTCTGGGTAACTCGTTGGATGATCTATGCTCGACTTCATGAGTTGGGGGTTTCGTGCATCTATTGCCTGTCCAGTCTTGTCTGAAAGGAGGTATCTAGTGTGAAATATTGTGCCCACTGAGTTTCTCTTAAGGAACTGAGATCTGTTTAGTAACATGTAACTGTAGAGTTTGTGCCATTTTAGAGTGAGCATTTGTACTCCACATTGCTTTTAGTGTAGAAAACCGAAATTCTTTTTTAGAGGGCTGGGGGAGACAGACTTTTGCTCTTGTTGCCCAGGCTAGAGTGCAGTGGTGCGATTTCGGCCTGCTGCCACCTCTGCCTCCCAGGTTCAAGTGATTCTCCTGCCTCAGCGTCCCAAGTAGCTGGGACCAAGACGCATGCCACTACGCCTGACTAATCTTTCTATTATTAGTAGAGACTGGGTTTCAACATGTTGGGTTGGCCAGGCTAGTCTCGAACTCCTGACCTCAAGTAATCCGCCCCCTGTCGGCCTCCCGAAGTGTTGGGATTACAGGCGTAAGCCACTGCGCCTGGCCTTGAAATTCTTTAGTGTCTTAAAACCTCACTTTTTAACTGCCGTCTTGGCTTTTTTTTTTCTTTTTCTTTGCTTTTTTTTTTTTTTTTTTTTTTTTTTCCTTCTTGAGACGGAGTCTTGCTCTGTCCTGAGGCTGGAGTGCAGTGGCGTGATCTCGGCTCACCGTAGCCTCCGTCTCCGGGGTTCATGTTATTGTCCTGCCTCAGCCTATGGAGCAGCTGGGACTACAGGCGCGCACCACCACTCCCAGCTAATTTTTTTTTTTTTTTTAATAGTAGAGATGGGGTTTCACCATGTTGGTCAGGCTGGACTCGAACTCCTGACCTCAGGTGATCCGCCCGCCTCCGCCTCCCAAAGAGCTAGGATTACAGGCGTGAGCCACCGCGCTCGGCTCCATATTTGCTTTTTGATCCCCGAAAGTTGTTTCCTTTTCTGTTCATTGACCTAAAATGACATATCTCTGATCTCATTTACATTATAATCATGTTGTTGAAACGTAGCAGTTTACATGTGGATTTATTCATTCTGGACATACAATGGCAAGGAAACAGCTGTGGTACGTACTGTAATGGGTATTTATTGTTTCTTGCCAATGATGATTTGGGGTCCCTGTTTAATTTTAAATGACCGTTCCTCTTTTACTTAAATATGAAATTTAATAACTACCATTCAAAAAATATGCATGTATGCATTACCAGATGGTAATTCCCTAATAATAATAGGCACTAGTTCACAGCCAGAAGTTATAGTCAGTCCTATACATCAAGTTCTAAAGTGATACTTAATTGTTTAAATCTTCTAAAATGTTTATCTGGTTTTTTTTGGTAGACTTTTTAGTACTGGAAAATAATCAGGGAAGTCTTTGCTATTATGCTCATACTTATTTTTGAGTCAGAGTCTCTCTCTGTTCTGCACTCCCAGGCTGGAGTACAGTAGTATGATCACAGCTCACTGCAGTCTTAACCTCTGGGGCGCAAACTATCCACCTGCCTCAGCCTCCCTAGTAGTTGGGACTATAGGTGCCCACCACCACACCCAGCTTAGTTTTTGTTTGGGTGGCTCAAGTGATCTTCCTACCTTGGCCTCCGAAAGTGCCAGAATTACAGGCATGAGCCACCAAATCTGGCCGGCTATGGTCATATTTATGTGTTAATGCATTTCAACTAAACTGCTATCCTAAATTCTTTATTGTTATTAAGTAAGAGCAGAAAAAGCTCATCCAGTAATGCCTGAATTTCAAGCCTCAGCGGTTAGGAAAATAATAGTACATTCACTCAAGAAATATTTATTGAGCATCTACAAAGTGCCAGGCACTATTCTAGGCCTGCTGTCAAGGAACTTGAGGAAAGAAAGGATATGTGTAAGTAAGCGAGTATAGTTTCAAGAAGTGATAAATGTGAAAAAAATGTATAGCAACGTTAAGGGTTAGAGTGACTGGGATGGGAGTGTCTAATTTTGGTAAGATCATCAGGGAAGGAAGAGCTCTCTGACGAGTTGATATTTTACTTAGAGATCTAAATGATGAGGATTTAAAAGCTTTTGAGACAACAGCAATTACAAATACAAAGACCTTGAGGTAAGAGTGAACTTGACTGATTTCGAGGAATACCAAAAAGGCCAGTGTAGCTGGAGCATAGTGAAGGAAGAGTGGTGGGAGACAAGATCAGAGTGGTAAGCAGGAAAGTAAATCAAATGTCCAGTTGAGATATGGTAATTTGAACTAGAAGTGTAGAGTTGAAAGTGAGTAGTAGTCTGATTTGGAATGTAATTTGAAGCTGGAACCAAATGGGTTTAGCTTTCTTCCCAGGAATAAAATAACCAAAAAAAAAAAAAATGTTTTTTGAATAACCAATCATTTTTCCAAGCATCTGGGTAAACAGCAGTGCATGTACTGAAATGTGGAAGACTGGGAAGGGAGTATCAGTTTCTGAGATTGATAAATCAGAAGTTCTGTATGGGAATTAACTGAGTTCGATAACTAGTAGGCACCTGAGAATATGTGCAGTAGAAAAGTTGTATATTCACGACTGGCACTCAGGAGAAAAACTAGGGAGATGACTGGGAGTCGTATTTTATAGATGATAACCTGTGGACTGGAGGACATCAAATAGAGAATGTTAAATGGAGAAGGCAGATGACTGGGAGCACTCCAGTCAGAAGAGGAGCATACGGTAATGGAAGCAGAAAAGTAATGGAAGGAGTGTGTGACATCTGGAGTACTAAGGAAAAAGTGTTTCATGATGGAGGGAGTAGGCAACTGTTTAAAATACTGCTAAATGAGCATTAAAGATTGACCCTGTGACTAAGTGAAGTAATTGAAATTTGATAAGAACCCCTAACATGGACTGGTGGGCCAAAAGGCTGATCAGAATAGGTTAAGAAGTAGATGTAGATTGGTGTGTGGGTGGGAATAATGGCCATAGCAGAGTCTTTAGTTAGGTGAGGAGATAGCAATCATTGCTTAAGTGGAAAGATTGACCTTTGGTAGGAAGGACAGTTTTTATTCAATATTTTGAAACAGCAGGGTGGACAAAATGTATGTTATACAAAAACAGGAACGCTGAAGGTGGAGAGACAAGGCAACTGAAGTGATTGGTTTCAGTTTATTTTTAGCCAATCTTTCTAAAGGTTCTGTTAATTATAATATGTAGAATCTATGATTCATACACATTGTAAGTTGGGAATATCTGCTCATAATTTTAAAACTGAAACAAGGGGGTTTGTAGATATTATTTGAGAGAATAATTAGGTCGTTGGCAGGGGTGAGGCAGACAGACTCAGTGAGAATATGCAGTACTCTGGAGCCCTTAAGTTCTGTGTTGTGGGAGAGCGACTCTGGGTAATAAACATGGGAAGCTGAGTTATAGGTGGTTGTTAGGGAAGGATGAATTTCAGATGGATTTAGTCATGATATAGTGGAGCCAGAATGGACTTTTGTACATAAATGAGTCCAATTCTCTCATTTGGAAGATGAAGAAACAGAAGTCCTATCACTTAATTTATCTGAGTTTCAAGATAGAAATACCTAACAGAGTAGAAATTCAGATGTGGAGATGGGTTCGTGTCTATATAAGGTAGCCATTGACTCATTCAACAGGGCTAGTTCTTAATTTATGATAAGAGATAAAAGCTGTGGACCTCCTCATTTCGCTTACCCTGAACTGCACATAGGCACAAAATTGTGCTTACAGGTTCAAGGATTTGGGATTCTGCTGCTTATCTATGAACCTCGAGGAGTAAGGGACTGCAGATTAAGAACCTGCTAGAACAGGGTCAACAAGTTAGAACCACAGGCCACATCTGACCCACTACCTGCTTTTATACTACCCGCAAGCTAAGAATGCTAAGAATGGTTTTTAAATTTTTTAATAGTTGGACAAAAATTCGAAGTAAATATGTATTTTATAACATGTTATAGGCTGAATGCAGTGGCTCACGCCTGTAATCCCAGCACTTCTCGAGGCCAAGGTGGGCAGATTACCTGAGGTCAGAAGTTTGAGACCAGCCTGACCAAATAGTGAAATCCCATCTCCACTAAAAATACAAAAAATTAGCTAGGCGTGGTGGTGCATGCCTGTAATCCCAGCTACTCGGGAGGCTGAGGCAGGAGAATCACTTGAACCCGGGAGGTGGAGGTTGCAGTGAGAGCCAAGATTGCGCCACTGCACTCCAGCCTGGGTAACAATAGTGAAACTCTGTCTCTTAAAAAAAAAGAAAGAGCAAATTATATAAAATTTACCTTTTTTTTGCCCATAAATAAAGTTTTGTTGGATCATAGCCACACTCAATCGTTTACATCTTGTCTGTGGCTGCTTTTGCACTCCAGTGGCAGAGTTGGAATAGTTGTAACAGAGACCTTACAGCCTGCTAAGCAAACAGTATTTACTTTCTGGTCCTTTAGTGTGTCATCCACCACACTAAAACTGTAAATTCCAGGATACGGGTGGAGGAGAGGTTGTTGGATTTATTTTGTCCACAGATTCCTCCCAAGCATGTAGAGCAGTGCCTGGCACATGGTAGGCCCTCGATACATATGGGAATGAACCTCTGGTTCAAAAATAGAATAATGGCCAGTGTTCTAATGTGTGCTAGGCAGTATTCTGAGTGCTTGTATATGTAAAGCCATTTTTTCTTCAGAACAGCTCTGTGAGGTAGATGCTGTATTATCCTCATTTTGCCGTTGAGGAAACTAGGCACAGAAAGATTAGGTTAGTTTTCCCACAGTGATATAGCTAGGAGTTTGACTGACTTTAAGCACTGCATTGTATGGAAGGCTGAAATCAAGTCTTCAGAAATGATAGAAAGCAGCAAAAGGATAAATAGGAGTGATGAAACAGGGTAATGTAGCAAAGAAGGAATACATTCTTCTGTAGCGTTGTTTACTATTAAGACATTCAAGACCCATGCCTTGGACTGGGTGTGGTGGCTCACACCTGTAATCGCAGCACCTTGGGAGGTCAAGGCAGGAGGTTTACTTGAACTCAGAAGTTCGAGACCAGCCTGGGCAACACAGGGAGACCTCTACTTAAAAAAAAAAGAAATTTAGCCAGGCTTGGTAGCCGGCTACTCAGGAGGCTAAGGTGGGAGAATCCTTTGAGCTCGGGAGATTGAAGCTGCAGTGAGCCAGGATTGCACCACTGTACTTCAACCTGGGTGACAGAGCAAGAACCTGTCTCAAAAAAAAAAAGACCCATGGCTTGGTCAGTATCTCAATGTGTGCTCCTTATGTGTATCGCTGTTTCCCTCTTTGATGAAGTCCAACTTCCTAAACTCTCACCTCTTTTCCTGTTTTCCCACACTGTCTTCTTGACTCACTTCTCTGGCCAGACTGGTCTCCTTGCCATTCTCCCTCCATAAAAGGCTCTTCCTTCAGATATCCGTGACTCATTCCATTGCTTTCTTCAGGTCTCTGTTAATGTTAGTTCTTCACCATGCTGTATGTATTATTTTGTTTTGGTTTTCTGTCCCCACCATTCTTCCCATGAGGTTGGAATCTTTGTTATGTTCATCTCTGTCCCCAGTGCCTAGGCGAGCATCTAGCGTACTAACCCTTGGTAAATATTTATTGAATGAATGAATTTGTAAACTGATTTCCAACAACACTGAGTTGCATTATGTGCCCCAAGCTGTCTGACTCAGGTCATACTGTTCACTTTGCCTGGATCTCCCTCTCTTTCCAGTTTTGCCTGGTAAAAATACCTCTACCAGCTTGCAGTGAGCTGAGATCGCGCCACTGCACTCCAGCCTGGGCAACAGAGTGAGACTCTGTCTCAAAAAAAAAAAAAAAAACAAACCTCCATCCATCGAGACCCAGATCAAAAGCTACTTTCCTTTTATAGCTGTTCACTTAACAGATTTTCTGTTGCAGATTTTTAGTCTCATATTTCGTTTCTTTGGGATGACCAATGCTTATTCCTCCTCTGTTAGTATTTGCATATCTAGAGAATTTGGGTTAATTTTATTACTGGTGTCACTTTTGAAAGCTTAATTAGGCAGAAAACCATCCTAGAATGATGAAATCTTTGGAGTTAAGGTAAAGTAAACTTCAGAAATGCCATCATTTTTTAAAATTCTGGCTTTAATATAACCTACATATGGTGAAATGCTAATTGTACCATTTAGTTTTGACATTTTTATCACTCCAGAATGTTCCTTTCTAGTCACTTGCTGAGCTATCATCATTGGTTTGTTTTGCCTGTTGTATAGTTTTATATAAATTGGATAATACAGTGTATACTTTTTTGTTTGGCTTTTCCACTTAGTGTAATATTTTTATATTCTTCCATGTTGTATCAGTAGATCATCCCTTTTTGTGAATAGTATTGTTCTGTATGAATGTACCACAGCTTATTTATCCATTCTCCTATTATGATGGACTCCCCATCAGCAGTGTATGAGAGTTCATTTGCTCTACATCCTCTCCAGCATTTAATGTTGACGGTCTTTTTAATTTTAGCTATACTGGTGGCTGTATAGTAGTATTTCGTTGCAGTTTTGAGTTTCATTTCACTGATAAGTAATAATGTTGAGCACTTTTTAATGTGTTCATTCAATTCTTCTGTCCAACTTTAATTGGATTTTTTTTATTGACATACAGGCATTTTTTAATTTACTCTGGATGCAAAGCCATTGTCAGATATGCGTTGTGAATATTTTTTTCCAATATGTGGCTTGAGTTTTCATTTTTTTCATTTTTCTTTTTGGTTTTTGAGGGGGTTTTTTGGTTTGTATTTGAGACAGAGTCTTACTGTTGCTCAGGCTGGAATGCAGTAGAACCATCATGGCCTGCTGCAACCTCAACTTCCCTGGGCTGGGGTGATTCTCCCATCTCAGCCTCCCAAATACATGGGACTGCAGGCATGCACCACCATGCCCAGCTAATTTTTCTATTTTTTATAGAAACAGAGTTTCACCACTATGTTGCCCAGGCTGGTCTCAAACTCCTAGGCTCAAACATTCAGCTTGCCTCGGCCTCCCAAAGTGCTGAGATTATACGTGTGAGCCATGATGCCCAGCTGTGGTAGTTGATGAACAGAAATTTTGTTTTGGAGAAATCCAGTTTATCAAGTTTTTCATTTACAATTTGTGCTTTTTGCATCTTTTCTGAGATTTTTGTTTTGTTTTTTGAGAAAGTCTCGCTCTGTCACCCAGGCTGGAGTGCCTGGCTGGTCTCAAATTCCTGACTTCAAGTGATCTCCCTCTCAGAGTGCTGCGATTGCAGGTGTGGCCACTGCATCTAGCCGCTGAGAAATCTTTGCCTACAGTGAGGGTATGAAAATAATTTCTTTTCTTTTAGTAGCCTCCTTTTGCATTTTAAGTTGAATTCTGTGAACCATCTGAAATTGATTTTTGTGTATGGTTTAACAGTGAGCTTCTAATCCATATGGCTATTGTTCCAGCTTCCTTTGTTGAAGAGACTGTCCTTTCTCGCCATACACTCTGACTCACTTTTCCAGTATAAGGATTCAGGAAGTCTGTTTTTTTGTTTTGTTTTTGTTTTTTTTGCCATTTATAATTTGATATGAAACGACTGCAGACCACCAAAATATAAATAACCATCATTCACTATCCAGGGACCACTTAACATTACTGTGATTGCCTGTTGCAGTCCACACTACCATATGTAATACTTCCTTTTTTTTTTTTTTTTTGAGACGGAGTTTCACTCTTGTTGCCCAGGCTGGAATGCAGTGGCACGATCTCGGCTCACCGCAACCTCGGCCTCCCAGGTTCAAGCAATTCTCCTGCCTCAGCCTCCCGGGTAGCTGGGATTGCAGGCATGTGCCACCACACCCAGCTAATTTTGTATTTTTAGTGAAGACGGGGTTTCTCCATGTTGGTCAGGCTGGTCTCAAACTCCCGACCTCAGGTCATCCACCTGCCTTGTCCTTCCAAAGTGCTGGGATTACAAACATGAACCACCATGCCCAGCCCATCAAGCTTTTTTTTTTTTTTTTTGGAGATAGAGTCTTGCTGTGTTGCCAGGGTGGAGTGCAGTGGTGCAATCTCGGTGTACTGCAACCTCTGCCTCCCGGGTTCAAGCAATTCTCCTGCCTCAGCCTCAGCCTCCAGAATATCTGGAACTACAGGCTGCCGCCACCACACCCAGCTAATTTTTGTATTTTTAGTAGAGGTGGGTTTTCACCATGTTGGCCAGGATGGTCTCCATCTCTTGACCTCGTGCTCCACCCACCTTGGCCTCCCACAGTGCTGAGGTTACAGGCGTGAGCCACTGTACCCAGCCCCATCAAGCATTTTTATACCTGTGAAAGCTAGTTGTATTCTTTTTTCTGGTGTTTTTCCAGAGTTCGTGGATTTTTTACATTTGAGTCTTTAATCTGTAGTGTATTTTTGTGAGTGATCTGTAAAGTATTTGTTATTAAACATACACATACACAGAAAAACTTGAAGAGATTAATGTTTATATGTAACACCCTAAAAGCATAATGACGTCTCAGGCCGTTGTTCATGTTCTTTCTTCTGCCTAGAACTATTCTCAATCCAATGGTTCCCTTATGACTGGCGTTTACCTGCCCAATTCATACTTCCAGAATTCAGCTCTGTCATGCAATAGATGTTCAAGCTGAGATTTTTGTCTCCTCAAACTTAGATTTCTTTAGATAACTTATGGGTTAGGTCCAAATGTAATCATATTTTAAATATTTCTAACTTCTACCTAAGAATTAGGAATTTTAACTCTTAATGTTGATTTTCCCTTTCGATGTTGGAGGAAAGGGTGGGTCTCCTCTTCTTCTGCTTAATCTCTGTTGTATAAAATGATGGAATTGATTTACTACATTAACTCTCTAGAGAAACTGTTGCTGCCCAAAGGGCTCCTAAGATGTGACTTTGCATTGTTGCTTAGCTACTGCTAGTTAAATAAACATCCTCAATGTTTTATTCTAGAGATTTTCCAGATAGAAGAGTTGGCCCTTGAAATTCTTGTACTTCAATCTTTCTAGCATTTTTTCTTTTCTTGTTTTTTAAAAGAGTAATTACAAAGTATAATGAAAAGAAAATAATAATGGCTGTTGTGAATTTTTAAATTGTGTAATATCATAAAATGACAGTACTATTTTTAAATTTTAGAGAACTGTTTGAGGATTTACATCAGTAGCTGTTGAGAATTGTGGCAATTAAGTTTAACTGGAGCCAGAATTTTTTACTGTGGCAGTAGGCAATAATGGAAGGAGTGGAATGTGGACTGTGAAGGCAAACCTACCTAGGTTTAAATCCTAGTGATGCCACTTAAGCTGTAGAAGCCTTGAGCAGGTAGCAGACTCTTCCAGTGTTTCTCATTTCTAAAATCAGAATAATTCCCTTGTGGAAGAGTTGTTTTTAAATCAGATAGGCCAGGCACAGTGGCTCACACCTGTACTCCCAGCACTTTAGGAGGCTGAATTGCGTGGATCACTTGAGGTCGGGAGCTCGAGACCAGCCTGGCTAACATGGTGAAATCCTGTCTCTACTGAAAATACAAAAATTAGCCAGGCATGATCCCATGCACCTGTAGTCTCAGCTACTCGGGAGGCTGAGGCACAAGAATCTTTTGAACCCGGAAGGCAGAAGTTGGCCAAGATCACGCCACTACACTCTGGCCTGGACCAAAGAGTGAGACTCTGTCTCAAAACAAAACAAACAAATTAATTAATTAATTAATGTATATAAGGCATTTAGTCCAATGTTTACCACTTATTAGGCCTGCAAAATGTTCATCGTATTTCATTGTTACTGCTGCCTGTTTTCTCTGCTTTATCTCACATTGGAAATGGTACTTTGGGAGGCTGAGGCAAGTGGATCACCTGAGGTCAGGAGTTCGAGACCAGCCTGGCCAACATGGCGAAACCTAGTCTTTACTAAAATACATAAATTAGCCAGACATGGTGGCAGACACCTGTAATCCCAGCTACTCAGGAGGCTGAGGCAGGCGAATCGTTTGAACCTGGGAGGCAGAGGTTGCACTGAGCTGAGATCACGCTACACACTCCAGCCTGGGCAACAGAGCAAGACTCCCTCTCAAAAAAAAAAAAAAAAAAAAGGTACTTTTGAATATCTGTCTCCATGCTTAGCAAGTGTTCTAGACTAAGATTTGATTTCTGCTCCCGCTCTGTCACTACCTGAAACAAATTGTTTAGCCTCTCTACATGGATGACATTATTCAAACCTGAGGCATTAAAGAGGTTACCTGCAAGTTCCTTTTCTGCTCTGAAGTGTTATGGTTCATTTTCTTGATCCTTCTCTTAATGTCAGAAATAAAATCTGTCAGGAATTTCTTAGAGCTGGATAGTTAGGAAATGCTTTTTTCCTATAAATGACGTAAAAAAGAATATCAGTATGAATAAGATCCTCCTCTGAATAAATGCTGTAGTATGTTACTAAAATACAAATTACTGAGAAAGTGAAACATTTTCTTTAGCAATCATCTTGTTATTTTGTCAAATTTATAATTTCTCAAAAAATTGTAAATTTTTGACCACTTTATTGTTAAATTTCAAAACTTAGGTAGCCTGTATATGGAACAGATGGAAGCATAAAAATATGTATGTGTATGCTTATCTAAGTAAAGAGCAAGACTTCTCTTTTTTCTTATTTATTTATTTCTATATTTATTTTAGAGATAGGGTCTCAATATGTTGTCCAGGCTGGTATCAATCTCCTGGGCTCAAGCAGTCCCCCTGCCTCAGCCTCCCAAAGTGCTGGGATTACAGGTGTGAGCCACTGTACCCAGCCCTGAGCTTTTTTATTCTCATGGAAGTTACTGGAATGTCCTTGGTTATTATATCATGCCATTCATTCAAGCAAATATTTGCTTATTGTCTACTACTGTGTACTAAATACAAGATCCAGAACTTGCTGTGTCCTCCCTGTGTTAAGTCAGTATGCATCATCCTTCCAGCACATTGATGTGTACCATAACAAGGTGTACAGAGCATTGCTAACCTCAAAAGCTCACTTGAGCTTTGGTGTCCAGGGATTTTCTTGGGGTTTCATTCTGTAAACATGATTGGTGAGTCATAAGCAACAAGACTGGGCTCAGTCTTCAGCACCCCTCCAACTGGAGGTGATGGAGATATCAAAAAGCCACCTCGGAACCATTTGTCCTGAGTCCTCTTGTTAAAACTATCCAAAGGCCCACTGTGAGTTACCTGTTTAACGTAAACTACCAGGACCCATGATGAATAGCAGAGACTTGCATCACTAGGGAAATTCCAAGGATTTAGAGGCCATATCTCAAAACGAGGATCAAAAAACCAGCCAACTTCTTTGTTATGCAACAGGACCGATAGTTTTGTTTGGATTTTCAGCAGAGTCCTTTACCCAGAAAAAGAATAAAGGACCTCTGCCTTAGAACACCTCAGTATGGCAGTTTTTTCTTGATAATTATGTTCTGTGTATGTATTTTAATGGAATGAACATTTTTACATGTCTGTTACTTTTAACATGTCACACTTATAACCTCTTCAACAACCCCACCCCCAATCAATTTAAAATGATCGTTTCTATTTTAAGTAGTCTTTTTCCAATTCAAAAGTGGCAGCTGATCAAGCTCTCAAAGCATTTTGCTATTCAATTGATTTTATTAAAGTGCAGTGTTTTTGCTGTGTAGGAATGGTGAGCTCATAATGTAACCAGGAGGGAGAGTTCTTAAACTTTTAACACCAAGGACATATTAAATAACAATGAGTGAAAACTTGTCTCTTGCAACATTAATCTTAATATGATATTGTTATATTTTCAGGAAACTACTAAAGTTCCTGGGGAAGCAAAGTAGAATTTCATAAGAACAAAATGGGTAAGCTAAAGATAATTAATTTTGTGTTTTAACTAGTAGAAACTGGTTTTTTGTTTCAAAGATCTTCAAAATCAGTGAACGCAAGTGAAATTTCAGTAGACTGAAATTAGTTGTCCATATCAACAGCTTATTTTTGCTACACAGTCATGCCCTGCATAATGATGTTTCGCTCAGTGTTGAACCACATGTGTGACATAGTCTCATAAAGATTATAATAGAGCTGAAAATTTCCTGTTGCCTACAGTGACATCTTGATGATCCTGTCCTTGTGTAGGCCTAGGCTAATGTGTGATTGTATCTTAGTTTTTAACAAAAATATTTAAAAAGTAGAACAAAAATTACAATTTGTTAAAATAGAAAAAAGCATATACAATAAGGATATAAAGAAAAATTGTGCTGGGTACAGTGGCTCATGCTTATAGTCCCAACTGCCTGGGAGGCTGAGACAAGAGAGTTGCTTGAGTGAGCCCAGGAGTTCAAGGCAGAAATAAGCCATGATTGTGTGACTGCACTCCAGCCTGAGCAACAGGTAAATTTACTGTAGCCTAAGTGTGCAGTATTTATGAAGTCTGTAGTAGTATAGTACTGTGTTAGACCTTCACATTCACTCACCACTCACCCAGAGCAATTTCCAGTCCTGCAAACTCCATTCTTGGTGAGTGCCCTATACAGGTATACCTTTTAAACTCTTTTATGCTATATTTCTACTGTACCTTTTCTATGTTTCAATACACAAATACCATCATGTTAGAGTTGCTTACAGTAACATACTGTACAGGTTTGTAGCCTAGGAGTAGTAGGCTACACCATATAGCCTAGGTGTAAGTACACTCTAGATTTAGTAAGTATACTCTTAGGATGTTTGCGTCATGACAAAATTGCCTAATGATGCATTTCTTGTCTTGGAAGGTATCTCCATCATTAAGCAATGCATGACTGTATATTCCTGATAGGCAGATCAGTAATAATATCATGGTAACTCCAATTTGTGATTTTTAGTGAGTAATTTTACCTTAAGAAATTTGAAACTTTCACGACAAACATGAAATGGTTTCTGTTGCAAAAAATATTAGAAGCATAAATTGAAATAATAACCATTCTTACTTTCTTTTTAGAGGTTGGCAAAAATTGCTAAAAATCTATATACTTGAATAGTCTATAATTTAGAAGCTACTTACATCTTTATGGGTCCTCCAGCTTTTTATGAAAAATTAGACAAAAAAAGATACTAACATAGCTTTCACCAGATTGTTAATGTTTTGCCACATTTGCTTTCGTATGTGTGTGTGTGTGTGTATTCATACTGTAGAGGTGGCAAAACTCCATCTCAGTCCTCTTAGGGTCCTGGCTGGGTCTGAGAATTAAATCGACATAACATAGATGAACATTTGTTACATAACATAAGATGACATAACACAGATGAATATTTATTACAAGTTTTACATGGAACAGAAGCCCTTTTTAAAAAAACAAAGACCAATGCCAGGCATGGTGGTGCATGCCTGTTTCCCAGCTACTTTGGAGGCTGAGGCAAAAGGATCTCTTGAACCCAGGAGTTCCAGGTTACTGTGAGCTATGATTGCACCACGGCACTCCAGCGTGGGTAACAGAGCAAGGCCCTGTCTCTTAAAAAAAATAGACCATAAATAAATAACTAGTCCGGTGCAGCAGCTCATCCCTGTAATCCCAGCACTTTGGGAGGCCAAGGCAGGTGGATCACTTGAGGTCAGGAGTTCCAGACATCCTGGCCAACGTGGTCTACTACTAAATACAAAATTTAGCTGGGCATGGTGATGGGTGCCTGTAATCCCAGCTGCTGGGGAGGCTGAGGCAGGAGAACCTCTTGAACCTGGGAGGTGGAAGGAAGTTGCAGTGAGCCAAGATTGTGCCACTGTACTCCACAACAAGAGTGAGACTCCGTCTCAAAAAATAAAAAATAAATAAACAAATAAATAGGCGGGTGGGTGGGGGGGTGGGTGGATGGATGGATAAATAAATAGATGGATAGATAAAAACATTTTAAAATTATCATACTGCATTAACTTGTCTCTTTAGTCTCTAAATAGTTTTCTACTTCAAAGAGTGTTCCTCAATTTAAATTTGGTTGTTGTGATTTAAATCAAATTAAACATTTTTGGCAGTGGTAGCACATGAGTGATTTTGAGATTTATATTAATTTTAATTTTAGAGATTTCTGAATTAATTGTTTAACAAATGGATATCTGTGGCCGAACAGTACTTCAGCTTCATCCTCCTGCTTCTTTCTAGGGCTTCCTAAGTTTTTAGAATAAACCTTAAGCTATTTTATTTCACATGTTAATAATTATAAAAGTTAAAATTCTGTTACAGTACAAAATTGTAAAAATTAAGGAGATTTTTACTCGTGTATGTAACTTCTATGCTCTATGTATGTGGCTACTGTGACTAAAGCCAGTACAGCAGCAATGGCGGTAGCAGAGTAACATCTGTGCACTCTGTCTCCTCATGTCAGCTTTGGGTGTTTTTTAAAGACCAATATTTTGTCCGCATTAATTACTTTTAATCTTGCATGAATTTAAACTGAGTATTGTTTAAATGTGTACTTTGATCATTATTTTTAACCATCAAGTGTGAAATGCTGAGTAAAAGAAGTCTTTTAGAATTTGGGGCTTGTCAAAGGAAGTCGAGCTCACATGACATATAAACACTGATTTGTAAATCTGCTATACATCTTATTTTTTAAAATGAATATTTCAAGTGATAGAATTAAAGTCATACTAGTTAAATATTTTGTCTTAGTCTCCAAATTTGAATGGGCTGCTTTGGTTACAAAACAACTGTTAATACCTCCTTGAAAAATACTAGTAAATTTTCACTGAAGTAACTTTCTTAAATCTACAGTTTATTCTGATATTGGAAGATGTTTATAGAGAAATATAAAACAAGGAGTTAAAAACTGTTAAAGTTTTGGTGACTATTATAATACCTTTCAGAAATGTTTCTGGTCTGAGTTCTTCAAATATTAACCTTGTTAATAAACCTTTTATTTATTTATTTGAGGCAGAGTTTTGCTCTGTCACCCAGGCTGGATTTTTGTATTTTTAGTAGAGACAAGGTTTTACCATGTTGACCAGGCTGGTCTTGAACTCCTGACCTCAGGTTATCCGCCTGCCAAAGTGCTGGGATTACAGTTGTGAACCACTGCGCCTGGCCAAACCTGTTTATTTTTAATACATTGTGTGATTCAAAAATTGTTTTACTACTTACTTTACTTTAGATGGAGAGGAGAAAACCTATGGTGGCTGTGAAGGCCCCGATGCCATGTATGTCAAATTGATATCATCTGATGGCCATGAATTTATTGTAAAAAGAGAACATGCATTAACATCAGGCACGATAAAAGCCATGTTGAGTGGCCCAGGTAAGCACAGTTCTGTCTTCTTCATATATTCGCTTTTAATGTTTGATGGATGTTTGTAAGTTGAATTAAATGATTCAGCATTTAAAGAGAGTAAGTCTTCTAACATTGTTGTATGATTACGTTTTTGTTTTTTTCTTTGTTTGTTTGTTTGAGAGAGACAGAGTTTCGTTCTGTTGCCCAGGCTGGAGTGCGATGGTGTGATCCCAGCTCACTGCAACCTCCCCTCCTGGGTTCAGGTGATTCTCTTGCCTCAGACTCCCGAGTAGCTGGAATTACAGGTGTGTACCACCATCCCTGGCTAACTGTTGTGTTTTTAGTAGAGATGGGGTTTCACCATGTTGGCCAGGCTGGTCTTGAACTGCTTACCTCAGGTGATCCGCCCATCTCAGCCTCCCAAAGTGCAGGGATTACAGGCATGAGCCACCGTGCCTGGCCTTTTGCTTGATTATGTTGCAATGGGAAAAAATTGATTTCTGCCATTTTCTGTTTTCAGTTATTTATCCTATACATTTCAACAAGACTGAATGGATTTCCCTACATTAGTTTTCCATAGTCAGCCTTTTTTTTTTTTGAGATGGAGTCTCACTCTGTCGCCCAGGCTGGAATGCAGTGGTGACATCTCGGCTCACTGCAACCTGCAACCTCCATCTCTCAGGTTCAAGTCATTCTGCCTCAGCCTCCCGAGTAACTGGGATTACAGGCGCCTGCCACCACGCCTGGCTAATTTTTTGTATTTTTAGTATAGGCAGGGTTTCACTATATTGGTCAGGCTGGTCTTGATCTCCTGACCTCAGGGGATGCACCCGCCTCAGCCTCCCAAAGTGCAGGGATTATAGGCATGAGCCACTGCACCTGGCCCATTGTCAGCCTTTTAACCACAGACTGGTGATTTGTGTTCCTAGCTAGATAAAAAGTTTATACAAGTTGCCACCTTCCAAATCTCTATTCTTTTTTTTTTTCATTTTGAGACGGTGTCTTGCTCTGCCGCCCAGGCTGGAGTGCAGTGGTGGCATCTCAGCTCACTGCAACCTCCGCCTCCCGGGTTCAAGCAATTCTCATGCCTCAAGCCTCCCAAGTATTTGGGACTACAGGTGCCCACCACCATGCCTGGCTAATTTTTTGTATTTTTAGTAGAGACGGGGCTTCACTGTGTTAGCCAGTGTGTTCTCATCTGACCTTGTGATCCGCCTGACTCGGCCTCCCAAAGTGCTGGGATTACAGGCGTGAGCCACCTCACCCAGTCCAAATCTCTATTCTTTTTTTCTTTTTTTTTTTTTGAGAAGGAGTCTCGCTCTGTCGCCCAGGCTGGAGTGCAGTGGCCGGATCTCAGCTCACTGCAGCTCCGCCTCCCGGGTTTATGCCATTCTCCTGCCTCAGCCTCCCGAGTAGCTGGGACTACAGGTGCCCACCACCTCGCCCGGCTAGTTTTTTGTAGTTTTAGTAGAGACAGGGTTTCACTGTGTTTACCAGGATGGTCTCGATTTCCTGACCTCGTGATCCACCCGTCTCGGCCTCCCAAAGTGCTGGGATTACAGGCTTGAGCCACCGCGCCTGGCCCAAATCTCTATTCTTAACATTTTTTTCTTGAAGTAAAATTCACATAATGTAAAAGCAGCTGTTTTAAAGTGTACAATTTAGTGGCATTTACTACATTCACAATATTTTGCAGCCATCATCTCTATCTAGTTCCAAGACATTTTATTACTCCAAAAGCAAGCCCCATACTCATTAGCTGTCAGTATCCCTTCCCATTCTCTACCCTCAGTGTCTGACCACCACCAGTCTGCTTTCTAATTTACCTATTCTGGACATTTTGTATAAATTGAATCATACAGTATATGGCCTTTTGTATCTGGCTTTTGTTATTTTTCATGTTTCCAAGGTTCATTCATTTATGTGGTGCGTTCACAGTACTTCTTTCTTTTTTATGACTGAATAATAATCCATTCAGCCAGATGTGAATATACCACAATTTGTTTATTCATCAGCTGATAAATATTTGGGTTGTTGACACATTTTGGCTACCATGTATAGTTCTGTGAACATTTGTGTACAAATAATTGTTTGAATACCTACTTTCAGTTCTTTTGGATGCCTTCTTAGGAGTGTAGTTGCTTGATTATATGACAATTCTGTTTAACTTTTGGAGGAGCCACAAAACTCTTTCCATAGTGGCTGAATTGTTTTACTTTTCTACCTACAGTGTGCAAGGGTTCCACTTTGTATACATCTTGGCCAATATTTGTTATTGTCTTTTTTTTTTTTTTTTTTTTTTTGAGACGGAGTTTTGCTCTCATCCAGGCTGGAGTGCAATGGTCAGATCTTGGCTCACTGCAACCTCCACCTCCCAGGTTCAAGCAGTTCTCCTGCTTCAACCTCCTGAGTAGCTGGGATTATAGGCATGCACCACCATGCCCGGCTAATTTTGTATTTTTAGTAGAGATGGGGTTTCTCCGTGTTGATCAGGCTGGTCTCGAATTCCCAACCTCAGGTTGATCCATCCGCCTCTCAGGTGATCCGCCCACCTTGACCTCCCAAAGTGCTGGGATTACAGGCGTGAAGCTGCTATCTTAATGGGTGTGAAGTGGTTATCTGGTGGGTTTTTGTTTGTTTGGTGGTGGTGGTGGTGGTGGTGGTGGTTTTTTGAGATAGTCTCACTCTTACCCAGGCTGGAGTGCAGTGGCACAATCTCTACTCACTGCAGCTTCCACCTCCTGGGTTCAAACAATTCTCATGCCTCAGCCTCCTGAGTACCTGGGGTTATAGGTGCATGCCACCACGCCCAGCTAACTTTTTGTGTATTTGGTAGAGACGGGATCTCACTGTGTTGGCCAGGCTGGTCTTGAAAACTCCTGGCTTCAAGTGATCAGCCCTCCTCGGCCTCTCAAAGTGCTGGGATTACTGCCACCACACCCAGCCTCTCTGGTGATTTTGATTTGCATTTCCTTAATGACTAATGATGTTGAACATTATTTAATACACTTCCTAGACATTTTTGTATCTCCTTTGGAGAAACGTCTATTCAAGTATTTTGCCTATTTTTGAATTGGGTGGTTTGTATTTTTGTTGTTGAATTGTGAGAGTTCTTTATTAATTCTCAGTAGTAGACCCTTATCAGATACATGATTTGCTAATTTCTCTCATTCCATAGTTGTTTTTTTTGTTTGTTTGTTTTTTTGTTTTTTGAGATCGAATATTGGTCTGTCACCCAGGCTGGAGTGCAGTGGCTCAACCTTGGCTCACTACAAGCTCCACCTCCCGGGTTCACGCCATTCTCCTGCCTCAGCCTCCTGAGTAGCTGGGACCACAGGCACCCGCCACCATGCCTAACTAATTTTTTTGTATTTTTAGTAGAGACGGGGTTTCACTGTGTTAGCCAGGATGGTCTCAATCTCCTGACCTCGTGATCCGCCCATCTTGGCCTCCCAAAGTGCTGAGATTACAGGCTTGAGCCACCGCGCCTTTTATGGTGTCATTTGAAGCACATTTGTATTTTTATTTATCTTTTTAAATTAATATATTTATTTATTTTGAGACAGAGTCTCGCTCTGTTGCCCAAGCTGGAGTGCAATGGCACAGTCTTGACTCACTGCACCCTCTACTTCCCGGTTCAACCAATTCTCCTGTCTCAGCCTCCTGAGTAGCTGGGATTACATGTGCCCACCACCACACCTGGCTAATTTTTGTATTTTTAGTGGAGATGGAGTTTCACCGTGTTGGCCAGGCTGGTCTTGAAATCCCAGCCTCAAATGATCCACTCGCCTTGGCCTTCCAAAGTTTTAATTTTGAAGTGTAACTTATTTTTCCTTTGGTTTTTGTGTCATGTATAAGAATCTGTTGTCAAATCTAACCCTGTGTTTTCCCCTGTGTTTTCTTATCGGCTTTTATGGGTTTGGCTCTTTAATTTAGGTCTTTGGTCTTAAGTTAATTTTTGTTTATCCTGTGAGGTAAGAGATCAGCTTCATTCTTTTGCATGTGGCTCTTCCACTACCATTTATTGAAGAGACCGTTTCCCCATGGCATCCTTGTTAAAATTCAGTTCACTGTAGATGTTTGTATTTCTGGGCTCTCAGTTACATTCCATTGATCCGTATGTCTGTTCTTATGCCAGTACCATGCTGTTTTGATTACTGTAGCTTTGTAGTAAGTTTCAAAATCAGAAAGTATGAGGCTTCCAACTTTGTATTTCTATTTCCAGATTGTTTGGGCTATTTGGGATCCCTTGCAATTCTTTCTGGTTTTGTCTGGTTTTTGTTGTTGTTGTTGTTGTTGTTGCGGGGTTTTTTGTTTGTTTTTGAGATAGGGTCTTGCTCTGTTGCCCAGGCTGGAGTATAGTGGCACAAGCCCTCCTAGGCTCAAGCAGTCCTCCCACCTCAACCTCCTGAGTAGCTGGAACCACAGGCGTGCACCTTTTTTAAAATTTTATTTTCTGTAGCGATGTTGCCCAGGTTGATCTTGAACTCCTGGGCTCAAGCAGTCCTCCCGACTTGGCCTCCTAAAGTGCTGGGGTTACAGGTGTGAGCCACCGTGTGTGGCCACAATTCTTTTTCTGTTTTTACTATGGAGATTTTAAAACCTACACAGAAGTAAAGAGAACTGTATAATACAGCTCCATGTACCCATGATCCAGCTTCAGTAGTTATTAACATTTTGTCAGCCTTTCACTCTGTCTCCCAGACTGGAGTGCAGTGGCGCAGTCTCAGCTCACTGCAACCTCTGCCTCCTGGGTTCAAGCGATTCTCCTCCCTCAGCCTCCCCAGTAGCTGGTATTACAGGCATGCCACCACCACACTCAGCTAATTTTAGTATTTTTAGTAGAGATGGGGTCAGGCTGTTCTTGAACTCCTGACCTTTAGTAGAGATGTTGGTCAGGGTGTTCTTGAACTCCTGACCTCAAGCAATCCACCTGCCTCGGCCTCCCAAAGTGTTGGGATTACAAGCATGAGCCCCTGTGCCTAGCCCATTTTGCCAATCTTAAGTTGTTTCATTATCCCTACTTTTTTGGAGTATTTCAAGCACATGCCTGATGTTGTGCCATTTCACTTGCAAAATCTCCAATAGTTCCCCTGCACCTTTTCTTTTTTTTCCAGGCCATCGGTTAATTTTACAGAGAAGCAAGGTCATTTATATGCTGTCCATATTTCATATTGAATTATATTTGAGTTTTATTCTGTAAACTCATAGTTAAAATTCCAGAGACTTGACTAGACTCTGGTACATTTTTTGTAGGCAAAGGATACTTTGTAGGTAGCACTCTTGTATTCCTGTTATATCATGTCTTTTAGCAGTGTCATGCTTGATCAGTGGGTTCCAGGTTGTCAGGCTGATTCTTCCATTAAAAATTTCCCACTCTGAATTAGCATTCGTGTGATTATTGTTAAGATTTACTTTGAGATTACAAAACAGTGACTTTCCAATTCTGTAAAATTTTTTTGCATTTATTAGCTAAAATTGTCCTATAAGATACTATTTGGTTACATTGAAATACAGTCTATATGGGAAAGATGATAAAGACTTGATTTTTTTTCCTTTTAAATACAATTTTTCAGAGTAATGAATTGGTTCTTCAGCATCATCCAGTAGTAAAGAGTGTTTTGTTCTTGAGTGCATGTCATCATGAATTCATGACTTTATATTTCGTGTTTTTCAGTCTGTTGCAGTCATTCTTACTGATGCTCAGATTGTTCCATTTGCTTCATTTTTATGTCAGAAAGAGCCACATTGTGTTAACTCCTATGTCCTTTTGACATGGCTCTGTTAGTCTTGAATAGTTATACTGCTTTCTGTAATAAGATTTCTTAGGCGTGTCATATACATTGTTCCCCAATCCTGAAAACAGCTGTTTCTTCAAAAATCCCTGTTTTGTTTTAGTAGAAAATGGTATTTAGGGGCCCCAATCTGGGTGCTAAAGACACTCATTGCTCCTTGGTTGAATTGCACCCTTCACTCCTCATACACACACACAACATGGCTCTGATGAATATGATGAATTGATTTTGAGCTTTTCCACAGGACAATGCAAGGAGGTACTTTAGGGAAAAAAGAAAATCACAAATGCCAACAGAATTTTAATTAAAAATTAATTTTATAACAGCAGGCTAAAAGCAAAGAGCTTTTGCTTTTTATAAATTTGATCTTTAATTTAAACAGGAGATTTTTATCTTGGAAAGATCAGGAAAACATTCAGCCTCAAATTACTGTTTGCATGAAAAGGATTGAAGTACTGATAACGTGCTACAGTGCGTATGCACCTCCACAGCATGCTAAGTAAAAGAACTCAGACACAAAACGTCACACATTTGTATGATTCCGTTTATATGAAATATCCAGAATAGGTAAATCCATAGAGACAGAAAGCAGATTGGTGTTTGCCGGAGGCTGGGGGTGGAATGAGGAAGATGAGGAATAACTGCTTAATGGATTACTGGGTTTTAATTGGGGGTGATGAAAATGTTTTGGAACTAAATAGAAGGGATAGTTGTACAACATTGTAAATATACTAAATACCACTGAATTGTACACTTTAAAATGGTTAATTTTATGTTATATAAATCTCATCTTTTAGAAAAATCACTAATGTTTGTTTAGTATCAACAGCTTAATAAGTGCCTATTGGTAATATTTCAGATACGTATTCAAGAAAGGAAGTTCTAGTTATTGGCAAACCAAAATTTACCTTATTGTTGTGAATTATTTGCTGAGTCCTGCTGTACTGCTTTCTTCCTACTACAGTATACTCCCAACCAACAGATATATAAAAGGCATTTTATATATATTTTAGTATTTTAAAATATTGTATTCTCAAATACTGTATTCTCAAAGTATATTTGTAGATGTGAAATGCCTTTTATATTCAGTACACAGTGCTAGTACTAGACTGCTAAGAAAATATTTTATCCCTATATGTAAAGGCTAACCTTTGTGTAGCTACAGAAATTTTGAGGATTGACAAAAACTGTTTATGAAATGCTGTTAAAGGAAAATGTCTTGTGAAGAGATCTCATTAACATGATCATATTTTTAAAAAACTGAAGGAAGAAACAATGGAATTCCTTTCCTGAAATGTTTCTTTTGCTTGCTTGCTTGCTTGCTTGTTTGTGGCAGGGTCTCTGTCTGTTGCCCACGCTGGAGTACAGTGGCGCCATCTTGGCACTCTGCAGCCTCGAACTCCCGGGCTCTAGCAGTCCTCCTACCTGAACCTCCTTAGTAGCTGAGACTACAAGTGGGTCTCCCAAAGTGCTGTGATTACAGGCGTGAGCCACCATGCTCAGCCCATTTCTTTTAAGTAGAATTTTTCTTATTTTAGGTAAATAGTTAAATAGTTTAAATAGTTTTTTTGTTTGTTTGTTTTGTTTTATCTTTTAAGACGGAGTCTTGCTCTGTCACCCAGGCTAGAGTGCAGTGGTATGATCTCAGCTCACTGCAACTTCCGCCTCCTGGATTCAAGTGATTTTATATATTCACTAATTCTCAGAAAAGCCAAATCAAAAAACCCATTATGTGCCCTGGCTTTATTTTTAAATGGCAATTCAGTACAACACAGGGATCCTGATGATCCATAAAGACTTGATTGCCTGGATTGATCTTTTTTAAAAACGATTTACTTTTTCATCCTGCTCACCCTTCAGTAATCATATCACCAAGATTCTTAGGAAAAGCTACTTAAGTTTCCAACCCACAGGGAGAGAATTTTAAAATTCAGTTTTGATGAATCTCAAGTACTATCTTTTTTTGAGATGGAGTTTCGTTCTTGTTGCCCAGGCTGGAGCGCAATGGCGCAATCATGGCTCACTGTAACCTCTGCCTCCTGGGTTCCAGAAATTCTCCTGCCTCAGCCTCCCGAGTACCTGGGATTACTGGCACTCGCCACCACTCCCAGCTAATTTTGTATTTTTAGTAGACATGGGGTTTCACCATGTTGGGCAGGCTGGTCTCGAACTCCTGACCTCAAGTGATCACCTACCTCGGCCTCCCAAAGTGCTGGGATTACAGGTGTGAGCCACCCCGCCTGGCCCCCAAGTACTATTTTAGTGAAGGTTTTTTTATATGTTGTTGGCTGGGTGCAAGTGGCCAAGCCTGTAATCTTAGCACTTTGGGATTCTGAGGCAGGGGAATCACTTGAGTCCAGTAGTTCAAGACCAGCCTGGGCAACATGGCAAAACCCTGTCTCTACAGAAAATACAAAAATTAACCAGGCATGGTGGCGCTCACCTGTGGTCCCAGCTACACGAGGAGGCTGAGGTGGGAGGATCACTTGAGCCTGGAAGGCAGGGGTTGTAGTGAGCCACAACCATGCCACTGCACTCCAGCCTGGGCAACAGATCAAGACCCTGTGTCCAAAAAAAAAAAAAAAAATTATTATGTCATTAATACTAAAAAAATCAGAATTCCGTAATTTATTTGGTGCTAATTGAGGTTATTTTAATGATGATTAGTTTGCTAGGGCTGCCATAACAAAGTACCACAACTGGATGGCTTGAACAACAGAACTTTATTTTCTAACAATTCTGGAGTATAGAGGTTCAAAATTAAGGTATCGGTAGAGTTGGTCTCTTCTGAGGCTCTCTTCTTGTCTTGTACGTGGCCATCTTCTCTGTGTCTTCACATAGTTTTCCCTCTGTGCCCATCTCTGTCCGGATCCCTTCTTATGAGAACACCAATCATGGCCGGGCGCAGTGGCACATTCCTGTAATCCCAGCACTTTGGGAGGCTGAGGTGGGCGGATCACGAGGTCAGGAGTTTGAGACCAGCCTGACCAACATGGTGAAACCCTGTTTTTACTAAAAATACAAAAATTAGCCGGGCGTGATGGCGTGCACCTGTAATCCCAGCTGCTCAGGAGACTGAGGCAGGAGAATCGCTTGAACCTGGGAGGTGGAGGTTGCAGTGAGCCGAGATCACGCCATTGCACTTCAGCCTGGGTGACAAGAGCACGACTCCGTCTCGGAAAAAAACAAAAACAAAAACAGAAAACACCAATCATATTAGATTGCCACTCCAATGACCTCTTTTAATTACGTCTTTAAAGAACTTATCTCTAAATACAGTCACATTCTGTGGTACTAGGGGTTAAGACTTCAACATACGAATTTGGAGGACACAATTCAGCCAATAACATACATAATTCTTTTGTTTTACAGGTCAGTTTGCTGAGAACGAAACCAATGAGGTCAATTTTAGAGAGATACCTTCACATGTGCTATCAAAAGTATGCATGTATTTTACGTACAAGGTTCGCTACACTAACAGCTCCACCGAGATTCCCGAATTCCCAATTGCACCTGAAATTGCACTAGAACTGCTGATGGCTGCGAACTTCCTAGATTGTTAAATAAAATAAATTATAATAAACTGTTAATTCTTTTCAGTATTTAATACCTGTAGTTCAGTTAGTAACTTTTTCATATATAGCATGTTGCCTGTATGCAGTTGAACTATACAAAGTTCATTGCAAAGCAGATTATCTTCTGTTTTTTTGCATAGCAATCAAAGTTGAAGTTTGTTTGCTACATCAACAAATTAAGGACACTTTCACAAACTGAGAAATAAACAAATATGCCAATTCGTAGGTGGTTTTGCCTTATCCTTTGAATGTGACTTAAAATCAGCAATGATGATATAGTAAATACTGAAATTTAGGCATAAATGAACACGTTCTACAGGGAAATAATGGGGCTAAGTATTTTTATGTTTTTAGTGGTTTTTTAGAAACCTATTCTGATCTGATTCTGAGCTGCCGTTAGCATTACTAGAGTTATGCGAATAATTGCATTATAAACATGTTTATAACTTAGCCAAAACATTTTTATAACTCTCCAAGTATGAGTTGAAATTTCTTATGTCTTTTGATAAACTGCAGTATTCTTTAAGTGTGCTTTGTCCTTTTGTTTATTGCTATAATTTAAGAACTTTATTTAAAAACAATTTTGGAAGGTTACTAGGTATAGCTTTTGCAGAAGTAACTGAACTGTAGCCAGATGGTCAACAAGTAAACTACATGACTTAGAGTTCTTGTGCATTATACATTTCGGATAATTCAAAGTACTGTATTTGCATTGACTATAAAGCGTCTTTTGCAATTTTTATTCTTCCTTCATAGTCCCTTGTTGTGATTACACTTCTAGTTGTTTAAATGTGTTTTAAAAGGCTCACTGTTAACTTTATTCAGATCTTAAAAGCTACACGTTTCTGAACTAGTCCAGTCTTTCTCCATCCAATTAGAATGTTATAGAATAACATGTAAAGAGATACAGTGAAAATCTTATAATGCGTTGAAGATATCCTACATGAATTATCTTCTATTAAAATATGTCCCAATAAATATACTCATAATCAGTGGGTCTTCTACTGAAATCAAGCTCATTCAGGTTTTCTATTAAGCAGCCAAAAACTTTTTTGAAAAAATACGACAGCATCATTCCTTATGCATGAGAAAAGAAGCACTGCAGATGGGTTTAGTATTGTCTTTATCTCAGAGGTGGAACAAAGTTGTCATTATAGGGTCTATAAACTTAGGTCTTCAGCTTATTTGAGACTGAATATGGCTGAGCTCAGTGGCTTAAACCTGTAATCCCAGCACTTTCGGAGGACGAGGTGGGTAGATCACTTGAGGCCAGCCTGGCCAACATGGCAAAACGCCGTCTACTAAAAATGCAAAAATTAGCCAGGCCATGGTGGCACACGCCTGTAATCCCAGCTACTGTGAGGCTGAGACATGGGAATCGCTTGAACCTGGGAGGTGGAGGTGACACCGAGCTGAGATCGCACCACTGCACTCCAGCCTGGGTGAGAGGGCAAGACTGTCTCTTTTTTATTTTATTTATTTATTTATTTATTTTTTTTTTTTTTTTTGAGACGGAGTCGTCGCTCTGTTGCCCAGGCTGGAGTGCTGTGGCGGGATCTCAGCTCACTGCAAGCTCCGCCTCCCGGGTTTATGCCATTCTCCTGCCTCAGCCTCCCGAGTAGCTGGGACTACAGACGCCTGCCACCTCGCCCCGCTAGTTTTTTGTATTTTTTAGTAGAGACGGGGTTTCACCGTGTTAGCCAGGATGGTCTCAATCTCCTGACCTCGTGATCCGCCCTCGTGCCCGCCCGTGATCGGCCTCCCAAAGTGCTGGGATTACAGGCTTGAGCCACCGTGCCCGGCGAGACTGTCTCAAAAGAAAAAAAAAAAAAGACTGGCCTGATATGGACCAGCTTTTCTGGAAACTGCAAAAACCATACACAAAAGAAATTTTTCCTCTTGTACTTAAACATTATACATTCCAGCTTATTGAAAGGAGTTAAATAAAAATTACATATTTTTAGTAACTTTTTTTAAAGCTGCTCCTTGCAGAGCAGGGCTAACTTCTAGGCAGTACGCCCAGAGCCGCCTTAGCAACTTCTTAAGCTATACTGTTACATATTTTAGTATAGAAGATTATTTATCAAGTACAAGAATTATATTCTGCCACTTGGTAACAAATAATGCCAAGTATAAACCTGAATGATGATTTCAAAAGTCAAGGTCAGGCCGGGCGCGGTGGCTCATGCCTGTAATCCCAGCACTTGGGGAGGCTGAGGCAGGTGGATCACTTGAGGTTAGGAGTTCAAGAGCAGCCTGGCCAACATGGTGAAACTCCATCTGTACTAAAAATAGAAAAATTAGCTGGATGTGGTGGCACTCACCTGTGATCCCAGCTACTTGGGAGGCTGATGCAGGAGAATTGCTTGAACCTGGGAGGCAGAGGTTGCAGTGAGCCAAGATGGTGCCACTGCACTCCAGCCTGGGCGATGAGAACAAAACTCCATCTCAAAAAAGAAAAAATAGCTATGACCTATTTCTAGGTCACTATTAACTTTATTACTTTATTAACTCACTATTTATTAATTCACTATTAACTCACTAGCTATTTCTAGGTCATAGCTAGAAATAAAGTTTAAATTTGACCAGTTTTTATAGGTTATTTTATGTGTTGGAATCAGAATAACCTTAAGACATTAAAACTGAATCAAAGACTAGGTAAGCCTGTATATCTTGAAGCACATGGTGCTTGCACGTTAATAAAGGCTGAGTTGACTGAAAGGTATGATGAACACTTGGTGTTTGATTTTTTTTTTTTTAGCCTTAATTTTCTGTTTTTTCTATTTTTATTTATTTTAGCCTTATTTATTTTTTTTTTCTTTTAGCCTTAATTTTCTGAGGATTTGTTAAACGGCCTCAGGACATTTCTGCCATATGATTGAATATAGGAAATTTTTACTTGGTTAAATTTAAGATATAACACTGAAATCTTAACAGTTCTCTGACACTTGGTGATTAGTTTGCTTTTCAAATTATGTGCAGATTCTGTATTTTTTTTTCTGCATAAAAATTACCACAAAATTCTTTCTATTATTCAGTTATTTCATTTTTACACTGTTATGCTTTTTAAGTTGCTTATCTTTCATGCAGTTATTATCAAGATAGTCTTCCTATTTTATTTTATTTTTTCGTTTTGTTTTTTAGAGAGTCTTGCTCTGCCCACACTGGAGTGCAGTGGTGTGATCACCACTCACTGCAACCTTGGCCTCCTGGGCTACCAAGTAGCTAGAACTACAGGCATGCACTACCACACCTGGCTGATTTTTTTTTTCTTTTTAATCTTTTGTAGATACAGAGTCTCACTTTGTTGCCCAGCTTCATCTCAAACTCCTGGGTTCAAGCAGTCCTCCCGTCTCAGCCTCCCAAAGTGCTGGTGTTACAGGTGTGAGCCACCATACCCAGCCAATCTCTGCTTAAAAGTAGGGAGATATTTGTTGATACTGTGAAAAAGGATTTATCCTAGGTGGCACATTCAGCTCATGCTAACAAAGAAATACATTTAGAGACATCTTACTATGCATGGAGCTGTCATCTTAGTGTAATTTTGCTAAGCTTATCAATGCTATTTGAAAATAGTGCACATATTCTGAGAAATAATATGAAATTATTGTTTAATGGCCAGGCACAGTGGCTCATGCCTGTTTTCCCAGCACTTTGGGAAGCTGAGGTTGGAGGATCACTTGAGGCCAGGAGTTCAAGACCAGCTTAGGGAACATAGTGAAACCCCATCTCTACTAAAAATACAAAAATTAACTGGGTGCAGTGGCATGTGCCTGTAGTGCCAGTTAGGAGGCTGAGGCAGGAGGATCACTTGAACCACAGAGGTGGAGGTTGCAGTGAACTGAGATCACACTGCAGCACTCCAGCTGGGTGACACAGCAAGATCCTGTCTCTGAAAAAAAGAAATTCTTGACTGGGCACAGTGGCTCACACCTGTAATCCAGCTCTTTGAGAGGCTGAGGTGAGCAGATCACTTGCGGTCAGGAGTTCAGCCTGGCCAACATAGTGAAATCCTGTTTCTAAAAATATAAAAAATTAACCAGGCATGGTGGCGCATGCCTGTAATCCCAGCTACACGGGAGACTGAGGCAGGAGAATCACTTGAACCTGGGAGGTGGAGGTTGCAGTGAGCCAAGATCACGCCATTGCACTCCTCCAGCCTGGGAGACAAAGCGAGACTCATCTCAAAAAAAAAAAAGGTTTCTTAAATTGCTGTTTAAAAGTGAAGAGTGTGTACATAGATTATATTGATAGAACACTTAATGTCCGGTAGTCAGAGATGCCATTAATCTTTTGTGTATTGTTTTTTTTTTTGCAGTATATAAATCTGGTTTATTTCCAGGCCAGTCATATTTGTCATAAGGTTTTATATTGCTATTAGGCTTAACTCTTTTAAGTATTAAACCTAATGGTGTATTTATTTGTTTATTTATTGATTTATTTTTGAGATGGAGTCTCACTCTGTCACCAGGCTGGAGTGTAGTGGTGCAGTCTCGGCTCACTGCAACCTCCACCTCCCGGGTTCAAGTGATTCTCCTGCCTCAGCCTCCCGAATATCTGGGACTACAGGTGCATACCACCACACCCAGCTAATATTTTTGTATTTTTAACAGGACAGAGTTTCACCAGGTTGGCCAGAATGGTCTCGATCTCCTGACCTTGTGATCCGCCTGCCTTGGCCTCCCAAAGTGCTGAGATTACAGGCATGAGCCACTGCGCCCAGCCATGGTGTATTTAAACAAATATTTATTAGCTTAGAAATATTGTGGTATATTAGCATACCAACCTGAGAGTGAGAAAGTCTGGGATCTTGTGTTGATTAGCCATACAACCTTGAACAAGGCCCTGGGCCTCCATTTTACATCTATAGAATTAGGAGGTTGCACATCCATCTATAAGGTAATGTTTACCAACTTTTAAAAAATTAATAAACAAGATTGTGTTTGTGGATGTTGCTTAAGCCTAAGATTGTATAACATTACAGATGGTCAGATTAGAATTATGAACTAGAGAGAAAATGGGGCTTTTTGCTGCCTCTGGATTAAGCATGAAGTATTATAGTCATTACTAAATATATCAGCTAGATGAATTTAGAATTCTTGTAGTTGTTTTTATTGCCCGCTATATAGAGAAAATCCTGTTTTAGCTCTGGTTGTCAGTAACTGCTGATATAAAGGAAAATTTATGTGCTATGATTTCATGCCAATATATTTAATGCCAGGTGAACCTCCAACTTATTTTGCATTCATGTACTAATGTGGTAAGTTATCCTGAATTAGGCACATACATGATTTATCTCCTTTGTGGATCTCTAGCTGAAAACAGAAGATGAACTTTTAATGCCCTGTGGAGTATTCAGTTTACATCCTCATTCTGTAGTTTGATTCCTTCACCCTCAAGTTTTTTTAATTGGTAATTTTTTTTTTTTTTTTTAAACAGACATGGTCTCCACTGTGTTGCCCAGGCTGAAGTGCAGTGGCTATTCATAGGCGCACAATCATAGCACACTGCAGCCTTCCACTCATGGCCTCAAGCGATCACCCTGCCTCAGCCTCCCATAGCTGGGACTAAAGGCACATACCACTGCACCCAGCTGGGGAAATTTTAAAGTTGCTTTGAGATCTCATGTTCTTAATCATCAAATTATTCTATAAATTTTGTATTTTTGTATGATGGTATTCTCATATAGGACAGACACAGGTACATCAGAATTAGATTTTTAAAACCATCAGATCTGAGACTTACTCATTATCACAAGGACAGTATAGGAAAGACCAGCCCCCATGATTCAGTTACCTGCTACTGGGTCCCTCCCACAACATGTGAGAGTTCAAGATGAGATTTGGGTGGGGAAACAGCCAAACCATATATATCATTCCACTCCTGGCCCGTCCCAAATCTCATGTTCACATTTCAAAACCAATCATGGGCCAGACGTGGTGGTTCACACCTGTAATCCCAGCGCTTTGGGAGGCCAAGGCAGGAGGATCACTTGAGGTCAGGGGTTTGAGACCACCCTGGCCAACATGGCAAAACCCCGTTTTTACTAAAAATACCAAAATTAACCAGACATAGTGGCAGACGCCTGTGATCCCAGCCAGTAGGGAAACTAAGACAGGAAAATTGCTTGAACCCAAGAGGCAGAGGTTGCAGTGAACTGAGATTGTACCACTGCACTCCAGCCTGGACGACAGAGCAAAACGCTGTCTCAAAAAAAAAAAAAAAAGAATCGTGCCTTCGCAACAGTCCCCCTATAACTCATTTCAGCATTCACTCAGAAGTCCACAGTCCAAAGTCTCATCTGAGACAAGGCAAGTCTCTTCCACCTATGAGCCTGTAAAATCAAGAGCAAGTTAGTTACTTCCTAGATACAATGGGGGAATAGGCATTGGGTAAATACAGCCATTCCAAATGGGAGAAATTGACCAAAACAAAGGGGCTACAGGCCCTATGCAAGTCCGAAATCCAGTGGGGTAGTCAAAGCTCCAAAATTATCTCTTTTGACTCCATGTCTCACATCCACATCATGTTGATGCAAGAGGTGAGTTCGCGTGGGCAGCTCCACCCCTGTGGCTTTGCAGGGTACAGCCTCCCTTCTGACTGCTTTCATGGGCTGGTGTTGAGTGTCTCCAACTTTTCCAGGCACACAGGGCAAGCTGTCAGTGGATCCACCATTCTGGGGTCTGAGGATGGCCTTCTCACAGCTACTCTAGGAGTGCCCCAGTAGGGACTCTTGTGTAGGGGCCTCTGACTCCACATTCTTCTTTATTCTTTTTTTTTTTTTTTTTTTTTGAGACAGAGTTTCACTCTCCAGTCTGGAGTGCAGTGGTGCAATCTCAGTTCACTGCAACCTCCATCTCCTGGGTTCAAGCAGTTTTCCTGCCTCAGCCTCCCAAGTAGCTAGGATTACAGGCATGTTGCCACCATGCCCAGCTAATGTTTTTGTGTTTTTAGTAGAGATGGGGTTTCACCACGTTGGCCAGGCTGGTCTCGAACTCCTAACCTCAGGTGATCCACCCTTCTCGGCCTCCCAAAGTGCTGGGATTACAGGAGTGAGCCACCACACCCAACTCTGATTTCACATTTTTCTTCCACATTGTCCTATCAGAGGTTCCCCATGAGACCCCTGCTCCTGCAGCAAACTTCTGCCTGGACTTCCAGGCATTTCCATGTATCTTCTAAAATCTAGACAGAGGTTCCCAGACCTCAATTCTTGACATCTGTGCACTTGGAGGCTCAACACCATATGAAAGCTGCCAAGGCTTGAGGCTTGCACTCTCTGAAGCCACGGCCCAAACTCTATGTTGGCCCCTTTCAGCTATGGCTGGAGTGACTAGGACTCATGGCACTAAGTGCCCAGGCTTCGCACAGCACGGGGACCCTGAGCCCAGTCCCAGAAACCGCTGTTTTTTCAGAGTCACTCTTGCCCAGGCTGGAGTGCAGTGGCACAATCTCGGCTCACTGCAACCTCTGCCTTGCAGGTTCAAGTGCTTCTCCTGCCCAGCCTCCTGAGTAGCTGGGATGATGGGCACATGCCGTGCTGACACGCCTAGCTAATTTTTGTATTTTTTGTAGAGACAGGGTTTTGCTATTTTGGCCAGGCTGGTTTCAAACTCCTGACCTCAAGTGATCCGCCCACCTCAGCCTCTCAAAGTGCTGAGATTACGGGCATGAGCCCCTGTGCCCACCCTGAAACCACTTTTTCCTCCTAGGTCTCCAGGCCTGTGATGAGAGGGGCCGCCACAAAGACCTCTGACATGCCCTGAAGACATTTTTCCCATTGTCTTGGGGATCAACATCCGCTCCTTGTTACTTATGCAAATTTCTGCCGCAGGCTTAGATTTCTCCTCAGAAAATGGAATTTTCTTTTCTGTTGCATTTTCAGGCTGCAAATTTTCTGAACTTTTATGCTCTGCTTCCCTTATCAAACCGAATGCCTAAAAACAAAAACAAAAAACAAAAAACTGAATGCCTTTAACAGCACCCAAGTCACCTCTTGAATGCTTTGCTGCTTAGAAATTTTTTCCACTAAATACCCTAAATCATCTCTCTCAAGTTTAAAGTTCCAAAAATCTCTAGTGCAGGGGCAAAATGCCACCAGTCTCTTTGCTAAAACATGTCAAGAGTCTCCTTTACTCTAGTCCCCAACAAGTTACCCCTCTCCATCTGAGACCACCTCAGCCTGGATTTTATTGTCCATATTGCTATCAGCATTCAACAAGTCTCTAGGAAGTTCCAAACTTCACCACATTTTTCTGTCTTCTGAGCCCTCCAAACTTTTCCAACCTCTGCCTGTTACCCCATTTCAAAGTCACTTCCACATTTTCGGGTTTCAGCAGCGCCCCACCCTCCTGGTACCAATTTACTGTATTAGTCCATTTTCATGCTGCTGATAAAGACCTACCCGACACTGTGCAATTTACCAAAAAAAAAAAAAAAAAAAAAAAAAAGTTTAATCAACTTACGTTTCCATGTGGCTGGGGAGGCCTCATAATCATGGTGGAAGGTGAAAGGCACATCTCACACGCCAGCATACCGGAGAAGAGATCTTGTGCAGAGAAACTCCCCTTTTCTAAGATAATCAGCTCTCATGAGACTTACTCATTGTATGAGAACAACATGGGAAAGACCTGCCCCCCATGATTCAATTGCCTCCCACTCGGTCCCTCCTGCAACACGTGGGAATTCAAGATGAGATTTGGGTGGGGCACAGCCAAACCATGTCACCCTCTTTATAGTGTTAGATGCTTGCAGTTATTTTAATATAAAAAACTTTGTTACATTTGACCTACATATATTTTATATACTAAGACTTGAGATAGGCTTCGTTGCTTCATTATTTAGAAAAGCATGCATAAGATGACAGGTGAGGATAAGAAGAATTCAAATTTGGTGACTTTTTAATCAGAATTAGCTAAGATCTCATCAGAGCCTCCTTTTTACATGAGGTAAAGCTTGTGGTTAATCCTACCTACACATACTAACTGGCTCCAATCCACTTAGTGTTTTTTTTTTTTAATACATCAGTAGGATTTTAACTATAGGCATTTTGATGTAGACTTATCAAATATCTTTTAAATCAGTGTAGTGTCATTTCTGCTGTAGAAAATGGCAAGAATGTGCTTCCATGAAGTATAATTTTGAATTGGAAAGTGCATTTTCTTCAGACCATCAAGAGCAGTTTTTGTCTTTCTATAATTTCATTCAACGATTTTTGAAAATTCAGGTTTCTTTAGTTCTTAAAGCCACCATTTGAATCCCATTATGTTCTCTTTTGATTTTCGGTGTGGAGGTTTTTTTGAAAAACAAGGGTCCAAGACAAAACCATGAGAATTTAAGGTTACAAGCTGACTTGCAGTGAGATTCTAGATCCAGATTGTAGTTCAGGTTAATTAGAACAAACATGGTGCTCAGATTTTAGAGAAAGACACCAAGAGGTGAAAGTCATCTTTGTTAAAGTATTCAAATATACAATATACAGAATATTAAAACGGCAAACTGAGGTAGGGAATTAATGCATGAGATGTGCCTATAACATAAATACTTTAATAAATATATAATATTTCTATATAAATGAACATCATCTTTAATAAGGCTATTGTTGCTCCAAATGTGTCTGGAACTGCCTTTAGAGCTTATAATAAATGTACTTTTGAATAGCCTCAGTGGTGGGAGATACTTTTCTTTCAGTGTCTTGCAATAGTCAGTAAAATGGTTTTCTGTCCACACCTTCTGAATAGAGGTGAGTGGCCAGGCTGGGTTGGAAGAAGATGCACAACTAAAGGAATTAAGAGTAGCTTTCTCACATAACCAGTAACTGGCTCAGATAGCGGTCACATCACAGAACCAAATTTAAAGTTGCAAGCCTAACCTTGGAAATAAAAGTAATTAATCAAATTTTCTTTAACATGACTTCAAATATTTCTTTCTGGTATATTTGTGAAAACACTAATTTCACAAGGTAACCTCTATTCAATTTTCTTTGGTAAAGCAGTCACCAAGCATTTGCTTTTTGAAGAAAGAAGCTGCATCAAAATTGTAATTCAAATGGATTTTATAAAACGCTGTCATACAATGCAAAACATCATCTCTGTTACTCCACTCAAAGTAGACAGGATTTAAGCACTGTGATTCCAACGTGTTGGTGCTTTTGCAACATCACACTGAAAGATGATTTTCCTGTTCTGGACAAGTGTAGTATCTATCTGATAAAGTACCACCATATCCTTACAGTGGTGGTATTGTCTGATGAAAACCTATTCCTAAAGATTTGGGTCCATGAAGTGACATGGACTGGTGGAATGGCTGTACTTTCAGTCATAAAAGGCCAAAAGCTTATGAAACCATGATTTAAAGTTACACGATTTGTTTTCAAATGTAACTACGTTTTCGTTATTTTCCTAGTGGCAGTTTTTGTCCTATATATATCTTCTAAAGACTAGATTGTAAGACAGCAGGAATGAGAGTAGGAGTGGGGTTTGTTTGTTTTTGAGACGGAGTCTCACTCCATTGCCCAGGCTGAAGTACAGTGGTGCGATATCTGCTCACTGCAACCTCTGCCTCCCAGGTGCAGGCAGTTCTCCCTGCCTTAGCTTCCCGAGTAGCTGGGATTACAGGCACCTGCCACCACGCCCAGCTAATTTGTTTTTTGTTTCTGTTTTTTGTTTTTTTTAGACAGAGTCTCACTCTGTTGCCCAGGCTGGAGTGCAGTGGCACTATCTCAACTCACTGCAACCTCTGCCACCTGGGATCAAGCAATTCTTCTGCTTCAGCCTCCCGAGTAGCTGGGACTACAGGTGCCTGCCACCACGCCCAGCTAATTTTTGTATTTTTAGTAGAGACAGGATTTCACCATATTGTCCAGGCTGGTCTCGAACTCCTGACCTCTTGATCTTCCCCCCTGGGCCTCCCAAAGTGCTGGGATTACAGGTGTGAGCCACTGCACCTGGCCTTGTTTGTTGTGTTTATCTCAGTATCTCCCCCAGTGCCAAGCGCAGATGCTTTACACATAGTGAGCATTCAGTAAATGTTTATGGGGTTGAATTTATTGATGTGTAGGGGTAGTGTCTCAATTACATTCGTCTGGATCCTTTGGTGTTACATCTTAACTGTGTATAAGTGCTGAAATAAAAGATTTGGTCTTAAGTAGCCTAACTGGGGATGTCTACACATCATCCAGTCTCCCACTTTCAGGAAAGGATACCGAATTGGAAGTAGGAAAGCTGGGTTCTAGATTGTTAATTGCCAATCTAGATATTTGGCACTCTATGAAAAATGAATAGTCTTTGGCACTCTATGAAAAATGAATAGGCTTCTGAATAGTCATTTCTCCAAAGAAGATATATTAATAACTTCAACAATACATGAAAAGATGCTCAAGTCATGAGTCATCAGGGAACTTCTAATCAAAACCACAATGAGATACCATAGCTACAATAGCAAATATTGTCTAGGATGTATGCATTGCTGGTGGGAATGTAAAATGGTCCAGCTGCTGTGATAAAGTTTGGCAGTTCTTTTAATAAAAGTTAAATAGAATTACCATATGATCAGCAATTCTGGTAGGTATAAACTCAAAAGGCCCTATTGAACATTTAGACATCAAAATAACTAGTAAAGAAAAGTGACTAAATTCAAAAAATCTGAAGACAGTGCTAAGGAAAGTGGATAAAAGAATTAGCAAAAATAGAAACAATTAGAAAATAGGACTCAGTAAATCAGAATATAAGAAAGCTGGTTCAAAACAGTAGATGAACTTGTAGGACATACCAAGGGGAAAAATAAGAAAGCAAAAATGCATAGATATGTTGCTATGAGAAAGGTTATATACCCAGAAATAGAGAAAAGTCTTTTAGACCACAAGTGATTATTACTTATACCATACCAAAAACTTTTACATTGTAAGTGCGTGATTTTCTGGGAAAATAATTATAAAACTTAACCTAAGACAAAATGTGAATAGACCAACAACCATGGAAGAAAGTGAAGTAGTTGTTAAGATATCTCTTCCAAAGAGGCATGAGATGACTGTTTTATGGTTGAGTGTATTTTAATCTTTAAGTAACATGATTCCCACACTAAACTGTTCTAGCATATAGAAAAAAATGACAAATTTCCAAGTCAATGTTACCAAGCTGATATAATCCTGATAAACCATGAGAATGCCACCCCCTAAAAAAGAGGTCCACCGGCAAATAGAAGCAATATTCCTGAATAAAATACTAACAAATTAAACCCAGACTGTAGTCAAGGACCATTATACCATGATTAAGTAATGTTTATTCTAAGAAAGCAAAGATGGGCCAGGGACAGTGGTTCACACCTGTAATCCCAGCACTTTGGGAGGCCGAGGCGGTTGGATCACCTGAGATCGGAAGTTCCAGACCAGCCTGGCCAACATGGTGAAACCCCTTCTCTACTAAAAATACAAAAATTAGCCAGGCGTCGTGTCTGTAATCCCAGCTACTGGTGAGGCTGAGGCAGAAGAATTGCTTGAACCAGGGAGGCGGAGATTGCAGTGAGCCGAGATCGCGCCATTGCATTCCAGCCTGGGTGACAGAGGGAGACTGTCCAAAAAAAAAAGAAAAAGAAAGAAAGAAAGAGAGGGGGGGGGAGAGAGAGAGAGAGAGAGAGAGAGAGAGAGAGAGAGAGAGAGAGAGAGAGAGAGAGAGAGAGAGAAAGAAAGAAAGAAAGAAAGAAAGAAAGAAAGAAAGAAAGAAAGAAAGAAAGAAAGAAAGAAAGAAAGGGAAGAAAGAAAGGGAAGGAAGGAAGGAAGGAAGGAAGGAAGGAAGGAAGGAAGGAAGGAAGGAAGGAAGGAAAAGAGAGAGGACGGGTACGGTGGAAGAAAAGGAAGAAAGAAAGGGAAGGAAGGAAGGAAGGAGGGAGGGAGAGAGGGAGGGAGGGAGGGAGGGAAGGAAGGAAGGAAGGAAGGAAGGAAGGAAGGAAGGAAGGAAGGAAGGAAGGAAGGAAGGAAGGAAGGAAGGAAGGAAGGAAGGAAGGAAGGAAGGAAGGAAGGAAGGAAGGAAGGAAGGAAGGAAGGAGACGGGTACGGTGGCTCACATCTGTAATCCCGGCACTTTGGGAGGCCGAGGCGGGCGAATCACGAGGTCAGGAGACCGAGACCATCCTGGCTAACATGGTGAAACCCCGTCTCTACTAAAAATACAGAAAGAAAAAAAAAAAAAGCCGGGCGGGGTGGGGGACGCCTGTAGTCCCAGCTACTCAGGAGGCTGAGGCAGGAGAATGGTGTGAACCCCGGAGGCAGAGCTTGCAGTGAGCCCAGATCGTGCCACTGCACTCCAGCCTGGGCAACAGAGGGAGACTCCATCTCAATAAATAAAAATAAATAAATAAAAATAATAATAATTTTTAAAAGTACATATATAGTGCCCATTGAGGGCAGAGCTTTGGATGCTTGCAATGCACCTATCAAAAAACAGGATAGGGCTGAGCGCGGTAGCTCATGCCTGTAATACCAGCACTTTGAGAAGTCGAGGCAGGCAGATCGCTTGAGCTCAGGCGTTCGAGACCAGCCTGGGCAACATGGCGAAACCCTGTCTACAAAAAACACAAAAATTAGCTGAGCGTGGTGGCACACCCCGGTAATCCCAGCTACTTGGAGCCTGAGGTGGGAGAATTGCTTAAGCCCAGGAGGCAGAGGTTGCAGTGAGCAGAGATTGTGCCACTGTACTCCAGCCTCCAGTCTGGGCGACAGAGCAAGACCCTATCTCAAAAAAATAATAATAACATAAATAAATAAAACAGGATGGGGGTGGGGGAGGGAGAGCATCAGGAAGAATAGCTAATGGATGCTGGGCTTAATACCTAGGTATTGGGATGATCTGTACAGCAAACCACCATGGTACATACTTACCTGTGTGCACATCCTGCACATGTACCCCTGAACTTAAAAGTTTAAGAAAAAAAAAATCATCATCCCCCCCAAAACTAAACTGCCCTCATGAAACTAATAAAAGGCCACCAAGTTAGGTGAATGAAAGTGGCCTGAATTCAGTCATTATTCTGGGGGTCATAGATTTGCAACTCCCCCAATTACTCCTGTAGATAACATCACCATTGAGGAAATGAAGATTGGTCTTTGGAGATGTCTTTTCCGGCTTTTGCATTTCTAACAACCGGATGGCCCAACCTGGACCTCTGACTCCACTGGTCCTGTGGCTTCCACCCAGAAGCAGACTCAGTGCATGAGGACCATTTTTCACACCCCTATGATTGCATCCCCAACCAATCAGTAGCACCCATACACTAGCCAGCTGCCCATCAAACTGTTTTTCAAAAACCTCTAACCTTTGAGCCTTCAGCGAGGTTGATTTGAGTAATAACTCCATCTCCCACGTGGTGTGGCTGATCTTGCTTCAATTAAACGCTTATTTAATGAAAAAAAAAAAAAAAAAACCCAGGATGGAAAATGTGAAGAATTAACTTTCATAATTTATAGCCTGAGAAGTGAAATGGTTGCTTTTAATGGTATTGCATGGATTAAAGAAAGAGTACAACCTTAAATCTCTGAGTCTTATTGCCGGGCACAGTCAGAATCTTCCTAGAAAATTTCTAGTACTCTTCTTCAGCCACAAACAGCTTTCTGATAATTGAAAAAGCAAACTTGAAGTTTAATCAAATAAGAAGCTGAATTAAAGTGTCCATTGAGTTGACGCTTGCCATGTAAAATATGGCACATTGATGGAGAAAAGAGTGGGAACCTCAAAAGTTAAACAGGACTCATTTTCCCAACCCCAGTGACTCTCCTCAACGGCTAAATCTGCTACCATCTTCTTGGAGTGAAGAAGCAGGAACACGCTTACCTGGAGTTACCTGCAGAGTGAGCTCATTACCCTGCAGGGAGAGCCCCAGCTACTTAGGGGGCTAAGGTAGGAGAATCACTAAGGTGAGGTTGAGGCTGAAGTAAGCCATTATTGCACCACTATGCTCCAGCCTGGGCAACAGAGTGAGACCCTGTCCAAAAAAATAAATAATTTTTTAAAATTTAATAATTGGCCGGGCGAGGTGGTTCAAGCCTGTAATCCCAGCACTTTGGGAGGCCGGGGTGGGCGGATCACCGGAGGTCAGGAATTTGAGTCCAGCCTGACCAACATGGTGAAACTCCGTCTTTACTAAAAATATAAAAATTAGCTGGGTGTGGTGGTGCAAACCTGTAATCACCGCTACTCAGGAGGCGAAGGTTGCAGTGAACAGATGTGGTGCCACTGCACTGCAGGCAGGGAAACAGAGCAAGACTCTATCTCAAAAAAAAAAAAAAAAAAGAAAAACAAAAAAATTCGATAATTGACAAGACATTGAGTTGCTCCTCTGTGGGGGTATGGCTAGTGCATTATTTATTACAACAAGAATCATTGCATTATTTTAGTCAGTAGCCTTTTTTTTTTTTTTTTTCAGAAGTGCAAGCCTACAAGGGGTGAACTGTATTTGACATAGGAGAGAAACTTTGGTATCAAGCAGCTGAATGCTCTCCCCCCCCCACCTTTTTTTTTTTTTTTCTTGGAGACAGGATCTCACTCTGTCACCCAGGCTGGAGTGCAGCGGCGCAATCATGACTCACTGCAGCCTTGACCTCCCAGGCTCAGGTGATCCTCCCACCTCAGCCTCCTGAGTAGCTGGGACTACAGGCACCTACCACCACACCTGGCTAATTTTTGTATTTTTTGTAGAGACAGGGTCTCACCTTGCTGCCCAAATTTGGTCTCAAACTCCTGGCTTCAAGCAATCTGACTGCCTTGGCCTCCCAAAATGCTGGGATTACAAGCATGAGCCCCCATGCCCAGCCACTTCTGGCATTTTTGCTCAGCGTTGTTTGTGAGATTCATCTCTGTGGCATTTAGAAATAGTTTTTTTTGCACTGCTGTGAAGTATTCCATTGTGTGTGTGTGTCCGTGTGTGTGTCCGTGCGTGTGTGTGTGTGAGAGAGACAAATTTATCAATTCTACTGTTGATAGACATTTAGGTTGTTTCCAGTTTTGAGCTGTTATGCATAAAGCTACTGTGAACATTTTTGTACATGACGTTTGGTGCTCAAATTATATGCATTTTGTGGAAATACCCAGAAATACCCAGAAGTAAAATTGCTGATTCACAGGGAATGCATATGTTCAGCTTTTTTTTTTTGGCAGTGTCTCCTGTCTCCCAGGCTGGAATGCAGTGCTGTGATCTCTGCAACCTCCGCCTCCTGGGCTCAAGCAATCCTCCCACCTCGACCTCCCAAGTAGCTGGGCACACAGATGCACGCCACTACACCCGGCTAACTTTTGTATTTTTTGTAGAGATGGGGCATCTCACTATGTTGCCCAGGCTGGTCTCAAACTCCTGAGCTCAAGCGATCCAATCGCTGGCCTTGGCCTCCCGAAGTGCTGGGATTACAGGCATGAGCCACTGCACCAGACCTTTTTCCTGGTTTTCTGTTGGGTTGCCTGTCTCTTTCTTGTTGGTTTATAGGACTTCTTTATATATATATATATATATTTTTGCTATATGTATTAAAATATATTCTATCAGTCTGTGGTTTGGCTTTCACTCTGTTAATGTTGAATTTTTGTGAACAAAAGTTCTTAATTATAAGATCATTCAGATTATTTTTTTTTTCAGGCTTGGCATGGTGGCTCATGCCGGTAATCCCAACAATTTGGGGGGTCAAGACAGGCAGATCACCGAAGGTCAGGAGTTTGAGACCAGCCTGGCCAACCTGGTGAAAACCCATCTCTACTAAAAATGCAAAAATTAGCCAGTCATGGTGATGGCGTGCCTGTAATCTCAACTGCATGGGAGGCCGAGGCAGGAGAATCGCTTGAACCTGGGAGGCAGAGGTTGCAGTGACCCGAGATGGGGCCACTGAACTCCAGCCTTGGTGACATAGTGAGACTCCATCTCAAAAAATAATAATAAAAATAAATAAATTTTTTTTAAGGCCAGGCACAGTGGCTTATGCCTGTAATCCTAGCACTTTGGGAGGCCGAGGTGGCAGATCACCTGAGGTCTGGAGTTTGAGACCAGCCTGACCAACATGGAGAAACACCATCTCTACTAAAAAAAATTACAAAATTAGCCAAGTGTGGTGGTACGTGCCTGTAATCCCAGCTACTTGGGAGGCTGAGGCAGGAGAATCGCTTGAACCCAGGAGGTGGAGGTTGCAGTGACCCGAGATGGTATCACTGTACTTCAGCCTGGGCAACAAGAGCAAAACTCCATCTCAAGAAAAACAAATAAATAAAAATAAATAATTGTTTTTCTTTCTGTTTAGGGCTTCCTTTGTTCTGCTTAAGACATCTTTGTTCACCTGAAGGTCACAGAGCTATTCTCTTATGTTTTCTTCTAGAAAGTGTAGTTCTCCCTTTTACACTTAGAATTACAATCCATCTAGAATTAATGTTTCTATATGGTGTTAGAGGTTGGTTGAGATTTATTTTCTGATATTAATATCCAGTCGACCCAGTGTCATTGACTGAAAAGGCCATTCTTTTCCTGCTGTACCGCAGAGTTGCCTTAGGTTACAGTGTGTGCGAGGGGGGCTCTATCTGGACTCCTTCAATTCTCATGCACTAGGGAACTGAGGGCCCTGCATCCTGTAGCAGCCCGTTTCTATCATTCCTTCTTATTTCTTTCAGAATTATCTTCTTGGAGCAGATATGAAAGTGAGGTAGTGGGAGTGGGATTGCTCACTTGATCTGGGGGCTTTTTGTCTTTCTTTTTCTTTCTTTTTTTTTTTTTTTTTTGAGACGAGTCTCTCTCTGCAGCCCAGGCTGGAGTGCAGTGGCGCGATCTCAGCTCACTGCAACCTCCACTTCCCGGATTCAAGCAATTCTCCTGCCTCAGCCTTCCCAGTAGCTGGGATTACAGGTGCCCACCACCATGCCTGGCTAATTTTTATATTTTTAGTAGAGATGGGGTTTCACCATGTCAGTCAGGCTAGTGTCAAGCTCCTGACCTCGTGATCCACCCACCTCAGCCTCCCAAAGTGCTGGGATTACAGCCGTGAGCCACCACGCCGGGCCCAGGTTAAAATCTTAAATTAAATACCCCTACTGTAATACTGTAGGATGCTTTTCTATCAGGCAGAAAATGATGGTAACGTAGCATTTATTTATTTTCCAATTATTTATTTTTGGGAAGCTTGGATTATTTAATGTGTGTGTGTGTATGTTTTTTTTTTTTTTTGAGACGGAGTCTTGCTCTGTCGCCCAGAGCTGGAGTGCAATGGCGCAATCTCGGCTCACTGCAACCTCCACCCCCCGGTTCAAGCAATTCTCCTGCCTCAGCCTCCCGAGTAGCTGGGATTACAGGCATGCGCCACCATGCCCAGCTAATTTTGTATTTTTAGTGGAGACAGAGTTTCACCATGTTGGCCAGGCTGATCTTGAACTCCTGACCTCTGGTGATCCGCCCACCTCGGTCTCCCAAAGTGCTGGGATTACAGGCATGAGCCACTGCACCTGGCCAATATGTGCTAATTCTATATTCCTTTATGTAGTTAAGAAAACTTTCCATTTAAAAAACTGTACTGTGAGACCACTCTGTGCTAGGTACCTTTATACATATTATGTCATGTAATCATAAACTAGAAGGTATTTAACAATTCCCCTACCCCACCCACCTTTGTTGAGACAGGGTCTTACTCTGTTGCGCAGGCAGACTGGAGTGGCATGATCATAGCTCCACTGCAGCCTCGAACTCTTGGGTTCAGGCAATCATCTTTCCTCAGCCTCCAGAGTAGCTCAGACTACAGACACGTGCCACCACACTCAGGTAACTATTCCCATTTTTTGCTGTTGAGGAAACAAAATCAGAAATTAAATGACTTGGCCAAGGTCACGCAGCAGGTGAGTAAGTGGTAGAGCCAATATTCAATCATGTCTTTTTCTCTAAATCACACAGCCCCATGGATATGCAATCTCTAGGGTTCAGCTTAGTTAAAGACAGTAAATATTTATCAACTCGGCTATGTACAAGGCTCTGTACTAGGATTTATGGGAAATAAAAATGTCTAGTGTGCCACAATCCCTAAGAGAAACAGGCAAATGTAGCTATGCAATGATATAGACATACATAATTGTAATTACTTATGATCTAAGGCTAATAGTGATACATGCTGAAATTGATGTACAAATAAAAGCAAATGAGAAGACCAGGCATAGTGGCTCATGCCTGTAATCCCTGCACTTTGGGAGGCGGGCAGATCACATGAAGTCAGGAGTTTGAGAGCAGCCTGGCCAACAAAGTGAAACCCTGTCTCTACTAAAAACAAAAAAATGTCAGGCGAGGTGGCTCACACCTGTAATCCCAGCACTTTGGGAGGCCAAGGTGGGTGGATTACCTAAGATCAGGAGTTCAGGACCAGCCAAGCCAACGTGGTGAAACCTCGTCTTTACTAAAACACACAAAACTTAGCCAGGCATGATGGTGGGCGCCTATAGTCCCAGCTACTCGGGAGGATGAGATGGGAGAATTCCTTGAGCCTGAGAGGCGGAGGTTGCAGTGAGCGGAGATCGCGCCATTGCACTCCAGCCTGGGCAACAAGAACGAAACTCCGTCTCCAAAACAAATACAAAAATACAAAAATTAGCCAGGCATGGTGGTGCACGCTTGTAATCCCAGCTACTTGGGAGACTATGGCAGGATAATCACTTGAAACCAGGAGGTGGAGGTTGCAGTGAGCCAAGATCACACCACTGCCTCTAGCCTGGGCAACAGCGAGACTCTGTCTCAAAGAAAATGTTTTTTCTTTTTTTAGTTGGTTATACAAGGGCTCTGAAACTAAATTCCATGAGCTTTTGCGTAGATGGTTTTAAATTTGGGGTCACATTATCCTTTCTTTGAAGAATTTTTTTAGATACTAGTTAACAGTTTTCTAGTAAGACAGTGGAGAATTTTTTTCTTTTTTTCTTTTTTTTCTTTTTTTTTTTTTTTTTTTTTTTGAGTCAGTGTCTCACTCTGTCCCCCAGGCTGGAGTACAGAGCACAATGTTGGCTCACTGCAGCCTCTGCCTCCCAGGCTCAAGCAATTCTTGTGCCTCAGCCTCCCAAGTAGCTGGGACTACAGGCATGCGCCACCATGCCCGGCTAATTTTGTGTTTTTAGTAGAGAGGGGTTTCGCCATGTTGGCCAGGCTGGTCTAGAACTCCTGACCTCATGTGATCTGCCTGCCTCAGCCCCCCAAAGTGCTGGGATTACAGGTGTGAGTCACTGAACCCAGTTACAATGGAGAATTCTGATGCCAGACTGATTTGTTTTTGATTTTTTAAAAGTCAGTATTTATAGGAGTTTTCATTTACATTTAAATTTTAGTATTTTCATTAGGATAAGTCTCTGAGCTGATCAATCAGTATTATCCTAACAAAAAAAAAATGTTTTTTTGAGACAGACTCTCCCTCTGTCTCCTCTGAGCTGATTGATCGGTATTACCCTAATGAACAACTTTATTAAATTACTTTTTTTTTTTTTGAGATAGAGTCTTGCTCTGTCGCCCAGGCTGGAGTGCAGTAGCATGATCTTGGCTCACTGCAACCTCCACCTCCCGGATTCAAGCTATTCTCCTGCATCAGTCTCCGGAGTAGCTGGGATTACAGGCGCCCGCCACCTCGCCTGGGCTAATTTTGTATTTTTAGTAGAGTTGGGGTTTCACTATGTTGGCCAGGCTGGTCTCAGATTCCTGACCTCAGGTAATCCTCCCACTTTGGCTTCCCAAAAAGTGCTGGGATTACAGGCGAGAGCCACCTCGCCAGGCCTAAATTACATTTTTTAATCTTTGCTCCCAATTTTTTATTATAAAAATTTTCATACCTTGAAAAAAGTTAAAAACAGTACAATGAATACTCTTCACTTATGTGTGTCAGTCAACATTTTGTCACATTTGCTGTATGTCTGTCTTTATATATACATATAGGTATCTGTTATGTATATATGTATTTATATTATTCTATCAGTGAAGATTTTCCAAAACAGAGCCAAGAGACTGTATCTATATCAATATCTATCATCTATCTGTATCTTTATATAGAAATAATTCTCTCTCTCAATCTGCATATATGTTTTAAGGAATTGGCTCATGCAGTGTGGGGGCTGGCAAGTCTGAAATCTGGAGGGTAGGGTGGCAAGCTGGCAACTCAGGAAGGAGTTGATGCTGCAATCTTAAGGGAGATTATTCTCCAGGAAAAACCTGTTTTTGCTCTTAAAGCCTTCAACTGATTGAATGAGGCCTCACACAGATTACTGAGGGTAAATTTTATGAAGGTCAACAGATTATACATGTTAACTAGGTTTACAAAATACCTTCACAGCATCACCTAAATTAGTGTTTGATTGTAAGTTAGGTACTATAGCCTATAAGAATTGCTACTTGAAATTAACTATCAGGCCAGGTGCCGTGGCTCACACTGGTAATCCCAGCACTTTGGAAAGCCAAAGCAGATGGATTGCTTGAGCCCAGGAGTTTGAGACCACCCTTGGCAACATGGTGAATCCCAGCACTTTGGGAGGCCGAGGTGGGCAGATCACCTGAGGTCAGGAGTTCGAGACCAGCCTGGCCAACATGGTGAAACCTTGTCGCTACTAAAAATACAAAAATTAGCCGGGTGTGGTGGCGCCTGTAATCCCAGCAACTTGGGAGGCTGAGGCAGGAGAATCGCTTGAACCCAGGAGGCGGAGGTTACAGTGAGCCGAGATCAAGCCATTGCACTCCCTCCTGGGTGACAAGAATGAGACTCCTCTCAAAAAAAAAAAAAAAATTATATATTTCTCTATATATTTCTCCATCCCTCATTGTATATAATATAAATACGTATATTTGTGCATGTGTTCACAAAATTTGTATTTTTTTCTGAGACGGAGTCTCACTCTGTCACCCAGGCTACAGTGCAGTGGTGTGATCTCAGTTCACTGCAGCCTCCGCCTCCTGGGTTCAAGTGATTCTTCTACGTCAGCCTCCTGGGTAGTTGGGATTACAGGCTTCCACCACCACGCCTGGCTAATTTTTGTATTTTCAGTCGAGATGGGGTTTCACCATGTTGGCCAGGCTAGTCTCCAACTCCTGACCTCAGGTGATCCACCCGCCTCAGCCTCCCAAAGTGCTGGGATTACAGGCCTGAGGCACTATGCCCAGCCACAAAATTTGTATTTTTAATGGATCATTTGTCAGCAAATTGCAGAATCCTCACACTTCATCCATAAATATGTCAACCTGTTTCTACTAGGGACTGGGACTTTCTTTATAACCACTGTACTGTTGGTACAATAAGGTAATTTAACTTTCACACAACAACATTACTCTTTCCCCAATTATCCCAATAATTTTTTTAAACTGGAATTTACTGAAGATTAATTATTGTCTTTAATGGTTGTCTCTTAAATCTTTTAATTATAGAGCAATCCTCCATCTTTGTTTTTTCATCATACTGAATTTTTTCCTCTTTTCTTTTCTTTTTCTTTTTTTTTTTGAGACAGAGCCTCACTCTGCCACACAGGCTGGAGTGCAATGACGCAATCTTGGCTCACTGCAACCTCTCCCTCCCAGGTTCAAGCGATTCTCCTGCCTCAGCCTCCTGAGTAGTTGGGACTACAGGCCTGTACCATCATGCCTAGCTAATTTTTGTATTTTTACTAGAGACAGGATTTCACCATGTTGGCCTGACTGGCTTCGAACTCCTTGCCTCAAGTGATCTGCCCGCCTCAGCCTCCCAAAGTGCTGAGATTACAGGCGTGAGCCACCACTCCTGGCCTTTCTTTCTTTTCTTTTCTTTTTTTTTTTTTTTGAGACAGAGTCTTGCTGTCGCCCAGCTGGAGTGCAGTGGCAAAATCATGGCACACTACAACCTCCAATTGCTGAGCTTAGGCAATACTCCTGCCTTGGCCTCCCAAAGTGCCTGGCCTCATACTGACATTTTTGAAGAGCCCAGGCCAATTGTGTTACAAATCTCTCACAATCTGGGTTTGACTGATTTCTCCTTCGTGATTGATTCAGGTTAAAACTTTAGTCAAAGAATACTAAATAAGCAATGCTGTATAATATCCCATCAAGAGGCACATAATATCAGTCCTATCATTAGTAATGCTAAGTTTGGTCACTTGGGTCACGTTCTGTTTGCCAGATCTCTCTATTAATAAAGATATGTTTCTGGGTTTGAAATGTATAAGTGATCAGTGAGCTGATACTTTGATACTTTGTGACTATTTTGTTCTTCAACAACATTTTATCTAATGGTATTAATGTCCACTGGTGATCTTTGTACTACATCAGAGTTTGCACAATGGTGATTTTCTAATTCTATAATTGTTTCTTTATTTATTAGCTAACATTCTTCTGTAAAAAAGAACTTTCCCCTCTCCTCTTTCTTTTGGATTTTTGCTATGATTTACAATTTTTTATAAATCAGTGTTTTATAATCCATTACCATTTTTTTCTTTTTTTTTTTTTTTTTTTTTTGAGACAGAGTCTCGCCCTATCACCCGGGGTGGAGTGCAATGGCGCGATCTCAGCTCACTGCAGCCCCCGCCTCCTGGGTTCAAGCAATTCTCCTGCCTCAGCCTCCCGAGTAGCTGGGATTACAGGCACCTGCCACCAGGCTTGGTTAATTTTTTTGTATCTTTAGTAGAGACAGGGTTTCGCCATGTTGACCAGGCTGATCTCAAACTCCTGACCTCGTGATCCGCCCATCTCGGCCTCCCAAAGTGCTGGGATTACAGGCGTGAGCCACTGCGCCTGGCAATCCATTACCATTATTATTGCTTTGAATACCCAAAGCGTCTCAATATGGCCAATGGGAATCCCTTGAAGAGGGATCATGGGTCCTTTTTGCATGTCCTCGTCATTTTGTGAGCAATTTCTTACTTTCTGGCACGGAAACTACCAGGTAGTTTCTCCTGAGGGTAGGCCCTGTTAAAAAAGAACAGAATTGACTGGGTGTGGTGGCTCAGTGTGTAAGCCACGCAAGACTCTGTCTCCCCTATCCCCCACCCCCAAAAAAGAAAAAAATAATGGCTATTTGTTCAAGCTTACTTTTGTGTCTTTCAGGAATGTTTTAACATTTTCCTCATATAGGTTTTCACATTTCTCATGAAGTGTATATTTAAGTATTTTTTCTTGTTTGTTGCTGTGTACATGCATCTTTCTCTTTCATTATATCATTTGACTGGTTTTTTTCAATATTTTATATGCAGCGAATGCACATAACACAAAATTTACCATCTTAACCATTTTTAATTGTATAGTTCTGTGGTATTAAGTACATTCATATTGTGCAACCATCACCACCCTGTATCTCCAGAGCTCTTTAAATCTTGCAAAACCGAAACAATATTCCCATTAAAAAATAACTCTGTTTCCCACTCCTCCTGGTCCCTGAAAACCATCATTCTACTTTTTGTCTTAATTCATGATTTTTACCATTCTAAGTACTTTATTTAAATATAGTCACAGTAAGTCGTCTGTCACTTAATGACAAGGATACACTCTGAGATATGTATAGTTAGGCAATGTGTTGTGTGAATATCATAGAGTGTACTTACACAAACCTAGATGGTCTCGCCTACTACATACATACCTAGGTTATATCGTACAGCCTATTGCTCCCAGGCTACAAACCTATATAGCATGTTACTGTACTGAATACTGTAGGCAATTATAATACAATACTAGGTGTCTGTGTATCTGAATCTAGCTAACCATAGAAAAGGTGCAGTGCAAATGTGCTATAAAAGATTTTTTTTTAAATTGGCTGGGCATGGTGGCTCACGCCTGTAATCCTAGAACTTTGAGAGGCCAAGGCAGGTGGGTCACCTGAGGTCAGGAGTTCGAGACAAGCCTGGCCAACATGATGAAACCCCGTCTCTACTAAAAAAATACAAAAAATTAGCTGGGCATGATGGCGGGTGCCTGTAATCCCAGCTACTCGGGAGGCTGAGTCAGGAGAATCACTTGAACCCGGGAGGCAGAGGTTGCAGTGAGCCAAGACTATGCCATTGCACTCCAACCTGAGTGACAAGAGTGAAACTCTGTCTCCAAACAAACAAACAAACAAAAACCAGGACTTGGTGTGGTGTCTCACACCTGTCATCTCAGCACTTTGAGGGACCAAGGTGGGAGGATTGCTTGAGCCCAGGTGTTTGAGAGCAGCCTGGGCAACAGAGCGAATCTCTACAAACAAACAAAAAATTTACAAGAAAAAAATAAAATGAAATGAAAGACTGCAGCTTAAAAAAAAAAAAAAAAAAAAAAAAGGATGGCCTGGTACAGAAGCTTATGCCTGTAATCCCAGCACTTTAGGAGGCTGAGGTGGGCGAAACACTTGAGTTTGAGACCAGCCTGGCCAACACAGAGAAACCCCATTTCTACTAAAAATACAAAAATTAGCCAGGCATGGTGGTGCACGCCTCCCAGCTACTTGGGAGGATGAGGCATGAGAATCATTTGAACCCAGGAGGAGAAGGTTGCAGTGAGCCAAGATTGTGCCACTGCACTGCAGCCTGGGTGACAGAGCGAGACTCTGGCTCAAAGAAAAAGAAGAAGGAATCAGCAATTCTTGGAATCAGTGTGTAGTACTCACTTGAGCTCTTTGAGCTCTCTGCTTCCATAGCTCACCTTTTCTGCCCTGGTGAATCTTCTCCCAGGCCAAACCTTCCTTTTTTAGTAGAAGCACTTTGACTTCATTCTGGATTTGTTTTGGATATAAAGCAGCCTGAATATTTCTCCTGGTATGATTAAAGACTTTTTGTGTTTTCTGGCAAATCCATTCTGGTATAAAGACAAAAGTTGGTGGGGCACTGTGGCTCACACCTATAATCCCAGTACCTTGGGAGGCCGAGGCAGGTGGATCACTTGAGGTCAGGAGTTCGAGACCAGCCTGGCCAACATGGTGAAACCCCATTTCTACTGAAAATACAAAAATTAGCCAGGTGTGATGGTGCATGCCACTAATCCCAGCTACACAGGAGGCCGATGCAGGAGAATCTCTTAAACCCAGGAGGCAGAGATTGCAGTGAGCCGAGATGCACCATTGTACTTTAGCCTGGGTGACAGAGTGAGACTCTCTCAAAAACAAACAAACAAACAAACAAACAAACAAACAAAAACAGACAAAAGTTCTTATCCGAATACTCTGTTTACAGAATTTACATTCTGTCTCTGACATATGTCATTTCTGGTAAATTTATTTTTGTTTCTACCTGCACATCTGATTTAATATTTTGATCTGCATGCCTGGGTTAAAATTTTTGTGAGCGCTCTGATTTTGTTTCATTTTGGTATATGTGTGCCTCTAAATCATTTGGCTCTTTTTCCTTCCTTGTTTCTAGTAATCTCCCAAGAGCAAAAACAAACATTCTCAATGGTCGGTGCAGTATGGCTAATTAAAAACAACTAGGATGATTGCCACCATCTAAAACATTGGTCCAAACTTCTGACATTCTCTAAAAGGATTTATAGGATTTTCTTTGCTCTTGAGAACTTATAAGAAATAGGATGGGATTTTCAAACATTAAGGCATGCTAGGTTTTCTGAGACTTCAGCTTGCTATATTACAGCTCATTCTCATGCACATTTTAAAACTGATGGGTAAGCCGGGCACAGTAATCCCAGCACTTTGGGAGGCCAAGGCGGGTGGATCACAAGGTCAGGAGTTCGAGACCAGCCTGACCAACATGGTGAAGCCCCCGTCTCTACTAAAAAAAAATAAAAAATAAAAATACAAAAATTAGCCAGGCATGGTGGCACACGCCTATAATCCCAGCTACTGAGGAGGCTGAGGCAAGAGAATCACTTGAACCCAGGAGGTGGAGGTTGCAGTGTGCCGAGATGGCACCATTGCACTCCAGCCTGGGCGACAGAGCAAGACTCTGTCTCAAAAACAAAAAAAAAAAACAAAAACTAAAAACCAAAACTGATGAGTAAATTACATCAGTGAAAATTCAGAGCTCATATGATCATTATTTGAAAGCTCTAAAGAAAGCCCTGCAACTATAGAGTTAACATGTCAGGCCTTCAAAGTTCTCTGTCTCTTTATTTCTTTATTTTTTTTTCTGCCTACTTTGAATGAGCTGACTCTTCCTCAGTTGTTGAGGTGAAACTCACTGCTTATGGCATTCTAGCCAAGATTTTTTTTTTTTTTTTTTTTTTTGATGGCGTCTTGCTCAGTCTCCCAGGCTGGAGTGCAGTGGCACAATCTCGGCTCAGTGCAACCTCTGCCTCCCGGGTTCATGTGATTCTCCTGCCTCAGCCTCCCACGTAGCTGGAATTACAGGTATGCACTACCATGCCTGGCTAATTTTTGTATGTTTAGTAGAGACAGGGTTTCACCATGTTGCCCAGGCTGGTATTGTACTCCTGACCTCGAGAGACCCGCCTGCCTTGGCCTCCCAAAGTGGTGAGATTACAGGAGTGAGCCATTGTGCCCCGCCACTTTAATTTTTTTGTCGGGGGAGACGTAGTCTCACTCTGTCATTCAGGCTGGAGTGCAGTGGCATGATCATGCCTCACTACAGCCTTGACCTCCCAGGCTCCAGCAATCCTCTCCTCTCACTTCAGCCTCTCAAGTAGCCAGGCCTACAGATATGTGCTACCACACCCAGCTAATTTCTGTTTTTTGGTTTTTGTTTGGTTTGGTGGAGTGGCATCTCCCCCATGTTGCCCAGGCTGGTCTTGAACTCCAAGGCTCAAGCGAGCCATTCACCTTGGCTTCCCAAAGTGTTGGAATTACAGACATGAGCCACCATGCCTGGCTTAAAAGTCTTAAAGGGCTTCTAAATTAATGACTTTATAAATTACAACAACTCCATGACAACCAACAACCAGAAGACCGTCTGAAAATGTTAAAGTAGGTTTGCCTAACAATTGCTTAGGGTAATAGAACAGTTAATTGAAGGATTGCTATCCTAAAAAAAAAAAAAAAAAAAAAAAAAAAAACACTAGATAAATGTTTATAAAAGTTAGGATCTTAGATTAAACAGGTTGAAATCTTGAGTTCAGAGTAGCAATAATAAATCTCTGCCCAGCATAAACATTGTTTTGTCTGCCACACAGAGGCTAAAACAAGCAAAAGCCAATGGAAAAAAACTGCTAAAATGTTTCCCTGCCTGCATTGACTAGTCAAGCAAGCCAGACCAGTAAACAAAAGACAGATTTGTACAAATTCAAGGCCGCTGGAGATTCTGTTTTTCTTACACAATTCAGCCAGTTTCAACTAAAATGTAAACATTTAAATATTTAAGCCTAAACTCATTTGAAACTGTAAAAAGAGTAAAAAGTGTTTGTTTTTAATTGAAACTTCCATGGGAACTGTTTTGCCCAAAATTTTGGTTCACAGCTCTCATTAGATTACCTTTCAGGTCAAATAAAAACTTAGCCATGTGAACAAGTCCCATTTTGTCAAAAGGTAATTTGGATCCAACTGTCTTTTTTTAAAGTCATGTGTTTGTTTTACTATCTTATGACTAAAATTCTAAAATGAAAGCTATAAGAGCCTTGTGTGTGTATATGTGTTTAGGTTATGTTTATGTATATGCATATGTATTATGTTATATGTTATGTTTACATGGTAAAATATGGCATTATCAACCAAAGTTCCCTTAAGAAATTCTATTCAGATTGGCTTAGATGATCATTCATGTAACATATATAATAATTAACTCAATGCCTTTTAGTAATGTGACTTAAGTAAATTTTGACAAAGAAGCTGATTTTAAATTTGGTAGTAAAATAAAAATAAAAATGTCTTCAGAATTTTCAGAACACATTTTTGCCTGGATTTACTAGTCAGACAGTCTTATATTTGTGCCCACTAGATGTTTTAAGTGAGGGTTTGTCACAAAGGTTATCAAACTATAAATTCAACCTAAAAACAGAATAGTCTTGTTCAATATTGTTGGCATAATGAAAACCATATTAGGCCGGGCGTAGTGGCTCACACCTGTAATCCCAGCACTTTGGGAGGCCAAGGCGGGTGGATCACCTGAGGTCGGGAGTTCGAGACCAGCCTGACCAACATGGAGAAACCCCGTCTCTACTAAAAATACAAAATTAGCCGGGCATGGTGACACTTTCCAGTAATCCCAGCTACTCAGGAGGCGAAGACAGGAGAATCACTTGAACCCAGGAGGCAGAGGTTGCAGTGAGGCGAGATCATGCCATTGCACGCCAGCATGGGCAATAAGGGCAAAACTCCATCTCAAAAAAATAAAAAAGAAAGAAAGAAAAATAAAAGAACTGTATCTTCTGAGTTGTAGGCAAAATACCTATATATTTAAATTTAAGGTTCTTAAGTGAACACCTGATAGTCACATTCTATAAAAAATGGTTAACAGGGAAACAACTTGAAATGATGACTAGTTTTATCTAATATATCAGTTTTCATAACTAATCTAGTTATAATTGTTACAACAATTACAAATCGATTAATTAGGTAAATGTAAATGTTAATAAATAAAATTTCCATGTAACTTGAATGTTATGTTAAATTAAGTAATAAGTACTCATAAATATCCAGATCATTTCCAAGTTTGGGAGCTCAAGCAGTCCTCCTACTTAGCCTCCTGAGTAGCTGAGACTAAGGAATGTGCCACCATGCCTGGCTAATTTTTTAATTTTTTGTAAAGATGGGGTCTCACTTTGTTATCCAGCCTGGTCTTAAACTCCTGACTTTAAGCAATCCTCCCACCTTGTCCTCCCACAGTGCTGGGATTATAAGAATGAGCCATTATGCCCAGTTGGGAAACATGTTTCTAAAAAGTATGAAATGGGGCCAGGCATGGTGGCTTACGTCTGTAATCCCAGCACTTTGGGAGGCTGAGGTGGGCAGATCACCTGAGGTCAGGAGTTCGAGATCAGCCTGACCAACACAGTGACACCCCGTCTCTACTAAAGATACAAAAGTTAGCCAGGCATGATGGCGCATGCCTGTAATCCCACCTATTTGGGAGGTTAAGGCAGGAGAATCGTTTGAACCTGGGAGGCAGAGGCTGCAGTGAGCCAAGCTCACGCCACTGCACTTCAGCCTAGGTGGCAAGAGTAAAACTCTGTCTCAAAAAAATAAATAAATAAATAAAAATAAAAATTATGAAATGGTTCTCATCTGTGAAATACTGATATGTGACAGTTCAAAATCTCTTGCTAGAAAAAAAAAACGTAGCTGGTGTGGTGGCAGGCACCTGTAATCTCAGCTACTCAGGAGGCTGAAGTAGGACAATTGCTTGAACCCAGGAGGCAGAGGTTGCAGTGAGCTGAGATCATGCCACTGCACTCTAGCCTGGGTGACAGAGTGAGACTCCATCTCAAAAAAAAAAAAAAAAAAATTATTGCTAGAAACTGAGGTTACTAAGAATTAAAAATTCGTATATGTATATATACATTTGTATGTGTCTGTGTGTATTATATATACAGAATTATATATTTTTAAATATATATTTATATATTTTATTTATAAAATAAATAATATATAAATATTTTATATTTATATATAAATATATTTAAATATATATTTTTAAATATATATATAAAATTCTGTATATAAAGTTTACCAACAAAATTAGATTTTTTTTTGAGTCAGAGTCTCTTTCTGTCACCAAGAATGGAGTCCAGTGGCATGATCTTGGCTCACTGCAGCCTCCACCTCTCAGGTTCAAATGATTCTCCTTGCTCAGCTTCCTGAATAGCTGGGACTACAGGCGCCTGCCACCGTGCCTGGCTAATTTTGTATTTTTAGTAGACACGGCGTTTCATCACGTTGGCCAGGCTGGTCTTGAACTCCTGACCTCTAGTGATCCACCTGCCTCAGCCTCCTAAAGTGTTGGGATTACAGACGTGAGCCACTGCACCTGGCCAGATGTGTTTTTAATTATAAAACTTATAAGAAAGCCATTAAAAACTGTTTTGTTGTTGTTGTTGTTGTTTCTTGAGATGAAGTGTTGCTTTGTTGCCCAGACTGGAGTAGAGTTGTATGATCACAGCTCACTGCAACTTCTGCCTCCCAGGTCCAGGCGCTTCTCCTGCCTCAGCTTCCCAACTAGCTGGAATTACAGGCACCTGCCACCATGCCCAGCTAATTTTTGTATTTTTTGTGCAGACAGGGTTTTGCTATGTTGGCCAGGCTGGTCTCGAACTCCTGACCTCAAGTGATCCACCTGCCTTGGCCTCCCAAAGTGCTGGGATTACAGGCGTGAGCCACTACGCCCGGCCAAAACTGTGTTCTTTGTTGAGAAAACTAATTCTCTTTTCAAATCAGAGTTTGTTTAAAAGTTGTTTCAAACTATGGGCTTAGGAAAGGAATAGAAACAAGATAGAAAGAAACCAGTTAAGTAGGAGGGAAATGTAAAGAAAGTTATAGGTAGGAAAAAGTATTTTGGGCAAGGAAGGTTAAAAAGAAAAGAAGATAATTTTGTATGAGAAAGAATCTTATGTGGTCAGTTTTTGTCCTAAAGTAAAATGACTAGTTATTTAGAAAAGACGAAGTATTGGGGCCGGGTGCGGTGACTCACGCCTGTAATCCCAGCACTTTGGGAAGCGGAGGCGGGTGGATCACGAGCTCAGGAGGTCCAGACCATCCTGACTAAGAGGGTGAAACCCCGTCTCTACTGAAAATACAAAAAAATTGGCCAGGCGTGGTGGCAGACACCTGTAGTCCCAGTTTCTCGGGAGGCTGAGGCAGGAGAATGGCGTATACCTGGGAGGTGGAGCTTCCAGTGAGCCAAGATCGCGCCACTGCACTCCACCCTGGGCAACAGAGCAAGACTCTGCCAAAAAAAAAAAAAAAAGAGGAAGTATTGGAAAATGCAGAAATTCTAAGCATGTCATTTAAGGTCTGTGCAGATTGTAAAAGATCACAAATAATGGATTTATGAAAGACATTTTGTGTGTAATCAAGTTGACTACAATAAGAAGGGAATTATTTGTGTCTTTTAAAGATTGAGCTTTAATATTAAAAATACACTGGGCCAGGTGTGGTGGCTCACGCCTGTAATCCCAGCACTTTGGGAGGGCGAGGCAGGTAGATCACCTGAGATTGGGAGTTTGAGACCAGTCTGACCTACGTGGAGAAACCCCATCACTACTAAAAATACAAAATTAGGGGCTGGGCGCCGTGGCTCACGCCTGTAATCCCAGCACTTTGGGAGGCCGAGGCCAGCGGATCATGAGGTCGGGAGATCCAGACCATCCTGGCTAACATGGTGAAACCTCGTCTCTACTAAAAAAAAAAAAAAAAAAAAAAAAAAAAATACAAAAAATTAGCCGGGCGTGGTGGCGGGCGCCTGTAGTCCCAGCTACTCTGGAGGCTGAGGCAGGAGAATGGCGTGAACCCGGGAGGCGGAGCTTGCAGTGAGCCAAGATGGCACCACTGCACTCCAGCCTGGGCGACAGAGTGAGACTCTGTCTCAAAATAATAATAATAATAATAATAATAATAATAATAATAATAATGAAATAATGATTTCATTTCTTGGGGTAGAGTTTTCCTCTTGGAGTTTCTCAAACTCTTATCTCGGAAGTTCAGAGTTTGTGGTATCCTGCTACATGATTTGCAGGTCATGCATCATTACATCAGCTCTTCTTTCTCCCCTTCAGAAGCTATATATTTTTGCTCGACTTGGGTAATAACTCTCTTTTAACTCTTTAGTCAGCTCCTGTAACTTTTTTCTCCAGTTCTAACTCTGCTGTTATAACCTGACACTGAAATGTTCTGTCTTAAAGTCCTAGAAAAGCAATATTTTTCTTCACTGTAAGTTGGTTTGTGCACTCTTGGCTTTTTTTCTTTTTTCTTTCTTTTTTTTTTTTTTTTTTTTTTTTTGAGATGGAGTTTCCCTCTTGTCACCCAGGCTGGAATGCAGTGGTGCGATCTGGGCTCATGCAACCTCTGCCTTCCAGTTTCAAGCGATTATCCTGCCTTGGCCTCCCAAGTAGCTGGGATTACAGGTGCCCGCCACCACACCCAGCTCATTTTTGTATTTTTAGTAGAGACGAGGTTTCACCATGTTTGCCAGGCTGGTCTCGAACTCCTGACCTCGTGATCTGCCCACCTTAGCCCGACAAAGTGTTGGGATTACAGGCGTGAGCCGCTGTGCCCAGCCCTCTTGACTTTTTTTGATGTATCTGAATTGTTTCACGTAACCAAGAAATTTCTCATGGTTTTACTAAGAGCCATGTATTCCCCTGCTCAAGATACTAGTTCTTCTTTACATTTTTCTTTGTTTCTTTTTTTTTTTTTTTTTTCTGAATTGGAGTCTTGCTCTGTCACCCAGGCTGGAGTGCAATGGCGAGACCTCGACTCACTGCAACCTCTGCCTCCTAGGTTCAAACAATTCTCCTGCCTCAGCCTCCTGAGTAGCTGGGATTACAGGCGCCCACCACCATGCCCAGCTAATTTTTGTATTTTTAGTAAAGATGGGGTTTCGCCATGTTGGTCAGGCTGGTCTCGAACTCCTGACCTCAAGTGATCCACCTTTCTCAGCCTCCCAAAATGCTGGGATTACAGGCGTGAGCAACCATGCCTGGCCACATTTTTGTATAATGTGGTGTATACATATAAACTTGGACACATATGTTTCCTGTGTTTGACTGAATTCAAGTATCTTCTCATCAGGTATGACTTTCAGGTTATTGCAAACTCAGATAAATGAGCTTCCAATAAGGAGAAGCCTTAAAAAACAAAGATTTTACATTTTGTCAAGATAATTTCCTGTTATCTTTATTAGATTTTTTTGAACTTTGAAAGGGTTAAGAATTTTACATCCACGTTATTTTCTGTATTGCTTTTTAAGTCTTTGATATCACTCTGGTTAAATGAATATTGTTTCACAATGGCCTGTGGTCATGTTTTCATCAAGTGTTTTTTGAACCTTTTGAATCCTTGGCAGATTTCTCCAAGATCAAAATTCTAAATTTTCTTTTTGTTCTAGCGTTAACTTTGGCACTTTCCAGTTGAACCCCTGGAGAGTTTTAAATGGCAGTCCCACTGTGCCTCCTCCCTGCCCTTGCTCCCTCCCAACCTGCGGCTGCCCCAGCTGCCTGCACCCTCGGCAGCACCATGACAGATCAGGCCTTTGCGACACTGACCACAAATGATGCCTACACCAAAGCTGTTCTGGCCCTGGGCTCATCTCTGAAATAGCACAGGACCACCAAGAAGCTGGTCGTACTCGCCACCCCGCAAGTCTCAGACTCCATGAGAAAAGTTTTAGAGACCGTCTTTGCTGAAGTTATCATGGTAGATGTCTTAGACGGCACGATTCTGCTCATCTATCCTTAATGAAGAGGCCAGAGTTGGCTATCACGCTGACAAAGCTCCACTGCTGGTTGCTTATACAGTATTCAAAATGTGTATCCATGGATGCAGATACTTTGGTCCTAGGAAATACTGATGATCTTTTTGAGAGAGAAGAAATATCAGCAGGACCAGACCCAAGGTGGCCTGACTGCTTCAATTCCGAAGTCTTCATTCATCAGCCTTCAGTTTAAATATATAATCTGCGGTTTCATCTTGCTTCTGAGCAAAGTAGTTTTGATGGTGGGGACCAAGGCTTACTGAACACATTTTTTTTGTTTTTTCTTTTCTTTTTTTTTGAGACTGAGTCTCACTCTGTCGCCCAGGCTGGAGTGCAATGGCACAATCTCGGCCTACCACAACCTCCACCTACCAGGTTCAACTGATTCTCCTGCCTCAGCCTCCCAAGTAGCTAGGATTACAGGCACCTGCCATCATGCCCGGCTAATTTTTGAATTTTCTTTTCTTTTTTTTTGAGACGGAGTCTCACTCTGTTGCCCAGGCTGGAGTACAGTGGTGCGATCTTGGCTTACTGCAACCTCTGCCCCCTGGGTTCAAGCAATTCTCCTGCCTCAGCCTCCCAAGTAGCTGGGATTACAGGTGCCTGCCACTGCTCCTGGCTAATTTTTGTATTTTTAGTAGAGACGGGGTTTCACCATCTTGGCCAGGCTGGGCTTGAACTCGTGACCTCATGATCCACCCACCTCAGCCTCTCAAAGCACTGGTGTGTCCGGAGTTGGTTTCTGCCAGTGGGTTCATGGTCTCGCTGACTTTAAGAATGAAGCCACGGACCTTCGCAGTGAGTGTTACAGCTCTTAAAGATGGCATGAACCCAAAGAGTGAGCGGTAGCAAGGTTTATTGTGAAGAGCAAAAGAATAAACCTTCCACAGCATGGAAGGGGACTCGGGTTGCCACTGCTGGCTGCGGTGGCCAGCTTTTATTCTCTTATTATCCCCTCCTATGTTCCATTTCTGTCCTATCAGAGTGCCCTTTTTTCAATCTTCCCCACGATTGACTACTTTTAGAATCCTGCTGATTGGTGCGTTTTACAGAGTGCTGATTGGTGCATTTTACAGAGCACTGATTGGTGAGTTTTACAATCCTCTTGTAAGACAGGAAAGTTCCCCAAGTCCCCACTTGACCCAGGAAGTCCAGCTGGCCTCACCTCTCAATCCCCCCTCTAAACATGACACCTCAACTGCTGTTGGGCATTAGGCAATGACCACTCTAGCTACTTCCTGCTGGACAGGGGCGAAGAAGGGACCCTGCAGTTGTAGTGTCCTCCAGAGGAGAACTCTCTAGGCCAGTCAAAGGGCCAGCAGGTCGGTCCAGGGGTCCTCAGTAGAAGTTGTGAGTTGAACTCATTTGGAGTTCCATTTGTAAGACCATCTGTAGCTTGATGGCCTCAATCCTGGAGGAAACAAATTTGACAAGGAGGTTAAAAATACAGGGCCCAAAGGCAAGTAATAGCAAGAAGGCTGTCACGGGACCTAGAAAGGGGAGAAGCCATGTTGCCCAACTCCAGAGGTTGGTATAGGAGTTTGAAAGGCATTGTCTGATTTCAGAAGCCTTTTCCTGTACACCCCGGGTGGCATCTCCTACTATCTCTGACTGGTTAGTGTAAAAACAACACTCTTCCCCTAAGAAGGTGCAAAGTCCTCCTTTCTCAGCAGTGAGGAGGTCTAGGTCTTGACGGTTTTGGAGAGTCACTGCTGCCAAAGAGTCTACTTGGGATTGTAGAGTAAGGATAGATTTTGTTATTTCTTGCAAACTGTCTGAGAAATCCTTTGAGAGTGTGGTGAAGTAGATAAACAGTGAAGTAGATAAACTGGCTATTCTGGTTCCTGTAGCAGTGGCCATTCCTAACTCTATAAGTAGGGGAATTAGTTGTATGGCCCTGTGCTGATGGACTTGAGCCTTGAGGGGCACTGATAGGGTCTGATTTCCTGGGGCAATGTCAATGTCGGGACTTAGGAAGACTAAGGTACAGGTGCCTGTCCAGTTGGTGGGGAGGCAGATATAGGTTGAAGTTCCACATAAGAGGAATATTCCTTGGCTGGTTGTGTATGTTAAAAAGGTGTGTGAGTTTGTTGATTTCATTTTCCCATACTCCTAGAGTACTTGCCAAGGTAGCTCCGGTGAGTGGCTGGAAAGGGGTGTTGGGAGCAAACTGACTGGCTCTCTGTGTTCTATTTTCCCATTGGAAAAAAAAAAAACTTTTTGTATCTACTAGGAACCATTCAAGAGAGTGACTGAAAGAGGGGATGAGAAGACGTTCACTAGTGGTGGGGGCGCTGCTGCAGGGGCTCCAGGGATGAATGGTCATGCAGGGAGTATGTTCGCCATTACAAAACCTGGACTGTTTGTTAAGCAGGGAGGTGGTGATGATTCTGGGGGGACCTGAGAAGTGGACAAGCCATCTGAATGGAGCTGTTTGGGTGACTCAGAAGTTACTATGATCAGTTGGGCCTTAAAGTTGTAGGGTATAATTACACTGATGGGATAGTAGGTGCCCTATTTTGTGAGGAAAATTTCAGATTCTCAATAAAGGCCATGGGCAAGAGAGTAGGCCATGGGAGATGCGTTTCTTGGGTTAGTTTCCTTAAGTGCCTCTTGAGTGTTTCATTTGCCTTCTCAACCTTCCCTGAGGATCGTGGCCTCCAGACGCAGTGAAGGTGATATTGTACCCCTAGCACCCTGGAAATTCCCTGAGTTATCGTGGCTTTAAAAACTGGACTGTCACTTTATAAGCTTTGGGGAAGCTTTAAAAGCTGTCACTTTATAAGCTTTGGGGAAGCCCAAATCTAGGAATCATTTCATGAATTAGGACTTTAACCACTTCCTGAGCCTTCTCTGTGTTGCAGAGAAGGCTTGTATCCAATTTGTAAAGATATCAACACAGACCAACAAGTATTGAATCCCCTTGACTTAGGCCTATCGGTGAAGTCTAACTGCCAGTCCTCTGCCCTATTCTTTGTTCCCTCAGAGGAGCCTTACGATGTACCAAGGGATTATTCCTTTGGCACACCTCACATGCTTTGACTACTTGCTGGATGGTTCGGAGGAGATTTGGCCCTGTAAATAGGGATTTGGCCATTTGATGAGTATTCTGAATACCCATATGAAAAGTTTGGTGGAGGGTCTTAAGTATTTTCCACTGGCTGGCTTTGGGTATGAGTACCTTTCCCTCTTCTGTCGTTAACCACCCAGAGGGGAGAAAACTATGCCACCGTGAAAGTCCCCGTTCTGTTTCGGTCAGGGAATACTGCAGCTTGATCTCTTGGAGAGGGTTGTTCCATACCAAGGGTCCTTCCATCGGTATTTCTAATGGGAGGTTCCACTTGGCAGCAATTTTGGCCTCAGTGTTGGCCTGACAGTTTCCTTCTGCCTTTTCTCCTTCACCTTTCTGATGGCTTTGGCACTGTAAGACTGCCACCTCCTTGGGTTTTTGCACTACGTGCAATAACTCCATGATTTCCTTGTGGTATTTATTGGGGGTTCCCCCAGAGGTTAGGAACTCCCTTTCTTTCCATATTGCAGCATGGGCATGTAGGATTAGATAAGCATACTTGCTATCTGTATACATATTTATTCTTTTTTCCTTTCCCAGTTCTAAGGCTTGGGTAAGCGCCACTTGTTCTGCTAACTGGGCGCTGGTCCCTGGGGGAAGAGGCTTACTTTCAAGTACATCACTAACTATGGCAAAACCTGCCGTTTGTATCCCATTCTCCACAAATGAACTTCTATCAGTATATAGGTTAAGGTCAGGATTAGCTAAGGGGACTTCTAAGAGATCATCTTGGGTGGCATAAGTCTGGCCTACAATTTGTTTGCAGTCATGCTCAATTGGTTCCCCATCCTCTGGAAGAAAAGTGGCAGGTTGAGGGTTGCACACGTGCATATTTGAAGCACTGGTCCCTCAAGGAGTAGTGCCTTGTATCTAAGCAGGTGGTTGTCTGATAGCCATAAACTTCCTTTGGCACCCAGTATGCCATTTACATCATGAGTAGTCCAGATGGTGAGATCCTTTCCTTGTATTATTTTGACAGCCTCTGACACTAAGATGGCCTCCGCCACAACTACCCATAAACAGCGAGGCCAGCCTTTTGCTATTGCATCAATTTCCTTACTTAGGTATGCCACTGGTTGTGGGGTTGTCCCACGAGTCTGAGTAAGGACTCCAAAAGCTATTCGCACTCTCTCTGTGATGTATAAAGAGTTTTGTCTTGTGGGAAGGCTTAAGGCTAGAGCTTGTATAGGGCCTGATTTAAGGTTTTGAAGGCTGTTTCTGCCTCTGGTTCCCATTCTCCTAGATGAGTATTTGCCCTCTGGGTCTCCTTGATTAGAGTATAGAGTGGCCTGGCCATCTCGTTGTATCCAGGGATCCACAGTTGGCAAAAGCCAGTAATTCCAAGGAACCCCTGAAACTGTTTTAATGTCTTAGGGTGAGGATAAGCCAGTATAGGCTGAATTCATTCTTTGCTGTGGGCCCTGGTTCCTCTGGCTAAGATTAGGCCTAGATATTGGACTTGTAGGCAGATCTGGGCCTTCGATTTAGACATCTTGTACCCCTGATTAGCTAGAAAGTTCAAGAGATCTAGAGTAGCCTGCTGGCATGAGGCTTCCGAACTGGTAGCCAAACGTAAATCATCCACATATGAAAGACCAGAGTGTCTGGACTTGAGAAGCAGCCTAGATCTTGGGCCAGTGCCTGACCAAACAGATGAGAGCTATCCCTAAACCCTTGAGGCAAGACCGTCCACCTAAGTTGGGATGTGTGGTCTGAGGGATCCTCAAAGGCAAAGAAAAACTGGAAGTCAGAGTGCAGGGGAATACAGAAGAAGGCATCCTTGAGGTCCAGAACAGTGAATCATTCTGCTTCCTCTGGTGTTTGAGAGAGCAGGGTATAGGCGTTGGGTACAGCTGGATATAGAGGAATTACCACCTCATCAATGAGACTAAGATCCTGCACTAGTCTCCACTGACCATTCGGTTTTTGTACTCATAAAATTGGGGTGTTGCAGGAACTGCTGCATTTTCTTACTGGGCCTTGAACTTTTAAATGTCTAACAATATCCTGTAATCCTTTATGAGCTTCAGGCCTGAAGGGTATTGCCTTTGATAAGGAAAAGTGGTGGGGTTTTAGCTTGGTTTGAACTAGGTGGGCATTTTTTACCCTTCCAAATTGTCCTTCCAATGCCCAGACTTCAAGGTTGATTCCCTCCTCCAGTAGGGTACAATGAATAGGTAACTTGTCCCCCATATTCATGTAGATAATAGCTCCAGCTTTGGCTAATATGTCCCTCCCTAATAACGGTGTGGGACTTTCAGGCATAACAAGAACGACATGTGAAAAGTGCAAAGTCTCCCAGTTACAACTGAGGAGGTGGGAGAAATACTTGGTTACAGGCTGTCCCAGGATTCCTCAGGAAACGGACCATGAGGACAGCTGTTTGGGGCAGGAGATTAACACTGAGAAGGCTGCACCATTGTCCAAGAGGAAGTCAATTTCCTGGCCCTCAATGGTTAAACTTACCCAGGGCTCAGTGAGGGTGATGACATGAGCTGGCGCTTGCACCAGGCACCCTCAGTCCTGTTGTTGGATCATCTGGTTGGGGGCTTCTGGCCCAGAGGACCCTCGTCCTCTGGGTCAGTGTGCCTTCCAGTGATTGCTTTGACATAGTGGACATGGGTGAGGGGGCGGCTTGTTTCTCATTGGACAATCTTTTTTAAAGGGTCCCTGCAAACCACACTGATAACAAGCTCTACTGGGTGATTGGCCTGCTCCATTTTCTGTCCTATCTGAACCACCAAGGTTTGTTTGTCTGGGGGCCATGACTAAGGCTGCAGCCTTTCTCTGATCTCGCTTTTCCTTTTGGGCCTGTTCCTCTAGGTCCCTATTATAGAACACCGAGGTTGCCAGGTTTAATAATGCCTCCAAATTTTGTTCAGGGCCCAGGGCTAGCTTTGGTAGCTTTCTCCAGATATCTGTGACTGATTGGATAATAAACTTACTTTTTAGGATCAATTGACCCTTGAGGGAGCTGGGTGACAGGGGAGTATATTTTCTTAAGGCCTCCTATAGCCACTCGAGGAAGGCAGTAGGATTTTCTTCCTTTTTCTGAGTTATGGTGGACATGATTGAATAATTCATGGGCTTTTTCCTAATTCTCCTTAGTCCTTCTAGAACACAGGTCAACAGATGTTCATGACTCCAGTTCCCATGATCTGAGTCAAGGTCCCAGTGGGGATCCATACTGGGGATGGCTTGCTGACTGGTAGGGAATTTGTCCCTTTCTTCGGCTGTCATTCTATCATTTACTTGACTAAGATACCAAACTTGCGGGCTGCAGCTAAAGCTGCATTCTTTTCATTAAAGGCCAGGGTTTGACCTAACAGTAGCATGATATCTCTCCAAATGAGGTCAAAGGTCTAGATGCTGTAGGACATCTATATACCTATCAGGATCATCTGAAAACTTCCCCAGGTCTACCTTGATCTGCTTTAAATCAGAGAGGGAGAAGGGGACATGTACCTGGGTTGGGCCAAATTCCCCTCCCCCTACAGCTTGAAGGGGACATAACCGATAGCCCAGGGGGCGGGGGGAGGTTGTGGTCCCTTGGAGATTTCTTTGTTTCTTTCTTTCTGGGTGGGGGAGATTAGAGGAGGCTCACCATTAATAGGAAGGGGAGCTGTAGGGAGGCTAGGATGTGGGGGTAAGCTGAGAGGTCCTCCTGTGAGATGTAGATTGCAAGCTTTGCATAGTTGTGGATTACCCTTCAATGAAAAGAAAGCTTGGACATAAGGTATTTCACTCCATTTGCCTTCCCTTTTATAGAAAAGATCAAGCTGCAGGATAATATTATAATTTACACTTCCCTCAGGTGGCCATTTTTCCCCATCAGAGAGAGAATATTGGGGCCAGGCCGTAGTGCAAAAAATAAATAAATAAATAAAATAAAACGTGTCTTTTTCAGGGTTTGTGGGCCAAATTGGTCCCAATGGCTTAGGATGCATTTCAAGGGTGAGCTTGTTGATGCCTGAGTGTTTCCCATCTAAAACAGAAAGAAAAAAACTGCCCATGGTTTTGGTCTGTTTCTTCCCCTGCCCAAGAACCCACAACAGTCCCTGGACCCTGCTGTTTTGAATAGTTACGCTCACTGAAGCAGCAGCGGAAACACTTGTTTTCCTCCTAGACCACAAAGAGGACTGAGGAAGGTCAGATTTAGTGGCCCTTACTGATGCATTCTTGAAAACCTGTACCCTTGCCTTTCCTCTTAGACCACAAAGAGGACCGAGAAATGTTGGATTTAGTGGCCCTTACCGACACATTCTCAAAAACCTGCTAGTTTTTGAGTCCTAAGTGTTTTCTCCTGTTGGTATTGGGACCTTACCCTTGTCCTATAAAGACGATATGCCTCAAAATGGAGTGAAAGGCCATACCTTGAGGGAGGGAAGGGATCTCCAGGGTTGGAAGAGTGACACCTTTTGTCCTCACTTCTCATCATATGAATAGGAAGGATATCCCCCCAATTTAGGAGTCTATAATTTCTGAGGCTCCCCATATCCTAGCTTCAGGAATAGCCTTTGTTAGGCCTGCTAGTCTGAGGAGGGATCCTAAAAGGATAGATGGTGTTCCAGATAGTCCGCCCGATGGGGCTCCAGTCAAAAATTATGTGTCCCAGGGTGCCTATTTCCCATTGAAGAATTTTGGTTCTTTCTGATTGGTGAGCCCAGGTGCCTAAAGAAGGGAACAGAGTCCTGAAATCTCTATTAGAAATCATCCTTATAGGAGAAACTAGGGAGTGGTTTTTAGAAGCAGGACTAGGCTTGGAGAAGAGAGGCAAGAGGAAGTTTGACTGACAGGCATTAGGACCCAGGAGGCAAGGGTCAGGATAAATAGGATAGATAGACAAGTCTCACTTGGGTGATGTAACTGAGAGCTCCGCTCATGGCTGCAGGGACAACCAACTTTTTGTTGGGACCCTGGAGCTGAATGGCTTTCCTCTCTGCTGACCCTCGGCTCAGCCCAGAAGTGCAGGAAAAGCAGAAGCTGGTTCCGGGCAAAGCAATGGTCCTGACTCCAAAGAGTCGGGGGTTGTTGGAGAGCCCTTTCCCAGAAAGCCTGAAACCTATGTCTTTAGTCTGGCAGCCACACTAGTCGCTTTTAACTGGCCAAAAGGTGTCCAGTGTTTAGGTCCCGAATTCTAAGGAAAAATAGGACAGAATAGCAAGTGAAAGGGGTCCGATGGTACTCACCGCATGGCAATATCCTGGATGAGCCCCCAAGATGTGTCCAGAGTTGGTTCCTGCCACTGGCTTCGTGGTCTCACTGACTTTAAGAATGAAGCCATGGACCTTTGCGGTGAGTGTTACAACTCTTAAAGATGGCACAGACCCGAAGAGTGAGCAGTAGCAAGGTTTATCGTAAAGAGCAAAAGAACAAGCTTGAACAGCATGGAAGGGGACCCGAGTGGGTTGCCACTGCTGGCTGGGGTGGCCAGCTCTTATTCACTTATTGTCCCCTCCCATGTTCCATTTCTGTCCTATCAGAGTGCCCCTTTTTCAATCCTCCCCGTGATTGGCTACTTTTAGAATCCTGCTAATTGGTGCATTTTACAGAGTGCTGACTGGTGCGTTTTACAGAGTGCTGATTAGTGCATTTTACAGAGTGCTGATTGCTGTGTTTTATAGAGCTCTGATTGGTGCATTTTACAATCCTCTTGTAAGACAGAAAAGTTCCCCAAGTCCCCACTCGACCCAGGAAATCCAGCTGGCGTCCCCTGTCACTGGGATTACAGGCACGAGCCACCATGCCCAGCCAATTTTTGTATTTTTGTAGAGACAGGATTTCATCATGTTGTCCAGGCTGGTCTTGAACTTCTGACCTCAGGTGATCCACCTGCCTTGGCCTCCCAAAGTGCTGGGATTACAGGCGTGATCCAATGCATCCAACCTGAACACATTTTTTTAGCAGCTGGGTAACAATAGATACCAGAAAACACTTGCCATTTATTTATAACCTAAGCAGCATCTCTATATACTCCCATCTCCCAGCATTTAAAGTTTTTGGTGTAAGTGCCAAAGTTGTGCATTTCCTGTACGAATCAAACCATGGAATTATATTTATGATCCCAAAACAAAAAGTGTCAAAAGTGATCCAGAGTTTCTCATCCTGTGGTGGAACATCTTTACCAACAACGTTTTACCTCTGCTTCAACAATTTGGCCTTGTCAAAGACACCTGCTCATATCTAAATATGGAAGATGTCTCAGGAGCCATATCACATCTGTCCCTTGGGGAGATCCCAGCTATGACACAGCCTTTTGTATCCTCAGAAGAATGGAAGGAGTGGTGGGAACAGGGCCAGGCTGATTATATGAGAGCAGATTCCTTTGACAACATAAAGAGGAAACTTGACACTTACCTCCAGTAGAAACACTGCATTTTCCTGTGGACGCATCCACTTCACAAGCTATGTTTCAAATACTAAGTATATAGAGCTGGGCTGAGAAAAGTCTGTTATAGTTGGCAGAGGTTTTCACTAAAATGTAGCAGATGAGAGGTTTCGTAGGACAAGTGAGAACTGGGCAAAAGTTGTGAAGCAGCAATTCTGTTACATGGACAGTGTTCTGCTTTTTAATCCTATTTAGCTCATCTCAGAAATTCTCACTTTTGTTGATTGCCAACAATCAACTCAAGGGAAACTCGATATTAAGCTGTTAAGATGACTATTATCAGTTCTTAAAATCTGCAGAGCGTGGTTCCAAATCACTCACTCCCTTTGGAAGCAGACATGGCATTTATCCCTTGCTTGCTTGCTGGTTGTACCTACTTTTCATTAAACCTGCATATTAGAATTGCCCAATGCTGCCAGAGTGAGTAATTGTAATTCTGCTTTCAGGTAAAGATAGCCTATATTAACACTGTTGAGTGATTCAAAAACGTTACCAACAAATAGTATTCACTCATTTTATTTCCTGGTCTTAGTTTCTCAAGATGTTCACCAGTTTCCTATGTACAGTAAGACACCATGCTAAAATGCTTCTGTTCAGTTCTGTATATTTGAAAATAGCAAATTCAGTTTTCTGATGGTTACCTGCAGTGGCACCCTGTATGAAAAATGAAGAAGAATAAAATAAAATAAAATAAAATAAAATAAAATAAAATAAAATAAAATAAAATAAAGGATATATCTCTCATTTTGTAGAGATGCTAAATAATTAAGCTTGTTTGATGTATTAAATGTATAGAAAGTCATTATTACTGTCAAATATTAAGTCATACTAGGTTTTTTCCTGTTACATTTATGGGTATATTATTGATATAAATTTTCTAGAGTAATATAGAATTCTTAAAAATCTAGTATATTATCAGTCATGATTTTGGTTATTAGATTGTATGTCTCAAAAATAAATACATTTACTTGTCAATTGCTGATTATAATAAATGTTCATCAGATTTTAAACATGGCTAATTTGTCTCTATCACCCAGGGTTTTCATTTTTCTCTAGTGGCGTCTAATCAGATTCATGGAAAAGATTCTAACAAGTACTCCTAAAACAAGTTTCTAATAACTTTAAGATCAATAGACTAAAAGTTTTCCAAAACTCTGATAAATTCACAAAACTGCTAATTAAGATCAAAGGAAACAAAAATTAATTTCTTTTTTTTTTTTTTTTTGAGACGGAGTCTCGCTCTGTCACCCAGGCTGGAGTGCAGTGGCGCGATCTCGGCTCACTGCAAGCTCCGCCTCCCGGGTTCACGCCGTTCTCCTGCCTCAGCCTCCCAAGGAGCTGGGACTACAGGCGCCCACCACCGCGCCCGACTAATTTTTTGTGTTTTTAGTAGAGACGGGGTTTCACCGTGGTCTTGATCTCCTGACCTTGTGATCCGCCCGCCTCGGCCTCCCAAAGTGCTGGGATTACAGGCATGAGCCACTGTGCCTGGCCCACAAAAATTAATTTCATGAAATTGAATAACTGATGAAGATGTTTTTATGACTTTTATTTTAAAACTTGGTTTTTTACTTAAATGTTTTGTTTTCCAGATTTAAAGAAATTTTCTCTTAAGCTATCTATAGTTTACAGCAATTTGGTAAAGTATACTTTTGTGAACAAAGGTGGAAGCATGTGCTTTTCCTCCCTACTTGATCGCTCCAAAATTCAGAAGTTATTTGTGAATATTCTTATGGCAATATGGTTATTTGCATAAGTTCAGTAAAAATCTGTTCTCTCTTTGTAACGGGATACAATTGGAAACATGGGTTATATTACCAATGCCTTGAATAACATATCGTATTTGAAAGCGTGAATAGAACACCTGGTTTCAAGAGTTCTCAGCCTTACAGTGACGTGAGTAAACTCTTATCACTTCCTGGCAGGCCCAGGAACCTTCACACTGTAGGAAAATCTAAAGTCTTCCTTGGTTTTGGCTTCCTAGCCCCAAGAAGTTTTTAAATCTGACATTTCTATGTGATCAATGTAGAGAGAAACTATTTCTAAAAGAAAAACTATAATACACCTGTTATTAGATTGTAGCCCTGTGCATTGTTTTTGAGTTCTTATTATCTACCTATAGCCAAGATTAGATTCTAAATTCTTCTGCATCCCTCTAATCCAACTTTCCTCCATGAGAATACTAAAAACAGGGCCAGGTGTGGTGGTTCACGCCTGTAATCCCAGCACTTTGTGAGGCCAAGGTGGGTGGATCACTTGAAGTCAGGAGTTCAAGACCAGCCTGGCCAACATGGTGAAACCCCATCTTGACCTAAAAACAAACAAACAAACAAACAAACAAACAAAAAAAAGCAATTAGCAGGGTAGCAGGGCATGGTGGTGTGTGCCTGTAATTCCAACGGCGACTTGGGAAGCTAAGGCAGAAGAATCGCTTGAGCCCAGAAGACAGAGGTTTCAGTGAGCCAAGATTGCGCCACTGCTCCAGCCTGGGAGACAAAGCAACACTCTGTCTCAGAAAAAAGAAAAGAAAAAAAAAAGTAAAGAAAATACTAAAAATGGGAACTGTTTTGTTCCTGAAGCCCTATAATTCAAAACTAGATGAATTTTAAAGAACAAGTCTTATGCTTGATATATGGACCACATAAAAATCGCACCACACTGCTCAATACCATCATCAGAGATATTCATACTGCAAACCAGGACATTTTCATGCTATAGACAGCTTTTCTCAAGAGGTCAGAACAATACTCCATATCATGAGACTCTTTTCTTTTTTAGACAGGGTCTCATTTTGTGGCCCAGGCTGGAGTGCTATCGTGTGGTGTGATCTTGGCTCACTGCAACCTCTGATTGTCAGGCTCAGGTGATCCTCCCACCTCAGCTTACCAAGTAGCTGAGACTACAGGTGTGCACCACCATGCCCTGCTAATTTTTCTATTTTTAGTAGAGATGGGGTTTCTCCATGTTGCCCAGGCTGGTCTTGAACTCCTGTGCCCAAGCGATCCACCCACCTTGGCCTCAAAAAATGCTGGGATTATAGGTGTGAGCCAGTGAGCCCGGCCCATGAGACTCTTAATGCTTACCTTTCCACTTGACAGGATAATAGTCGTTTGATTCATTCAATTGGTTGCCTTTAAGCCTAGTTCATAGCTGAAAACCATTATGCTAACTAGGATTGTCATAACACTATTAGTTTTACTTTATATTTTACCTTTTAAAATTTGTATCTGTTACCTGTTAAACTTTTGAAGAAGTACAACTCCTAACAGAATAATTCTGGTCCTGAACTTTGAGATTATAGCAAAAACTACAGAACAGACAAAATTGGATTTAACAATAAACGCCAGGTACACTTAGCCTGACAGCCACTCTTTTCAAACCTCCCTTGTTGCTCAAATGTGCCTTCAAAGGTTTTGACACTGACTCCTAGTCACCAATCACTTCTTCAACATGGGACCAGACCAGCAACCTGGGGTAGGTCCATCCTGGCACCAAGGGACAATCAAAACCTACCTACAGGATGATTGATCAGCAATGCTTTTGGAGAAAGATCTTTCTCAAAGGGGGGAATGTAAAAGTGCTCAGAATTAAAAGAGTCACTTATGCTGAAACAAAACAAAGCCCTGACAAATAGAGCCAGGGAAGACCATGAAGGGAGGGTTCTCATGTACATATGCCTAACTATTACAGGCAGTGGCTCACGCCTGTAATCCCAGCTTTGGGAGGCTGAGGCGGGTGGATCACGAGGTCAGGAGATTGAGACCATCCTGGCTAGCATGGTGAAACCCTGTCTCTACTAAAAATACAAAAAAATTAGCCGGACTTGGTGGCAGGCACCTGTAGTCCCAGCTACTCAGGAGGCTGAGGCAGGAGAATGGTGTGAACCCAGGAGGCGGAGCTTGCAGTGAGCCGAGATCGCAGCCGCTGCACTCCAGCCTGGGTGACAGAGCGAGACTCCGTCTCAAAAAAAAAAAAAAAAAAAAAAGCCTAACTACAAGAACTACCACAAAAGATTGCCAAACCCACAACCCTACACAAAGGCCATCACAACTTTACACAAAAATATAATTCTGTGAGGCTATCAGCCCAGCAACTGCCTAACCATTTGCAGGCATTACCCTGGTCATTGATTGGACTGGTATCACCCTTGTTATTGATTCTTGTAGCCAAGGATAATCATCTCAAAACTACTATGTAATCATCTTCTTCGTTTTTCCTTTACATCTTTTCCCATTTAGAAAACAAAAGGTGCAGCTTGCTGCCAGCACTCATTTAATTTTACATAAACACACTCATTGGGGCTGAAGCAAATCTGACTGATTTTCAATGTGAAAATAAAACATAAAAAGTATTCTTGGAGTTATTTCTAAACAGAACTAACTCAGAATCGTCTGAATCACCAGAATTGTCTATTTAGGAAAAATCACATTCACCAAATAACTCTTTGGTCAACAACTGTTTGAGAACAACTAAGATCACGTAAAGGAATGCTACGTTTTCTAGGATTTGATTTTCAGCCATCGAGAATTACTGTTGTGTAAATCGAACTACCACTGTTAAAAACAGAATGCTACAGATAGAATGATGTCTTTTGTTTTCAAAATCAATACACTGGAGTGATGCAAACATAATAATATTAATAAAAGCCAGATATTTTGTGGCAAAGTTATCTTGGGGTATGCTGCAGCTGCAAGCACTACTGGCAAGTATTCTCGGGCCAAATGGGAAAAGAATTTAAAAACCTTTGTCTTCCTTTACCTCCCTGAATACACACACAGTTTACTCTGGTACATGTATTCCCATTGCAATGCCCGATTCCAAAATAAACATTTTCTTTTTTTTTTTTGAGACAGAGTTTTGCTATTGTTGCCCAGGCTGGAATGGCATGATCTTGACTCACCGCAACCCCTGCCTCTCGGGTTCAAGCAATTGTCCTGCCTTGGCCTCCCGAGTAGCTGGGATTACAGGCATGCACCACCACACCCAGCTAATTTTTGTACTTTTAGTAGAGATGGGGTTTCTCCGTGTTGGTCAGGCCGGTCTCGAACTCCCGACCTCAGGTGATCCACCTTCCTTGGCCTCCCAAAGGGCTGGGATTACAGGCATAAGCCACCATGCCTGGCCACATTTTCTTTTAAAGAACTTCTCTCTGTTTATTATTTAGGTTGATAGCATTTACCATGAATGGAATTTGCAGGATTGAAAGTTGCTCTATGTGACTCAGTGAGTGTTGAGTAAATGTGAAGGCCTAGGGTATTGCTATACATTTTTTTTTTTAAATTTTTGACACAGAGTCTTACTTTGTTGTCCAGGCTGGACTGCAGTGGTGTGATCTTGTCTCACTACCACCTCCACCTCCTGGTTTCAAGAGATTCTCCTGCCTCAGCCTCCCAAGTAGCTGGGATTACAGGCATGCACCACCATGTCTGGCTAATTTTTGTATTTTTAGTAGAGACAGGGTTTTGCCATGTTGGCCAGGCTGGTCTCGAACTCCTGACTGCAAGTGATCCACCCGCCTCAGCCTCCCAAAGTGCTTGGATTACAGGCATGAGCCACCACACCCGGCCTGGCTGCTATACAATAGATATTTTATTTTATTTTATTTTATTTTATTTTATTTTATTTTATTTTAATTTATTTTATTTTATTTCATTTCATTCCATTTCATTTCATTTTGAGACAGAGTCTCACTCTGTCGCCCAGGCTGGAGTGCAATGGCGCGATCTCGGCTCATTGCAACCCTTGCCTCCTGGGTTCATGCCATTCTCCTGCCTCAGTCTCCCGAGTAGCTGAGACTTCAGGCGCCCACCACCACGCCCGGCTAATTTTTTGTATTTTTAGTAGAGATGGGGTTTCAGTGTGTTAGCCAGGATGGTCTCAATCTCCTGACCTCGTGATCTGCCCGCCTCGGCCTCCCAAAGTGCTGGGATTACAGGCGTGAGCCACCGTGCCCGGCCTATTACTATACACTTTCATATGACAGCACAATAGATTTATTTATACTAGCATCACCACAAACATGAGTAATCCATTGAGATACAAAGTTACAATGGCTACAACATCACTAGATGGTAGGAATTTTTCAGCTTCATTATAATCTTATGGGACCATGATCATTTGTGCAGTTCACCATTAACCAAAACGTTGTTATGCAGCATGACTGTCTTTTTGTAATTGGCTTATTTCACTTAGCATAATGTCTTCAAAGTTTATCCATGTTGTAGCGTATGTCAGAATTTCCTTTCTTTTTAGGGCTAAATAATATTCCATTGTACGTGTACACCACATTTTCCTTGTCTTTTCATCTGTTAATGAACACTTGGGTTGCTTCTACATTTTAGTTTTTGTGAATAATGCTGCTATGAATGTGAGCGTACAACTTATCTTTGAGACCCTGCTTTCAAAAATTCTTTTTTTTTTTTTTTTTTGACATGGGGGTCTCACTCTGTCACCCAGGCTGGAGTGCAGTGATGCAATCTCTGCTCACTGCAACCTCCACCAGCCTGGGCTCAAGCAATCCTCCCACCTCAGCCTCCCGAGTAACTGGGACTACAAGGATGTGACAACATGTGCAGCTAAATTTTTTTATTTTTTGGTAGAGACAGGGTCTTGCCATTTTGCCCAGGCTGGTCTTGAACTCATGAGCTCAAGCAATCTACCCAATTTGGCCTCCCAAAGTGCTGGGATTACAGGCATGAGGCACTGCATCCAGCCTGAGACCCTGCTTTCAATTCTTTTGGGTATATACCCAGAAGCCGAGTAGCTGCATCATATGGTAACTTTATGTATGCATATAAATATATATACATATATGTTTTTATGTATGTATATAAACATATATACATATATGTATGTATTTTAACATATATACACATATATATGTATTTTTTTTAAATAGAGACAGGTTCTTGCTGTGTTACCCAGGCTAGAGTGCAGTGGTGAGATAATAGCTCACTATAACCTTGCCTGCCAGGCTCATGTAATCTTCCGGCCTCAGCCTCCTGAGTAAGTAGTACTATATGTGCATGCTATCACACTCAGCTAATTTTTTAAACTTTTTGTAGAGATGAGGTCTCACTATGTTGGCCAGACTGATCTTGATCTCTTTGCTTCAAGCAACTGTCCTGCCTCCACTTCCCAAAATGCTGGGATTACAGGCATGAGCTGCTGCATTTGGCCTATATTTTTAATTTATGGAAAAAACATCATATTGTTTTCCAAAGTTAACTAGTTATTTTTTGCATATGTGAAGGTATGAATAGTTGTATGTCACTCTTCTATCCTTCTAGCTTACTAAATTATTTTATTCTGCTTTATCTTGAATTATCTTGGGTTGTTGGGGATGCCATTATATCATCTACACATAGAAAGTTTAAACTTTTTCTATTCAATTATTATGCAAAATTAGGCCAGGTGAGGTAACTCATGCCTGTAATCCCCGCATTTTGGGAGGCCGAGGCAGGCAGATCACGAGTTCAGGAGTTTGAGACCAGCCTGGTCAACGTGGCAAAAACCCATCTCTACTAAAAACACAAAAATTAGCCAGGCGTGGTGGCAGGCACCTGTAATCCCAGCTACTTGGGAGGCTGAGGCAGGAGAATCACTTGAACCCAGGAGGCGGAGGTTGCAGTGAGCTGAGATTGCACCATTGCACTCCAGCCTGAGCGACAACAATGAAACTTCGTCTCAAACAAACAAAAAAAAAAATTCTTATCCAACATTAAAACAATTAGAATTGCCTTCTTGTCTGATTAAACTGGCTAATACCTCAAATACAATGTTAAGTAGTAATAGAGATGGGGGCATCTTGTGCCTGTTCCAGATCTTGGTGGGATTCCCTCTAGCATTTTTCCCATTCCCTTGGGTGCTAGTTTTATGACTAAGGGATATATAATTTGTTACGTTACTCTGGGATGTTTTCTGGTACCAACAACCAATTCTCCGATTCTCTGGGTACCAAGCAAATGTTCAACAACTCAATTTTGACAGTGACTATCCTGAGTTAGTGCAGACACGACAGATTGAAGTCTCAGTCCCATGACACTGCCCCCACTTCTAATGCCAGTCACACGTCCCAGGCCTCCTGTCCTTCTGACCAACTGACTGTAAATCAGGGGGTCCTATGACCCCCCTTTCATGTTTTCTTTTTTTCTTATTTTCAGAGACAGGGTCTTGCTTTGTTACCCAGGCTGGAGTGCATTGGCACGATCGTAGCTCACTGCAGCCTCAAACTCCTGAGCCCAAGCAATTCTCCAACTTCAGCCTTCCTAAGTGCTGCGATTACAGGCATAAGCCACCTCCCCTGGCCTCCCTTCATGTTTTGTAATTTGCTATAAGGACTCACAGAATTCAGAACACATCTTAATTATGTTTACCAATTTATTACAAAGGATACAAATGAACAGCCAGACGCAAGGTCTGGAATGGTCCAGAGAACAGGAGCCTTTGTCCTGTGGAGTTGGGGTGTGCCACCTTCCAAGAATACGGATGAAAATTTGGAAGTTCTCTGATCCCCATCGTTTAGGACTTTTTATGGAGGTTTTACCATGCAGCCATAATCAATTATTAACTCAATCTCCAGCTTCTCTCCTCTCCCCATAGGTTTGGGGAGAAAGGGGGGCTGAAAATTCCAGGATTATAATCAAGGTGACATTTTTCTTTTTTTTTTTTTTTTTTGAGACAGAGTCTCGCTCTGTTGCCCAGGCTGGAGTGCAGTGATGCCATCTTGGCTCACTGCAACCTCTACCTCCCAGGTTTAACTGATTCTCCTGCCTCATCCTCCCAAGTAGCTGGGATAACAGGCATGCACCACCACATCCAGTTAATTTTTGTATTTTTAGTATAGACGGGGTTTCACCATGTTGGCCAGGATGGCCTCGATCTCCTGACCTCGTGATCTGCCCGCCTCAGCCCCCCAAAGTGCTGGGATTACAGGCATGAGCCACTGTGCCCGGCCAAGGTGCCGTCTTTCTAGCCTCCAACCTGAAGCTATCTAGGGTCCTGCTAAGAGTCACAATATCAGAACAAAAGATGTTCCTATCACTCAGGAAATTAGGAGTTTTAGGAGCTCTGTGTCAGGAATTGAGGTCAAAGATCAAATACATATTTCTTATTATGCCACAAATCTTTTATATATTTTTTCTGTTCCATTCATGCTCTTTTTCTGCAGAAACCATCATCTATGCCTATATATTTAATAACACTTTTATGACTTCCATATCTATCATATCTAGTTTTCTTTTACTCTGTCTTTTCAAACTATATCCAGTCTATGTTGAAATTTCTCCTGTTGGCCAGGCATGGTGGCTCATGCCTGTAATGCCAGCATTTTGGGAGTCCGAGGTGGGTGAATCATTTGAGGTAAGGAATTCGCAACCAGCCTGACCAACATGGTGAAAACCCGTTTCTACCAAAAATACAAAAACATTAGCCGGGCGTGGTGGCGCATGCCTGTAGTCCCAGCTACTTGGAAGGCTGAGGCAGGAGAATAGTTTGAACGCAGGAGGCGGAGGTTGCAGTGAGCTGAGATCACACCACTGCCCTCCAGCCTGGGAGACAGAGTGAGACTCCATCTGAAAAAAAAGAAAAGAAAAAAAAAAGAAATTTCTCCTGTTGTTTTAAAAACGTATTTTTACAGTTAGTTCATTTGAGTCAGGATCCAAATGAGGTTAACATATTGCATTTGTTTAATATGTCTCTCAGGTATCTTTTAATCTATGACAGTTTCCCTCGATCTCCCTTTTATACCATTTATTGAAGAAACTAAGTCATTTGTTCTGTAGAATTTCCTATAATCTGACTTTGGCTGTTTGCAGCCTCTTGATGTGGTTTTACAAGTTCCTCTATTTTGCACTCCACTCACTCTGTATTTCCTATAAACTGATCATGAGATACAGGTCTTGATTACATTCTTTTGGCAAGAGTGCTTAATCTGTTACTTCCTATCGTACCACCTTCAGGAAGCACATAATATCTGGCTGTCCCACTTTTGCTGACATTAAAATTAATCAATAAATTTATGTGTGTCTGTGTGATTCATCCATTATTAGGCTCTTCCTCAACTTTTCATCTAATGGTTTTAACACGAATTGAAGATCAATGCCAGACTCCATTATTTTACTAGGGTTTGCAATGTTTTTATTCTTTAAATCTCTCATTGCTTTTATGTGCAATACATATTTACATTATGTATACATACTTCTATGTATATAGTTACATGTTTCATTTTATCACAATCCTTACTTGTTTTGCTGCTCAAACCATCTTATCTTCAGCCAGTAGATCCCCCTTCAAGGCTGGCTTCTCTAATCCTTTTAAACTGTTATTTTTCATTTCATTTGAAACAGCCAATTAAGTAAAAGGAAGCAACATGATGAAATTTGACATCTACCTCAATGATTCTCAATTTCCACTAGAGTAATCCTAAGTGTGAACTTGAATTTCAGAGTCTGAAGAACACTCTGTTTTAAATAACTTACCAAACAGTAAAATTCTTGTTCTACGGAGATGTACCATGTCTATCTTGTGGTTTTATAAATCCTATGTCATATCATAGGAGCATATGTCCCTCAGTCCTATGGTATTATAACATAAAAAGCTATTAGGAGTCTTCCTCCACCTCAAAACCAATATACATCACTCATACAGCCTTTCATCTTCAAACTCCTAGCATTTTGAAGCACTTCTCTTTCTCCTGTAGTCTTTGACCTCTCAGACTGCCTTTAGCCAATGAAAATGCTCAAATCTCTTTCTAAAATAAGCAAATAAAAAACTAAACTGTTCCCTACTCTTGACTTTGCATTTATCTCATTTCCCACTTAAAAAAGGTTAAGCTTTTTTTTTTTTTTTTTTTTTTTTGAGACAAAGTCTTGCTCTGTTGCCGGGGCTGGAGAGCAGTGAGGTGCCCTGGTGCAAACCTAGCTCACTGCAGCCTTAAATGCCTGGGCTCAAGGGCTCAAGGGATCCTCCTAACTCAGCCTCTAAAGTAACTAGGACTACAGGTACGCACCACCATGCCCAGCTAATTTTTTTATTTGTTGCACATGGAAATGGGGAGAGGGAGCTCTCCCTATGTTGCCCAGGCTGGTCTCAAACTCCTGGCCTCAAGCAATCCTCCCCTTCCAGCTTCTTCTTTTTTTTTTTTTTAAACAGAGTCTTGCTCTGTTGCCCAGGCTGCGGTGCAGCGGCAAGATCTCGCTCACTGCAGCCCCCGCCTCCCAAGTTCAAGCGATTCTCCTGCCTCAGCCTCCCCTGTAGCTGGGATTTCTGGCTCTCGCCACCATGCCCAGCTAATCTTTGCACTTTTTTAGTACAGACAGCATTTCCCCCATGTTGGCCAGGCTGGTCTCAAACTCCTGACCTCAAGTGATCCGTCCACCTTGGCCTCCCAAAGTGCTGGGATTACAGGCGTGAGCCACTGTACCTAGCCCCCGCCCTGCTTTTTAAACTATTGAATTTTAGGTATGAGCCACCGCAACTGGCTTCAGTTAAGTTTCTTGATGTATCTATTTCTTCAGTTACCAGTTCACTCCACAACTCATTCCAACAGAAAGTATGGTACTCATTACTAACTACTGACTCCTGAGGACACTTTTTTTGGCTTCCAGGCACTCTCCTCCTCTTAAATGTTGATGTTCCCCTAGCTTCTGACTTCAGCATCATGTTCTTCTCTTTCCTAATATGTCTTGGGGTGATCTCTTTATTTTCCTGGTTTAAATGTAATCATTTTACTGAATGTGCTGGACTCCATGTGGTGCTGTTGCCTGTTGTCCTTTCAAACCTGCTTGATGGACTTTCTCTGCCCTGGATGAAATCTCAGAAAGTTGCCAGAACTGCTCTAGTCCTTCTGTCACAGGAACAGCCTCTTATCAGACATGAAAATGTTCAAGCCATCTAACGTTATCACAATCAAAAACTTTCACTTAAATGAGAGTTTCTCCCCACCTTCTCTCAGCTTAAGGCCCGGAAACCTGTGGTGTAGAATTGTCACTGAATATACTGAATATATTCCTTGTAGTAGTGGACATCTGTAGTTCATGTTTCTCTGGCATCTCTTATCTCCTCCCATTTTATTTTAAGAAGCTTCTTCCTTATAGGATGTCTCATTACACGTGACCTGCAGCCACAATGCTGTAAGAGTCAGCCAAGACCTAACGAATCAGAGTAAGTACCTCACTTCCTTCATTACTATGATGATTAGTTGAGAGATGGAGCTGATTAAAGCAATCAGATCTTTGTAGCTAGAACTATCACTGGGGTTGCTGAGCTGGTAGGAGGGATATGAGCCTGGAAACTGGGGGTTATTTTGTTTGCCACAGAGACAGACAGAAAAAGTGGCCCTCCACTTCAGCTAAGCTCTGTTCCCACAATTGCTTAAGAAATTTATTTTCCCCTCCCTATTTGAATTCATTTGAGATAGCTTTTACAACTTACACTTGAAAAAGACCTAACTGAAGCAGATGACCTATAGGAAACTTGAAAATCTCAAACATGTCCAAAAGGGAATTCTTTTTTTTTCCTTTTCTACTTTCATTGCCTCCATTTCTACTAACTCCTCTATTTTCAAACCAGAAATCTAGCACTCAACTCTTTCCTCCTCCTCATCCCCTACAAACAACAGATCTCTCAGTCCTGTCTGCTCTCCTTCCTGTCGCTAGAGCCCTTCCCTTCCTTTCCATACATGTCCTAGTCCATCCTCACTTTCTCACTCTCTGGCAATAGCTATAGCTTCCTTTCGTGATTTTTCTTTGCTGACTTTAACTGAGCAAATCTGTTCTTCCACCAGAACAATCATTCTAAAACACAAGTCTGGTTTACTGTTTTTGTTGTTGTTGGTTTGTTTTTTGAGACAGAGTCTTGCTCTGTCACCCAGGCTGGAATACAGTGGCACGATCTCGGCTCACTGCACCCTCCACTTCCCGGGTTCAAGTGATTCTCCTGCCTCAGCCTCCTTAGTGGCTGGGATTACAAGCATGTACCACCATGCCTGGCTAATTTTTGTATTTTTAGTAGAGACAGGGTTTCACCATGTTGGCCAGGCTGGTCTCAAACTCCTGACCTCAGGTGATCCACCCGCCTCAGCCTCTCAAAGTGCTGGGATTACAGGCGTGAGCCATCACACCCAACCTGGTTTACCACTTTCTATTTGGAAATACCTCGATGTGCCAAATGATCTCTAAGGTCAAGTCCAGCCCCCTCATTAGCCAACAGAACCTTCCATGAGGGGCACATATTCTGAGAATCACCTCGAGGCTGTGTCACAGGCTAAATATATAAATTCTTCCATGACCTGGTCTTACTTGCCTCTTTAGTCGCATCTTCCACCCTGTCTTTACAATTTCTGTTAGGCAATACCAATCTGTTTGTCATCGCTTGTAAACACCAATCACCTGGTTATGCTTCCTCTCCCAATTCCTTTCCTCTACCCCTTTGCACCTCTGCTAAGATGTTGGCTCTTCCAGACAGATGTCCTTAGCTCCCAGGTGGGGTCAAATGCTCCTACTGTTTGCTTCCATCATAGCCAGTAAGTAACTTTTCCCACATTCTGTTAAATCCTTTCTTAGATCCATCATCCTGAGTATAAGCAATGTGAGGGCAGGGACTATATCTTATTCATCTCTACATCTCTTGTGTCTGGCATTCAATATAGGCTTATTGGACAAAATTACATTTTTAATAATTTTGTTGAACTGAAAATTCACCAATTAGATATATTTGGGGGCATAGATATTCTTGGTAAAATGTAAAATCCATTTTACCTTAAGTTTAACTTAAGTTTCATAGTTCCAAATGAATAAACTTGATCAGTATTACTTTTTTTCTAAAACCTATTGATATGAATCATTAAATGAAAGGATTCTGAAAGATAATACGTGCACTGGTTCGAGAATTCAACTTTTACAGTCCTAGAGTTAGAATTCCCAAGGTAGATCCTTTGTGTGGCCATCGTTACAAACAAAAGCAACATTAAAAAAAAAAAAAAAAAAATTGAATTCCCAAGGTAGAATCTGGATTTTTCTATTCGTAAACTGGATGACTTTAGCAAATTATTTAGCCTCTCTAAGCCTGTTTCCTTATTTGTAAGAAGGAAATCATTTTATGTACTTCATAGTACTGTTTTAAAGATAAAATAATTGGCTGGGATGGTGGCTCAGGCCTGTAATCCCAGCACTTTGGGAGGCCTAGGCAGGCTGATTGCTTGAGCTTAGGAAGTTCGAGACCAGCCTGTGCAACACGGAGAAACCCTGTCTCTACCAAAACTACAAAAACTTATCTGGGTGTGGTAGTACGCCCTGTAGTCCCAGTTACTTGGGAGGTTGAGGCAGGAAAATTGCTTGAACCCAGGAGGGAGAGGTGGAGGTTGCAGTGAGTAGAGATTGCACCACTGCACTCCAGCCTGGGTGACAGGGCAAGACTCCATCTCAAAAAAATAAAAAATAGGCCAGGCGTGGTGGCTCACGCCTGTAATCCCAGCACTTTGGGAAGCTGAGGCAGGTGGATTACCTGGGGTCAGGAGTTTGAGACCAGCCTGGCCAACATGGTGAAACCCCGTCTCTACTAAAAATGCAAACAATTAGCTAGGTGTGGTGGTGGGCGCCTGTAATTCCAGCTACTCAGGAGCCTGAAGCAGGAGAATTGCTTGAACCTGGGAGGTGGAGGTTACAGTGACCTGAGATCGTGCCACTGCGCCCCAGCCTTGGCAACAGAGTGAAACTCTGTCTCAAAAAAATTAATTAATTAATTAATAAGATAAAATAATTCAAGGGATAGGGTTCAGGACCTGCACTCTGAAATATGATGGTAGGAGACCAGAATATGCCACCCTAAAATAGACTGTGTGTTTTTTTTTTAAAGCATATTGATTATTTTTGGAGAACTGCAGACACAGAAGCTCTGAAACGTTACCATTTGGTAAAGGAAATATAAAGTAAATTTTCATTTATAAACGCGTCTGTATCAGGAAGAGAGCAACTCTGAAACAACTTTTATCACCTGAGAGACTTAGCTGTATAACAAGGCAACCTTTGTTCATCACACGTTTCCTCCTTTCACCCTCCCATAATTTGTCTCCACTCTCCCCACCAACCGCCAGAAACCTCAGACCCTTTTTGTAGCTCAGCATTACATATAAGCTTCAATCATCTGGCCACTTCTTTAAGTCTCATTTTGGCAGGACTCCTGTGTGCAGGTGTGTAATTAAAATGGTTTTCTGACCAGGCGAGGTGGCTCATGCCTGTAATCACAGCACTTTGGGAGGCCGAGGCGGGCAGATCACCTGAGGTCAGGAGTTCGAGACCAGCCTGCCCAACATGGTGAAAACCCTGTCTCTACTAAAAATACAAAAATTATCTGGGTGTGATGGCAGACAGCTGTAATCCCAGCTACTCAGGGGGCTGAGGCAGGAGAATCTCAGCTACTCAGGTGGCTGAGGCAGGAGAATCTCTTGAATCTGGGAGGTATAGGTTACAGTGAGCCCAGATCACACCATTGCACTCTACCCTAGGCGACAAGAGTAAAACTCCATCTCAATAAATAAATAAATAAATATAAAATAAAATGGTTTTCTTTCTGTTAATCTGCCTTGTGTCCATTTAATTTGTAGACCAGCCAAAGAATCTGAACCTAGGAGGGTAAAAGGATGCACTTTTTTACCCCTACACAAGAAATACAAAGGGTCTCTCACAGTGCTTATGTGGCATATATAAATACTGAATACAAGTTTGCTTTTATCATTTTCATTAATAAAGGCAGGTCTGGGAAGATGACATATATAGGGAAGGTAGAACAATCATGAGGCCACCTTTGCACACTGGTGGGTAAGGAGAGGCAACATTCCAACCTTAAATTTCTTTGTTTTGTTTTATTGTATTCTTTATTTTTGAGACCGGGTCTCTCTCTGTCACCCAGGCTGGAGTAGGGTGGCACAATCTTGGCTCACTGCAACTTCCACCTTTCTGGCTGAAGCAATCCTCCCACTGCAGCCTTCTTGGTAGCTGGGACTACAGGCACACACCACCACACCTGGCTAATCATTGTATTTTTAGTAGAGACAAGGTTCTGCCATGTTGCCTAGGCTGGTCTCAAAGTCCAGAGTTCAAACGATCCTCCCATCTTGGCCTCCCAAAGTGCTGGGATCACAAGCATGAGCCACTACACCTGGTCTGTTTGTTTTATTGTGTTTTTAAAATTGACAAATAATAATTGCACATATACGTGGAGTACATAGTGATGTTTTAATGCATATACTGCGTAGCGATCAGATCATAGGAATTAGCATATCCATCATCTCAAACATTTATCGTTTTTTGTGTTGAGAACATTTAATATCCTCCTCCTAGCTATCTGAAACTGTTAGCAGTGGAGAATCCATAAGGGTTTGCAGCAACCTCAATTCTTACCTCCTTAAAATAAAGAATTCAGTTGAGGAGCATAAGGTAGAGTAAGAGTCTGAGGCAAGTTTTATTTTATTTTTATTTCATTTTATATTTTGAGACAGTCTCACCCTGTCGCTCAGGCTAGAGTGCAGTGGCGTGATCTCAGCTCACTGCAGCCTCCACCTCCTGGGTTCGAGTGATTCTCATGTCTCAGCCTCCCGAGTAGCTGGAATTACAGGCACTCACCACCACGCCAGGCTAATTTTTGTATTTTTAGTAGAGACGGGGTTTCACCATGTTGGTCAGGCTGGTCTCAAACTTTTGACCTCAAGAGATCCACCTGCCTCAGCCTCCCAAAGGGCTGGGATTAGAGGTGTGAGCTACCATGCCTGGCCCTTCCTTCTAATTTTTTTTTTTTTTTTGCGAGGCAAGTTTTAGACCAGGAGTGAAAGTTCGTTTAAAGGTTTTAGAGCAGGAACAAAAGGAAGTAAAGTACACTTAGAAGAGGACCAAGCAGGCCACTTGAGAGATTCAAGTGCATGGTCTGACCTTTAACTAGGGGTTTTTTACATTGACATTCTCTGGGAGGGTTGCGTCCTTTCTCCCGATTCTTCCCTTGGGGTGGGCTATCCACATGTACTGCAGCCTGCCAGCACTTGGGAGGGGCCACATGCACAGTATTTACTGAAATTGTGCACATGCTCCCTTGAGGCATTTTTACCTTACCAGTCAACTGTTCCCAGAAGAAGGTCATATACCAGTTAAATACTCCCATTTTGCCCCTTAGTGTGCATACTTGAGCCTACTTGCCCAACTCCTGAGATCTTATCAGGAAGCTACTGATCACCAGTTTCAGGAGGCTGCCTTTCCCTGGCGCTGGCTGCGACCAATTATTAGTTTAGAGAGACAGTTTAACAATGGCCTGACCATCACCTGATGGTTGCCTGACATTCCTGGTGGGGGTGGGGAGCACTTTCCTGCCCTGCTCTTGTCTGACTACCCACTGTAACAAAACTATATAATATTGTTAACTATAGTCATCCTACAATGCTATAGAACACAAGAATGTATTCCTCCTATCCAGCTGTAATTTTGAATCTTTTAACAGATCTCTCCCTCCTTTCCTCCTACCCTTCCCAGTCTGTAGTATCCTCTGTTCTACTTTCTACTTCTGAAATCAATTTTTTTAGTTTCCACATACATATGAGTGAGAACATGCATTGTTTAACATTCTGTTCCTGGCTTATTTCACTTAACATAATGTCCTTCAGTTCTATCCATGTTGCCATGAATGACAGGATTTCATCCTTTTTTATGGCTGAATAGTATTCTGTGGCATATGTGTACCATATTTTCTTTATGCAGTCGTCTGTTGTTGGACACCTAGCTTGATTCCCTATCTGGGCTCTGGTGAATAGTGCTGCAATAAACAGAGGGGTGCAGATGTCTCTTTGCTGGAATGACTTCCTTTCTTTTGGATAAATTCGCAGTAGAGGGATTGCTGGATCATATGTTAGTTTTATTTTTGTTTTATTTGAGGGACTTCCATCCTGTTCTCCATAGTGGTTGTATTAGTTTGTATTCCCACCGACAGTGTATAAAAGTTCCCCTTTCTCTGCATTTTTACTAGTGTTTGTTACTTTTTGTCTTTGATAACCATTGTAACTGTGGTGAGTTGTTACTTCATTGTGGTTTTGATTTGCATTTCCCTGATGATTAATGATGCTGAGCATTTTTAAGTATATGTGTTGGCCATTTCTTCTTTTGTGAAATGTTTAGATCATTTGCTCATTTAAAAAATCAGATTGTTTGGGGTTTTTTTTGCTGTTGAGATGTTTCCATTTCTGCTGGGCATGGTAACTCACACCTATAATCCCAGCATTTTGGGAAGCTGAGACAGGAGAATTGCTTGTGTCAAGGAGTTGAAGATCAGCCTGGGCAACATAGTAAGACTCGTCTCTACAAAAAAAAAAAAATTAGCCAGGTGCAGCAGTGTGCACCTGTAGTCTCAGCTACTCAAGAGGCTGAGGTGGGAGGATTGCTTGACCCCGGGAGGTCGAGGTGGTGAGCTGTGATCGTGCCACCACACTCCAGCTTGGATGACAGAGTGAGACCCTGTCTCAAAAAATAAAATTAAATTAAGTTAAAAATTTTGTTTCTTGTATATTCTAGATATTAATCCCCTGTCAATGATTAGTTTGCAAATATTTTCTTCCATTTTGTAGGTTGTCTTTTAACTCTGTTGATTGCTTTCTTTGCTATGCAGAAGCTTTGTAGTTTATATAATCCCATTTGTTTATTTTTGCTTTTGTTACCTGTGCTTTTGAGGTCTTATTCCCAGACCAATTTCTGGGAATTCCCAGACCTTTTCCCAGACCAATGTTCTGAAGCAGTTCCACTATATCTTCTTCTAGTAGTTTTATGATATTGAATCTTACATTTTGGTCTTTGATCCATTTTGAGTTAATTTTATAGGGTGAAAGGTGGGGATCTAATTTCATAACTTCATTCATGTATTTTTTTTTCTTTTTCTTTTTGAGACAGGGTCTCACTCTGTTGCCCAGGCTGGAGTGCAGCAGCACAGTCATGGCTCACTGCAGCCTCAACTTCCTGGGCCCAAGCCATCCTCCCACCTCAGCTTCCCAAGGAGCTGAGACCACAGACATGTGCCACCATGCCTGGGTGATTTTTTATTTTTGTGGTGACAGGGTCTCGCTGCATTGCCCAGCCTGGTCTCAAACTCTTGGGCTCAACTGATCCTCCTGCCTCAAACTCTTGGGCTCAACTGATCCTCCTGCCTCACCCTTTCAAAGTGCTCGGATTACAGGTGTGAGTCACTGTGCCCAGCCTAGTTTCGTTTTTTTGCATGTGGATATCCAGTTTCCCCAGCACCATTTACTGAAGAGACTGGCCTTTCCTTGGTGAGTATTCTTGGTACCTTTGTTAATAATAAGTTGGTTGTAGATATATAGATTAATTTCTGGGTTCTCTATTCTGTTCTATTGGTCTGTGTGTCTGTTTTTATGCCAGTACCATGCTGTTTTCATTACTACAACTTTGTAGTATATTTTGAGGTCTGGTAGTATGGATACTTCTAGCTTTGTTCTTTTTGCTCAAGATTCCCTTGGTATTTGGGGTCTTTTGTGGTTCCATACAAATTTTAGAGCTTTTCCCCATATTTCTGTGAAGAATGCCTGTTGGGATTTTGACTGACTCTGAAGATTGCTTTGAGTAGTATGGTCATTTCAATAATATTAATTCTTCTGATCCACGAGCATGGGATGTCTCTCAATTTGTTTGTATGCTCTTCAGTTTCTTCTGTTTGTATTTTGTAGTTTTCCTTGTAGAGGCCTCTCACTCATTGGTTAAATTTATTCCCAGGTATTTTATTTTATTTTTTGTAGCTACTATAAATGGGATTGCTTTCTTGACTTCCTTTTCAGCTAGTTGATTGTTAATGTATAGAAACACTACTGATTTTTGTATATTTATTTTGTGTCCTATAACTTTAATTTACCAGTTCTAAGAGTTTTTTGGTAGAGTCTTTAGGTTTTATTGATATATAAGATCATGTCATCTGCAAACAGGGACAATTTGACTTTCTCTTTTCCAATTTGGATGCCTTTTATTTATTTCTCTTGCCTAACTGCTCTGGCTCCAACCTTGAAATTTTGTCTATAGCAAGCTCTGTTCAAAGTGTCTCAGTCCATTTGAGCTGTTATAACAAAATACCATCAACTAGGCAGCCTATAAACAACAGAAACTTATTTCTCACAGTTCTGGAGGTTGGGAAATCTAAGATCAAGGCACTGGAAGGTTCAGTGTCTAATGAGGGCTCACTTACTGGTTTATGGACAGCTATCTTTCCGCTGTGCCTCACACAGTGGGAATTATGAGGGTCTTTATGGGGTCTTTTTTTTTTTTTTAAACGGAGTTTCCCTCTTATTGCCCAGGCTGGAGTGCAGTGGCACGATTTCAGCTCACTGCAACTTCTGCCTCCTGGGTTCAAGCGATTTTCCTGCCTCGGCCTCCGGAATAGCTGGGATTACAGGCATGCGCCACCACACCCGGCTAATTTTGTATTTTCAGTAGAGACGTGGTTTGTCCATGTTGGTCAGGCTGGTCTTGAACTCCCGACCTCAGGTGATCACCCACCTTGGCCTCTCAAAGTGCTGGGATTACAGGCGTGAGCCACCATGCCTGGCCTGCCCAGACTCTTCTATGTTCATAAGTGATACAAAATTTGAGAATATTGGCAGAGGTATTTCTCAGTCACTGTCATATACCCTATTCCTTATCTCCAGTCAACATTGCACCTGCTTACTGGACAGAGAGCACTGAGTAATGAGGAAGGAAAATTAGATATTGCTTCTCGTCAATGTGGTGCTATGCAATTCACAAAGATGCTTCACATCCATGATCTTTTTTAGACCCCACCATAAATCATGTATTGGAAATTTTGTTCTCACTTTACAAATAAGGAAGCTAAAGTTTAAAGAAGTTAAATGACCAACTCATTTGGTGTGATATTTCCATCACACCAAAAAGAAAACATTAAAATAGTTCTACAGTGGTGAGGAAATTGCTGCTGATCTCAGACTCCCAAAGAACCTCCTATCCATAGCCTCTCAACCACCCCTGAAACCTGGAATTCCCCATGATCTAACTAAAGATACCCAGTCCACTCAGCAGAGACTTTTCAGGACCCCACAGCGGTAATAAGCAGCCTCGTTCTGAATGGTTGGTACCTGCGCCACACCTGTTGTTAAACAAGTTTCATATCACTCCTGGGAAGGATCAAGATGAGCACTCAACTCTTCTGGTTCCCAATCCAGGGTTTTTCACATAGCATCCTGATTTTCAGGAAGACCAGAAAACAAACAACTGAACAAGAAGAGAACAAGTGTTACAAAATTATGTCTCAAAAAAAAGAAAAAAAAAGAAAAGAAAATTTTAGAAGGGCAAGAGATTGAGCTGGTATCTATCTTCATCTCTTCATGAAAAGTTTTTTTTTTGTTTGTTTTCCTATAATCCAGCTTTTTTTGTTTGTATTTTGTTTTGAGACAGAGTCTCACTCTGTCACCCAGGCTGGAGTGCAGTGGCACCATCTTGGCTCACTGCAACCTCTGCCTCCTGGGTTCAAGCCATTCTCCTGTCTCAGCCTCTTGAGTAGCTGGGATTACAAGTGCTCTCACCATGCTTGGCTAATTTTTTGTATTTTTAGTAGAGATGGGGTTTCAGCGTCCTGCCCAGGCTGGTCTCGAACTCCTGACTTCAAGTAATCTGGCTGCCTCGGCCTCCCGAAGTGCTGGGATTACAGGTGTGAGCCACCATGCCTGGCCTAAAATCCAGCTTCTGTACAAGGGAAAAGCGATCTTTTTTTTTTTTTTTTTTTTTTTTTTTTTGAGAAAGAGTCTCCCTCTGTCACTCAGACTGGAGTGCAGTGGCATGGTCTTGGCCCACTGCAACCTCTGCCTCCTGGGTTCAAACTATCCTCCTGCCTTAGCCACCCAGGTAACTGGGATTACAGGCGTGTGCCACCACGTCTGGCTAACTTTTGTATTTTTAGCAGAGACAGGGTTTCACCATGTTGGCCAGGCTGGTCTCTAACTCCTGACCTTAGGTGATCTGCCCCCCTCAGCCTCCCAAAGTGCTGGGATTACAGGTGTGAGCCACCAAGTCCTGCCTTATCTTGAGGTTTATATACCTCTGCTGCTGATCTGATCGATAAACTTTTTTTTTTGGGGTGGGGGACAGGGCCTCACTCTCACCTAGGCTGGAGCACAGTAGCATGATCACAGTTCACTGCAGCCTTGACGCCCTTGGCTCAAGTGATCCTCTCAGCTCAGCCTCCCAGGTAGTAGGCATGTGCCACCATGCCCAGCTAATTTTTTTGTAGAGATGGGGTCTCACTATATTGCCCAGGCTAGTCTCAAAGTCCTGGGCACAAGTGATCCTCCTGCCTCAGCATCCCAAAATGCTGGGATTATAAGCATGAGCCACCATGCCTGACCCTGATGGATGAACTTCTAAGGGTCCGGTAACTTCCTGAAATACAAATTTTCATGGGTATATGTATTTGTTTGTGGAGTGGGTCCATGGCTTTCATTTAATTTTTAATGAGATCCCTGTCAAAAATAAAAAATAAAAAGAAACCACAGTCTTTTCAAGTAATGGCTTGCTATGAACATGTTTGGTAAGAGGTCTAGGTGAGAAATAAGCAGGGAATATCAAGGGCTGCAGACATGGATAAAAGAACTCTTGCTAGAGAAGGGTAAAAATAGGGAATAAAGTAAAACTTTTCCTGGTAGACAATTTTCTTTGCAAACTATATAGGTATATAAATCAACTGTTTTTGACATGTAGAATAAGTTACACTCAAAATAAGTCACACAGCCGAGCGCGGTGGCTCAAGCCTGTAATCCCAGCACTTTGGGAGGCCGAGACGGGCGGATCACGAGGTCAGGAGATCGAGACCATCCTGGCTAACCCGGTGAAACCCCGTCTCTACTAAAAAATACAAAAAACTAGCCGGGCGAGGTGGCAGGCGCCTGTAGTCCCAGCTACTCGGGAGGCTGAGGCAGGAGAATGGCGTAAACCCGGGAGGTGGAGCTTGCAGTGAGCTGAGATCCGGCCACTGCACTCCAGCCTTGGCGGCAGAGTAAGACTCTGTCTCAAAAAAAAAAAAAAAAAAAGTCACACATACAAGCCATTGTTATTTTGTTCATTTTCTTTGTCCTTTATTAGAAGACTTAAATGAAATGACTGGTTGGGATTTAAAATTATTTTTAAAAATACTCTTTTGCTTTATAGATATGCATTTGTTATCACTCTGAATTATGAATATAGAATTTTTGCTACTTTATGAAATCCTATCTATATTTTGACTGGATTATATTAGCATTTTAAAATTGTTAACCAAACCCCCTCCACTTCCCAGTATTTCTACATAAATTGCAATGAAGCCAAGTTCATTCCTTAATATATTTACAAAAGTGATTTTTAAACTCAAAATGGTATGTAATTTCCATTGCATTTTATGTTAGACTTTTTAACATGGTATTTTAGACAAATCATGTACAACTTTGATTCTCTCTAATAGACGCATGGAATTTGAAATGTGGAAGAAACCATAAAGATTATGCAGTCTGACTTGCTCATTTTATTGATGAGGAAAGAAACCCAGAAAGATTAGAAGACTTACCCAAGCTTGTTAATGACAGAGCTAAGATAAGAATACAAGCCTTGGATTCTTAGTTTGGTGCCTTTTCCAAAATCCAGTAACAAACTGTTGGTGACTGAACTGTCTCCATTTCTCTGCTGAGATCAGCCCCGAGGAGACTAAGAACAAACTACTAGGTGGAGGCACAGACTCAAGCAAGGACTCGTCAACTCTGCCTTTTCATGCTTCAACAAACAAATGTTCACAGGACTGCTTCTGACTTTCCAGTTTAATAAATCACTAGAACAAAAGCATTCATCAATCACATTACATTATTCGTTGTAGCATTTACCCAGTAGTCCCTTTGTAGGTCCTTTAATGTTACTATTTAGTTTCCCATATTCCCTTTTCTTTACTAGCAGAAAGTCCAGATGCTAACGTAGACCTGTCTCAGGCTCTCTCTTTACCTTGGAAGGGAAGATCTCAGGCACATACACAGCTCAGGTATGTCCAGTTTTTTTTTTTTTTCTTCCAGGGAAGTGGAGATGCAGGTAGTTTGTGAGATGAGGGAGAATCTCTTCCTTGTAACCTGATGGTCATTGCTAATTGCTGTGGAAATGAAAAAGTGAACATAATTATCAAATCTAACTAAAATAACAATTCCTTAATATTTTCTAATATCTACTCTATATTTAATTTTCTCCAGGTGTCTCAAAAATATCTTTTTTACAGTTTGTTTGAATCTAGATCCAAACAATGTTAACATATGCATTTGTTCAATATATCTCTTACATGGCCAAGCATGGCCTGTAATCCCAGCACTTTGGAAGGCCAAGGCAGGTGGATCACTTGAGGCCAGGAGTTCGAGACCACACAAAACCCCATCTCTACTAAAAATACAAATATATATATATAAATAATTATATATATATATATATATATATAATTACATATGATGTTATTGAGAAGATCCAGTAAGGATATGGGAAACTTTAACTTCATTATTGCTGAACTGTTTTCCAAAGTGATTGCACCAGTGTCACTCCTATAGAGTTTATGAGAGCTCCACTTCCTCTCTCACTTTTGGTATTGTCAGATTTTTTTTTTTTTTTTGAGATGAGAGGGTCTTGCTCTGTCACCTACACTGGAGTACACTGGCATTATCCTGTCAGACATTTTAACTTTTGCCTATCTGATAGTAATGATAGTAACGCTTGCTCTGTAGAGATATGAGCCTAGTCTTCAAACATTGCATAATAGTGTTTTAGATATTAACATTATATGCTCACTGGAGATAATTATATACCCCCCACACCATCTGTAAGTCACTGTTTTGGCTCCTATGTCAGGATCTTTTTATTAAATATTAACAAAAGAATGGCCGGGCGCAGTGGTTCACACCTGTAATCCCAGCCCTTTGGGAGGCTGAGGCAGGTGGATTACGAGGTCAGGAGTCCAAGACCAGCCTGGCCAACATGGTGAAACCTCATCTCTACTAAAGATACAAAAAATTACAAAAAATTAGCTGGGCATGGTGGTGTGTACCTGTAATCCCATCTACTTGGGAGGCTGAGAGAGGAGAATCACTTGAACCGGGGAGGCGGAGGTTGCAGTGAGCCAAGATCGCGCCATTGCACTCCAGCCTGGGTGACAGAGTGAGACTCCGTCTCAAAAAAAAAAAAAAAAAAAAGAAGATAGGTTATTATGTGCTATTTAGTATTACCTAGAAAGGATATTACTGGCATTGACCTTTCCCTCCTGTGAAGATACTTCTAACATATATGAAACCCAAGGGACCAGATACTGGTTCCACTGAATGGTGTCAGAATTCTTGTAACCTCTTTTTTCCTTATTAGTATCTGTCATGGCAGGTTGTTGGCTCTGACGATGTCATAATGCTTTGTTTGTAGGGTCATCCGACACTACTTTTTCCAAAGGAACAATCAGCTTTTAGGCAAAGTGAACATTGGACAGTAAAACCTGATCTTCTTAGGTCATAGAAATAAAGACATCTCAAAGAAAATATACTGGAAACTTCTTTAAGTTTTCCTCTTTCATTGGGATACGTGGGTTTCCTCACTGTTGTAATGTTGATGACACAACAGGGCTAACACCGGATATGCTTCTGGTTGATTCCGGTTTACCAAGAGCATCCAAACATCCCTCAAGGACACAGTCATTTTGCACAACAAAGGGAAACTCCGCTCATTTCTGGCATTAGCGTGGACATCTGAGAGAGGGGAGGGTATACCACTGTAACTTCTCTAGTGATGAGTAGTGTTTAATATTATGCCATAGACTAACTGGCGTATTTTAAAGATCTTTTTCCTTTTTGAACACATTTCAGATTAGAGAAGTTCCAGAGAACGTAATCTATTTTAAGAGTGTGAAACAGTGATATTCTGCATTGCTTTTATATCTTAAAGAAATTTCTAAAAAGAAAGCCGAGTCAATAAAATGACAGATTTTAAGCCTTCATTCTGGTAACATAAAAGCCTTCTACTCATTGTGTCTGCCACCTTAATTTTTAAAGATAGAGCATGAGGTGCAAGCTTTTGGCTTCCATTTTCCTCTTATAAACCAATGACATCTTCAGTTCCAGAATAGCTTTTTTAAAACGTGACTTCTGATAAATGTTGGCAGAACTGGTGTATTCCTAAAATAAATTATGTATGCTCAGCTTTCCCTACCCAAGTTCATCCCTAACTGACCACAAAACTGCCCACCACGAAATAGGCTTAAGAGAAGTCTGGACATAATGGTCTAAGTGTATATAACACAACATTGGTATATTTTAAAAAATTCATGCCTAGGGTCAATTCTGATAATCAAATTTCGACTGCCGCAACAACCGTAACTACTGTTGATACATGCGAAGTTTAAAACTGAAGGGCTGGGGTAAGGGGCAGAAACTGCACACAACAAACTTCCAAATTTTCTCTCCCCTTTCAGGCAAGTTTCAGCTCCACAAATTTAAATACCCTCGCCTTTAAAATATCAGTGTCGTTTTGCTCTTAAATCCTCATCCCGTTGTACAAGGAAACCTATGTCTCTCTTCCCCAGATTAAGAATACAAGAAGCTTTCCAGGTCTACAAAGACCAGAAAGCAGCTGCGCGGGAAGTTTTATGGGGCCTCAAGGCTCTCAGAGTGGGCTTGACGGTATGGAAAACACATCCCAAGAGAAAAATCTGTGAATCGCACAGCTGTGGTTGGAAAAACAAAACGAAATAGAAAAAAATCTGAGCTGATTCGGACGGCATCAGGATTACGCGGTACACAAGAAGAAAACAACCGTAGCCGGGTCAAAACTGGAGCAGTGTCTCCTCAGTAACCAGAGTAAACGGAAGACCAACTCGGGAGCGGCGAGCCGGACTGCGACCGAAGGTACTCAGAGCGCCATTTACCGCGTCCTCGCCCCGCCCCCTAGCCCCTCCTCCCGTCCGCCCTGCGCGCCAGCCAATCCCCTCGCGCCATCACCTTCCCATCGTAGGCCCCGCCTCCGCGCCCGGGATGTTGAGCCCCCGCGGCGTGACGCGAGCACGGCAGCTCCTCCCCCTGCGTCTCTGGCCTCGCCGGTCTTGGGGGGATGGTTCCATCATGGCGTCAATGCAGGTGAGAGGAGTTTGCTGCATCTGGGCGGGCCAGGGAGCCGTCGAGAGAGTGCCAGCGTTCGGGCGGGGGTGGCGTCCGCGATTCGGGGACACCCGGGCGGGTTCGGGATCGGCCCGGGTGGCTTGTTTTCCTTCAGCTCAGGGCGTCGGGGGAGGGGTAAGAGGCGGCGAGAGGCGTTGGGGGGGTGCGGTATCCGTCGGTCGAAGCGGACACCAGCCGGCCGGGAAGTTGGGTGATAAAGGAGGCTTGGGGGAGAAAGGGCGAAGTCTGGTGTTGGCAGCCTCAGAATCGGCTCCCTGCACACACACACACGGCCGCTGCCAGTCTGCTGCCCGCCAGTCCCAGGGTTGCTTTTACCCCCGCTGTCCCTGGCCCGACGGAAACAGCTGCGCCCGCGGTTGTTGCCGGGGCAGGGGCGGCGAGGGGCTGAGTGTGGGGGAGCCGAGAAGGCGTCTCCGGAGAAGGCGGCTGGCTGCGGACGGCGCTTAGCGGCCTCTGCTCCGGCCTCCCACGCCGGGCCCCCCAGACTGCTTGGCCCCGTCTCTCTCTTCTTCCCTTTGACTCTTAATCCTGTGCCCGTGGGTATCCTCTCTTTCCATCAGCCTCGGCATTCTCGCGGACATTACTTCAGCAGTGTCTCCTCTCAAAGCTGCCCCGAGTCCACTGCCTGATGGGCGATCTCCCGAGAGCCAAGTCCTCAGCCCCCTTAAACCTTTCGGGATAGCTCGCCCTTTATTTTGTTTCCCCTTACAAGGCCCCACCCTTGCGGTCGCGATAAGGCTATACATCTCTTTGCCCTTATTCGCAGACCTTTAGTGGAACCTTAGTTTGGTAGGAGGCGTTTGTTAACCTGTGCCACATCAACCCGACTTAGCAAGGCGTGGTTTTCTGGCTTTCCAACTTAATTTACTCCTTTTTCCCGAATTCAGGGAGTTGCGGGGTTTTTGTGTTTTTGTTTTCAGGCAAAGATGGCAACCACAATTGTAGTTTTGTAGAGATTGGCTGCGTTATCTATAGCCTGCATTTAATTCATAGGTGAAGACTAGCGGTATCAAAGACATTGGAAGAGAAAGTAGAACACTCAATAGGAGTGTCAGCTGAATACTCTTTAGTGTTTTAATAATATCCCCTTGGGTAAAGAGACCACGTTTTCTTAGAAGTGTTTTTTGCTTTTGTTTCTGGAAGAAGCAAGTCTCTGTTCCTCCTCCATTTTTTTTTTCTTTTCTCTGCTAAAAGTGTTTTTCTTCCCTTTTCTGCAACTTCTTCCTCTTTTGTACAAATATATCTTTGCTTCACATTTACTCCTGTGCTTTTATGTTATTCCCCTTTCAACCTGTTTTCCTTACAATATTCTCTTTACCTTTGCTTCTCCCTCTGGACTTGCCTGCAGAACAGAAAAGTTTTATGTAACATTTCTAGTTGAAGAGATGTCACGAATGGTGCAGGGAAAAAAACAGGAACAATTTCAGGAAACATTATACTTTACACTAGTCCCCCAGAGACGTTAGAGAAGTTTCGTCATTTGAGGCCAAAAAAAGGAACTGTGGAATGCTAGTTGAACAGTAGATGCAATAGGCTACATGACCACTTAAAGATTTTTATCTGTGTTAAGATTAAAACATTTTTTATGACAAGTTTAAGATTATTATCTGTATTAAGATTAAAACATTATTTGAGAGTTAAAATTAAGATTAAAATCCACAACACTTGTGATGATAATATTTGACAAGAGAACGTAGTGTGCCATCTGGTTAGATTCAGTATCTGGAAAAGGCAGATTTGTTTGTAAGAGAGGTTGGTAATGTTGAACTTTACATGGTGTCTTTTTTTTTTTTTTTTTTTTTTTTTTTTTTGAGACAGAGTTTAGCTCTTGTTGTCCAGGCTGGAGTGCAATGGGGGCGATCTCAGCTCACCGCAGCCTCCGCCTCCCGGGTTCAAGTGATTCTCCTGCCTCAGCCTCCCGAGTGGCTGGGATTACAGGCATGCGCCATCACGCCCAGCTAATTTTTAGTAGAGACGGGTTTCTCCATGTTGGTCAAGCTGGACTTGAACCCCCGACCTCAGGTGATCCGCCCACTTCGGCCTCCCAAAGTGCTGGGATTACAGGTGTGAGCCACCGTGCCCGGCCTACATGATGTCTTAAGCAATGGAAACAAATACTTGATTGATAGTGCAATAGTGCATTTTTCTGTGCCCTAAGTATTACCTCAGACTATCTTACCACTCTTTGAAGTTTTTCCTTCACCTTGTTCCATCTAAATCTTATCACTCTCTATTCTTCTGTGTTTTCTGGTTAGAGGAATGGAAAACGGATGCCTAACTCTTTTTATTAAAGTAAAAAGTCTTTTCCTTTTGCTTGTATTTTAAAATATCTAGTGCAGATTTTCTGGTAGTGTCTTTAAGAATATTTAAATATATATAAGTCAGGGTTTTTGAAAGACAGCCCTACTTTCTGTGTGGTTATTCTGTATCTTTGTTGTACAGAATTTATATCCTGACTATCTTAATGGCAACATCTGGCTCTTTTAAGACAACTAGATTATACATAAATCTTCAATCAAATTATCAAATTAGTTTATTCACTGAGCCAGTTACCTTTTGGGGGCCCTCTGTGTGTCAGACACTTATCTAGGTGCCGCGGTTATAGCAATGAACAAAAGCGAACAAGATTTTTGACCTCATGGATTTAATAATAAATAGTCTGGTAAGAAAAGACAGATAATAACAGCATATTTAAGTTAATTGTTTTTTGTTTTTTGTGTTGAGATGGAGTCTCGCTGTGTCGCCCATTCTGGGGTGTAGTGGTGTGATCACGGCTCACTGCAACCTCCGCTCCCAGGGTTCTAGCAATTCTCCTACTTAGCCTCCTTGAGTAGCTGGGATTACGGGTGCTGGCCACCACGACCAGGTAATTTTTTTGTGTTTTTCGTGGAGAGTGGGTTTTGCTATGTTGGCCAGGCTGGTCTTGAACTCCTGACCTCAAGTGATCCACTCGCTTCGGCCTCCCAAAGTGCTAGGATTACAGGTGTGAGCCACTGCACCTGGCCGAGTGTGTTATTATATTAGAAGGTGATAGTGCAGTGGAGAAAAAACATGGAAGGCTAGGAAATTGATCATTTGGGGATTTCAATTAGGAAAAAATAAACTGTAACATGGAATGACCATGTCCTTACTCAAAAAGCTTTTAGTAGATTTCTTTATCTTACCCACACCAGGATGTTGCTGCTGCTGAAGAAGTTACTTAAGCTGTAAGAGGAACTGTATTTTTTTTTATGCCATGATATACACATGTAACATGGGATTTCATTACTTGATAAAAATTAAATAGTCTTTAGGATCAATGCAGTAAAACAAGTAAGACTTTGAATTTCTTTTGGAGAGTATGTATTTAAAGTTGAGCTAGTAATTGCTTTAATGTATTCTGTCAGTGCGTCTCAACCATCTTTTAGGTTCTGTCCACATAGAAAGTAAGTTTCGAATAGTACACTAAAGTAGATGATGAGATTGGGAGGCTAGAAGCATCTGGCAGGCAGTTCCTCATGAAACTCCTGGGATGGGAGATCAATATCCTGGCACACCTGTAAATGCTGGAGACGCTCTGCTCCCTAAAATTGCTAGAGTTCTGCCATATACAATTCAAGATAGTGGTTTTCAGACTTACGTGATCCCTTTGAGGCATTCTTTACTCGTTTTCTTTTTTTCTTTTCCTTCCTATTGTTTCTTCCTAGAAAAAAGTAATGTATCACTAAGTAAGATTACAGTTAAATTACATTTTAAGAAACCTTTTCTTTTTTGGAGACAGGGTCTCACTGTGCCACCCAGACTGGAGTGCAGTGGCGCAGTCTCGGCGTGCTGCAGTTTCAACCTCCCTGGACTTAAGTGATCCTTCCATCTCAGCCTCCTGAGTAGCTGTGACTACGGGTTTTTGTGTTTTGTAGAGACAGGTTTCACCGTGTTGCCCAGGCTGGTCTGGAACTCCTGCGCTCAAGCAGTCACCTGCCTTGGCCTCCCCCAAATCCTGGGATTACAGGCCTGAGCCAATGTGCCCAGCCTTAAGAAATCATTCTTAAGAGAATGTTGTATTTGTGGTGATACCTAAAATTGACAGGAGTTAAACAGATCTACATTTAATTTTGGTAATTCTAAAAATCTTTTTTTTTTTTTTTTAAGACAGAGTCTTGCTCTGTCTCCCAGGCTGGAGTGCAGTGGCACGATCTCAGCTCACTGCAAGCTCCGCCTCCCGGGTTCACCGCATTCTCCTGCCTCAGCCTCCCGAGCAGCAGCTGAGACTACAGGTGCCCGCCACCATGCCCGGCTAATTTTTTTGTATTTTTAGTGGAGACAGGGTTTCACTGTGTTCGCCAGGATGGTCTCGATCTGCTGACCTTGTGATCTGCCATCTCGGCCTCCCAAAGTGCTGGGATTACAGGCGTGAGCCACCGCGCCTTAAAAATCTTAAAATGTTACGTGGAAAGTTTCTTGTAGCAAATTTTTAGTTTTAGCATTTTAGGGACTCTGATTATTTGGTAGAAACTTTTATCCCCAAACTACAGAAGCATTATTTTATTGAAGTGAATTTTTATGTGATTCTAAACATTTTTGAAAGTATAGCAGTATTGAGCTATTTTCTCAGGTGAATCCTTAAATTGTATTTTTTTTGTTAAATGCTTTTTAAAAAAACTTTATAACCTTTTTTTCTTTCCTGTGGATTAATGTTGTGAAATACCTGACCTCCTGGATATAATTTCTGATTTTAGAATTTAACTGCTTCAGACTTCTCCTGAGTTAGCAATTTTAACGTATACCCTATATACTTTTCTAATTTGACATTCTAGAATTATTTTTTTTTTTTGAGACAGAGTCTCGCCCTGTCATCCATGCTGGAGTGCAGTGGCGTGATCTGGGCTCACTGCAAGCTCCGCCTCCTGGGTTTATGCCATTCTCCTGCCTCAGTCTCCTGAGTAGTGGGACCACAGGTGTGCGCCACCACCCCTGGCCGATTTTTTTTGTGTGTTTGTATTTTTTTTTTTTTTAGTAGAAATGGGGTTTCACCGTGTTAGCCAGGATGGTCTTGATCTCCTGACCTCGTGATCTGCCTTCCTCGGCCTCCCAAAGTGCTGGGGTTACAGGAGTGAGCCACCCTGCCCGGCCAGAATTGTTAATTTTAGATACAGCCTCCTGTTACGTTGTGTCTTAACATCTTAGAAAGTCAGTGCATAGTAGTTGATGTTTGTCAACTCTAAAAACAGTGATATAATTGAGAGAAATGGTCAATTGAATTACCTTTGTGAATTTTCTGCGTTTACTTCCTCTCTTACCTAGCTGAGTCTTAGACTATTAACTGTCAATTTGGCGGGATGGAAGGAGGTTGAGATTTAATAACAGGAGATAAAGTATGAATGTGTGCTTATTTTCAGACTTAGAAATAATACATTATTTTGGATTATTCACAACTTTTAACATTTTTTCTCTCTGAAACAGGGTCTCACTCTGTCACCCAGGCTGGAGTGCAGTGACACGGTCTTGGCTTACTGCACCCTTGTCCTCCCAGGCTCAGGTGATCCTCCCACTTCAGACGCCCAAGCAGCTGGGACTATAGACACACCACCATGCCTGGCTAATTTTTGTATTTTTTGTAGAGATGGGTTTTTGCCCTGTTGCTCAAGTTGGCCTTGAACTCCGGAACTCAGCCATCTGTCCATCTTGGCCTCCTAAAGTGCTGGGATTATGACAGGATGAGCCATTGCCCCCCAGCCCACAGCTCTTTACTCAAATAATTGGCTATAGGGATTTAGAGAGATGGAATATGGACCCTTAAGACATTACTGTTACAGAATTCATGTTGCCTTGATGATACCATATCTGTTTATTGATGTCATTATGAAAGGGTTACAACATAATGAAAAGTTAGAAAATAGGCTGGACATGGTAGCTCAAGCCTGTAATCCCAGCACGTTGGGAGGCGGAGTTGGGCGGATCACCTGAGGCCAGGAGATCGAGACCAGCCCGGCCAACATGGTGAAACCTAGTCTCTACTAAAAATACAAAAAAAATTAGCCAGGCATGGTAGAGCACATCTGTAATCCCAGCTATTTGGGGGCTGAGGCAGGAGAATCCCTTGAGCCCAGGAGGTGGAGACGCCTGGCAGTGAGCCGAGATCATGCCACTGCACTCCAGCCTGGGTGACAGAGTGAGACTCCGGCTCAAAAAAAAAAAAAAAAAGGAAAAAGGATTATCTTTGAACAGTAAAAAATTACCATTATAATTTTACTCAGTACACAAGTATACACATGATGAGAACATCTTTTTAAAATCTGATATATAAAGTAACCTTGTATTATAAACTCAGGAATATTTCTTATTTTCTTAGCTATAAAAACTATAGTTTAGTAAATGCTTAATTCTTGACTGAAAAGTTACATAATTACAACAATGATTTCTCTATGATGCCAAACTGTGTTCATTGCTTACACCTTCAGAGCAGCAACAGATTTCAGAGCTTAGTTTCTAATCCTAGCTTCACTACTCAGTTACTATGTAATTTTGAGTAAGTCACTTTCCAAATAAGTACATACTTACCAGAAGTTACTGCTACATCTCTATTAGAATGAAATTAGGTTAGTTGACTTCCTCTTTTATAAAGAATATGAAGATACTATGAAGAACATTAAACTTAAGGCAAACACATGCAGCAAGAAAATAAGCCACTTTTTTGGTGCATTATATAAATATGAATTTTAAATTATCCCTTTATGGGTACTGAAGCTTACTATTATAGAATTGCTTAATAGACTGACCTAAAATAGAATTAAACTAATGAAGAATTTGCTATTTAGGAATGCTTTTTGAAGTGTTAAGTAATGGACACATATTTACTGTAGTCACTATGTGCACATTAAAGAGATAGAGGGAAAGTATTTTTTCCTGCCTTCATGCAGCAGGAAATCTAAAGCAGAAAGTAATGTCAGACGGTTATCCTTGAAGGCTGGCCACCACGCCTGGCCTTCAAAGATAATCTTCATTATCAAGGAGAATTTTTAAGGTGGGGTGATCCCAGCGTGGGACAAAAATTAGCTGGCTGTGGTGGCACATGCCTGTGGTCCCAGCTACTTGGGGAGCTGAGGTGGGAGGATCACCTGAGCTCAGGGAGTTCGAGCCTGCAGCGAGCCAGGATTGTGCCACTGTACTCCAGCATGGGTGACAGAGCGAGACCCTGTCTCAAAAAATTTATGTAAAAATAATAAGGTACCACTGCACTCCAGCATGGGCGACAGAGTGGACCCTGTCTCAAAAAATATATATAAAAATAAAATATAAAGTGGGATGATCTGGGATCTCTCTGAAAATATAGTTCTCCTTAGTATTTACCTAAATTGAGCATTTGTTAGATAAATTTTATTCCATCTTTATGTCGTTGCTGTCTGCTTCATTATGAGTAGTATCTGCAAAATACTTATTCATGTTTGTCAGATATTAAAATGTCCTCATTTGAAAGCCTTTATTTGTGAATGTAGTTCTTGGATCACCAAGAAACAGTGCATGGTTTTGAGCTGTTTTATTCTAAGAAAAGACTCTACTTTCATTTAGCAGCTTTGGTAAAACTTCATTAGAGATAACGCAGGCTCTATAATCAAAAGACCCAGATTCAAGTCCTGTTTCACTACTTTTTAAAAAGCTATGTTGCACAAAAATCAGTATGGAGTGTAATGGGTAAGACAAAAACAGATTAGCAGATAGGTAAACATATAAAACTGTGCTTTTTATTTATCTTACCCAAACTTGTTTTCTATAGTATTTCCCCCGTTGGTATATGGGCAACCTCATTCCATTTGCTCAGCCAGAAACCTTGGGTTCATTCTACCCTACAGTCAAACCATTAGCAAATCATTAGCAAATTTCTATCTGCTCTGCTTTCAAAATATATCCGGAATTCAACTGTTTTTTTGAATTCCTGATGTAAATACAGTTGACATCCTCCTTTCTTGCCTGGATTATATTAGCAGTGTCATACTGGTTTTGCTACTTCTGCCCTCATCTGTTTACTTATCCCTTTAGATTCCCAATAGATTCTTTCAAAACAAAAGTCATGTCATTTCACTCATAATCCTACTGTGGCTTCCCTCTCTTCCTCAGAATATAATCCAAATTTCATGTTATGGCCTAGGAGGCCTTAACCTTTCCCTGGTACTCTTGTCTCTGTAGCCTTATTGGCCTTCTTGCTACTCCTGCTTGTTATTTTCTCTATTTGGAATGCTCTTCTCACACATCTGGATGGCTTTTTTTTTTTTTTTTTTCCCCACTCAGAGCTTTGTTCAAATATCTTTTTATATATATATATAAAAAGAGAGCCCTTTATGACCAGCCAATATAAAATAGCTCTCCCATCCCAGCACTAATAATTTCTTTTACCTTGATAAATTCTTCATACCTTTGGCTATTATTTATTAATTAGCTCATTTACTATTTTCTTGGATGTAACCTAGTGCCTGACATGTAGGAGGGTTCAGTAAATGTTGAATAAATGAATAAGTAAGCACAGCTTTTGGAATCGGATAACCATGGGTTTGAATTCTAGTTTTGTTGCTTAATAGCTGTGTAACCTTCCACCCCCCAAACATAAAATAGGGATGATAAAAACAAATAGGTTATTTCATTTCCTAGGTCTTTGGAATTGGTGAGTTATCTTTTAATGCTATACGCTTCCCATTTTAAGCCAACTCTACTAGATGCTTTTTTTTTTTTTTTTTTTTTCTGGTTTCTAGTCCCTGTACTAGCTATCAATGGAAAAAATAGATTTCCTTTATGAACATGTGTTACATGAGGTCTTTCTTTGTATTTTCAGACCACAGGAAGCAGGGTGGAAGTATGGTTTCCAGTAAGTGTGTGTTTTTTGCCAATCCTCTTCAAAACTTGAGAATTAGTTAAATAAAATTGTGAGCTTTTAACATCCTTTTAATGCACATTTTTTTCTTCTAATCGAAATATCTACATATCATAAAACTTACCCTTCTAAAGTGTACAATTCAGTGGTTTTTAATATATTCAGAACCATCACTGCTGTTTGCAGAACATTTTCATCACCCCAGAAAGAAACTCCTTATCCATTAGCAGTCACTCCCTATTTCCCCCTTTTCCCAGTGTCTGGAAACCACTCATCTATTTTTCGTCTCTGGATTGGTCTATTCTGGGTATTTTGTGAGTGGAATTATATATAATCTTTTGTGCCTGGCTTCTTTCACTTAGCTGTTTGTTTGAGACAGGTGAGACAGGGTCTCATTTTGTCGCCCAGGCTGGAGTGCAGTGGCACCATAGGCTCACTGCAACCTCTGCCTCCTGTGTTCAAGCGATCCTCCTGCCTCAGCCTCCCTAGTAGCTGCTACTACAGGCATGCACCACCATACCCGGCTAATTTTTGTAGTCCCCCCCCCAGCCCCGCCCCCGAGACAGAGTCTTGCTCTGTCTCCCAGATTGGAGTGCAGTGGCACCATCTCAGCTCACTGCAACCTCTGCCTCCCAGGTTTAAGCGATTCTTTTGCCTCAGCCTCCCGAGTAGCTGGGACTGCAGGCATGAGCCACCATGTCTGGCTATACTTTTTTTGGAATTTTTAGTAAGACATGGTTTCACCATGTTGGCCAATCTGGTCTCTTAACTCCTGACCTCAAGAGATCCACCTGTCTCGGCCTCTTAAAGTGCTGGGATTACAGGTGTGAGCCATTGTGCCCAGCTAATTTTTGTATTTTTATAGCGACAGGGTTTCACCATTGTTGGCCAGGCTGGTCTCGAACTCCTAGACCTCATAATCTGCCCGCCTCAGCCTCCCATAGTTCTGGGATTACAGGCATGAGCCACTGCGCCCGGCCTTAAAAAAATTTTTATATAGACAGTTTCACTGTGTTGCCCAGGCTGATTTTGAAACTTCCAGTCTCAGCGGCCCTTCTCCCTGGGCTTCCCAAAGTGTTGCAGTTACTGGCCTGAGCCACCATGCCCAGTTCATAATGTTTCTGAGGTTCATCCATGTTGTATCTTGTATGAATACTTCATTCCTTTTTGTAGCCAAGTAATGGCCCATTTTTTGGTTATACCACAGTTAATCCATTCACCAGTTATTTAAATATCAGATATTTGGGTTTCGTGTTTTCATTCATCAATGGATTAATTGACAGTTTGGATTGTTTCCCCTTTTTAGTTAGTATGAATAATGCTGTGAACATATATGTACAAGTTTTTATATCGCCTTGTGTTTTAATTTGTTTGTGTTATATACCTTACATGTGGGAGGACCTCAATAAATGTTGAACGAATGGGTCATACAGTAACTGTGTTTTAACTTTCTAAATCTGTAGAGAAAGAACAATGATTTTTCTCCTGTACTCACCCACAACACTTGATTCTCTTTTTCTGACACCAGATATGTGGGGTTTTTTTTTTTTCACACCAAGCAGTTTTTCGACACCAGCTTGGTGTTCTATAATTCATTTCTAGCACTAACCAGAGTTAAGGGTTCAGTCTCACAGGACTGGCCCCCACTTTAGACACCAGTCACAAGTTGTGGGTTCCCAGGTTACCCACAACTTGTGTCCGACTTGGCTACAAATTGGAGGTTCCCACAACCCCCTTCTTGGGTTCATTAATTTGCTAGATCAGCTCACAGAAATCAGGGAGGACAGTATACTCACAATTGCCAATGTATTACAAAGGATATTGTAAAGGATACAATTCAACAGCCAGATGAAGCTATGCATATGTGAGGTTTGTAAGGGTCATGAACCCAGAAGCCTTTGGCCCCATGGAGTATGTGGCTATGTTCTTACTCACCAATTCAAAAGCTCTCCAAACTCTCTTTTTGAGTTTTTATGAGGCTTCGTTACTTATGCACGATTGATTAAATCATTGGCTATTGGTGTTCGATTCAACCCTGAGCCCCTCCCTTCTTCCCCAAAGATTCGTGGGGTGGGGCTGAATGTTTCCACCCTCTAATCACATGGTTGGTTCCTTTGGCTGCCAGTCCCCATTCTGAGGCTCTCCAGGAACCCCCAGCCACCAGTCATGGTGTTAACATATAAAAAAGATTCCAAGGGTTTTAGGAGCTAGATGAAGATCAAATACGTATTTCTTGTTGTAAATCACAATACCACACAAGGAATTGCCAAACTTTTCCACGGCAACTGCAGCATTATGCATTCCTGTGAGCAGGGTGCAAGTACTCCAATTCCTATGTTTGGCCAGTGTTTATTATGGTGGTTTTTTGATGATGGCATCCTAGTGTGAAGTGGCATCTCATTATGGTTTGCATTTGGTTTGCATTTGACTGATGACTAATGATGTATTAAGTGTCTTTTCTTGTGCTTATTGGTATTTCAGTGGAGAAATACCTATTCAAATTTTTTGCCCATTAAAATTTTTTTGTTGTTGAGACGGGGCCTCACTCTGTCACTCACGCTGGAGTGGCTGTGGCATGATCTTGGCTCACTGAAACCTTTACCTCCCAGGTTCAAGCGATTCTCCTGCCTCAGCCTCCTGAGTAGCTGGGAATACAGGCATGTGCTACCACGCCCAGCTAATTTTTTTGTTTGTTTGTTTTTTGAGACAGAGTCTCGCCTTGCCCTGTCGTGAGGCTGGAGTACAGTGACACGATCTTGGCTCACTGCAGCCTCTGCCTCCCGGGTTCAGTGATTCTCCTGCTTCAGCCTTTCGAGTAGCTGGGATTACAGGTGTGTGCCACCACGCCTGGCTAATTTTTGTAGTTTTAGTAGAGATGGGGTTTCACCGTGTTGGCCAGGATAGTCTCAATCTCTTGACCTTGTGATCCATCCGCCTCAGTCTCCCAAAGTGCTGGGATTGCAGGTGTGAGCCACTGCACCTGGCCCTAGTTTTTATATTTTAGTAGAGATGGAGTTTTGCCATGTTGGCCAGGCTGGTCTCAAACTCTTGACCTTAAGTGATCCACCCGCCTCAGCCTCCCAATGTGCTGAGATCACAGGCGTGAGCCACCGCACCTGGTCCTAAACAATTTGTCATTTTGTTGAATTGTAAGAATTCTTTATGTATTTAGACTACATGTCCTTTATTAGACATTATTTATTACATTTGCAAAAATTTCCTTTTTTTTTTTTGAGACGGAGTCTCGCTCTGTCACCAGGCTGGAATGCAGTGGCATGATCTCAGTTCATTGCAACCTCTGACTCCTGGGTTCAAGCGATTCTCCTGCCTCAGCCTCCTGAGTAGCTGGGACTACAGGTGCGTGCCACCATACCTAGCTAATTTTGTGTTTTTAGTAGAGATGGGGTTTCACCATATTGGCCAGTATGGTCTTGATTTCCTGACCTCATAGATCTGCCTACCTCGGCCTCCCAAAGTGCTGGAATTACAGGCATGAGCCACCGCACCCAGCCAATTTCCTTTTCTTCCGTGGGCCGTGTTTTCATCATCTTGATAGTGTCATTTGAAGCACAAAAATTAATTTTGGCAAAATTTATGTTTTTTTCTTTGTGTATTTGTGTCATATCTAAGAAATCATTGCCTAATCCAGGGGGTCATGGAGATTTGCATCTAAGTGTTTTTCTGAAAATATAATAATTCTAGCTTTTACATTTGGATCTTTGATACATTTTGAATTCATTTTTGCATATAATATAGGGATTATTTAGTTTCATAGCATTAATATGGCAGCTTGTTTTCCATTTGAAGTTGTATAGGACCAAGCTGAGAGTCAATCGGGTTTGATAGTATCAAGTTGGATTCAGGTTACATCTCTGGGTGAGTGGAGAGCTGTTTTTCACATAAGAATTTATATTGCAGTCCTACTACTAAAAAATGTGATTCTAATATAAAATATTGCTGACTATATACACACACACACACACACACACACACATATAATTTTTTGTTTTGTTTTTTTGAGACTTTGTCAAGCAGTTCTCCTGCGTCAGCCTCCTGAATAGCTGGGACTATAGGTGCACACTGCCACACCTGGCTGATTTTTGTATATTTAGTAGAGATGAGGTTTCACCATGTTGGCCAGGATGGTCTCGATCTCTTGACCTCATGTTCTGCCTACCTCAGCCTTCCAAAGTGCTGGATTACAGGTGTGAACCACCGCTCCTGGCCTGCTGAGAATATTTTATTTTTTGAGACGGAGTCTCGCTGTGTCGCCCAGGCTGGAGTGCAGTGGCTGGATCTCAGCTCCCTGCAAGCTCCGCCTCCCGGGTTCACGCCATTCTCCTGCCTTAGCCTCCTGTGTAGCTGGGACCACAGGCGCCCACCACCACGCCCGGCTAATTTTTTTTTTTTGTATTTTTAGTAGAGATGGGGTTTCACCATGTTAGCCAGGATGGTCTCAATCTCCTGACCTTGTGATCCGCCCGTCTCGGCCTCCCAAAGTGCTGGGATTACAGGCGTGAGCCACCGCGCCCGGCCTGCTGAGAATATTTTTATGTTCACCTATAAGCCTTTATTGTAATTAAAAGAGGCGTATCAACTTCAGTCTTTAGACTTAGAAAATCTTTGAGCCGGGGACATCTCAGGTGTCATCTAGTCTAACCACCTTGCCTTTTCTTTAAATATTGCTGCATTTTATGTTTAGAGATAGTTCATAAAGTAAAATTTAAAAAAATTTAAAATAAAAATAATCTTTTGTACTACGTGACAGGAACATCATATGTTAAGGAAATCGAGTAATAGGTTTTAAAAATATTGAGATCTGATAAAAGAAAACTTGTTATATTCTTAGGAAAACAATTTAAGGATTCTAGTGGAGAAAATTACCTTGTTGGGCATATTTTTTGTTTGTTTTGAGACAAGGTTTTACTCTCACCCAGGCAGTAGTGCAGTCACAGCTCACTGCAGCCTTGACCTTCTGGACCCAAGCGATTCTCCCACCTTAGCCTGCTGAGTAATGCCACTACGCCTGGCTAATTTTTGTATTTTTGGTAGAGATGAAGTTTTGCCATGTTGCCTAGGCTAGTCTTGAACTCCTGGGCTCAAGCAGTCCTCCTGCCTCAGCCTCCCAAAGTGCTGGGATTACAGACACAGAATTCATTTCTTTATAACAATTAGTTTAGGTTACCTTGATTTGTTTCTATAGTCCAGCCTCATTATTCATGAATTCTGTATTTGTGAATTCCCTTGTTCGTAAAACTTATTTGTAACTCTAAAATCGATACTTGCAGTGCCTTTTTTTTTCTTTCTTTCTTTTTTTTTTTTTTTTTTTTTTTTTTTTTTTTTTTTTTGCCTTTGCACACTTAAAGAGCAGTGAAGAATTTGTCATTCTATGCACACACTCCCAGCTGAGGTCAAACAATACTACACTCAGCTCATATTCAGTTATTTTTGAGGTCTGTTTTGTGCCACATTATTTAGCTTTTTTGTGCTTTTTGTTGGTAATTTCACTGTTTAACTTATGTGCTGTTTAGTGTTCCTATGTATACATGAAGGCTGTGCTGTGCCTTTTGGAGAAAATTTGTTCAGGCATACATTATAGTGCTGTTGGCTGTGGGTTTGATATTAATCAACAATATATAGTAAATAAGAAGCTGGGCATGGTGGCTCATTCCTGTAATCCCGGCACTTTGGGAGGCTGAGGTAGGTAGATAACTTGTTGGGAGTTTGAGACCAGCCTCAACGTGACAAAACCTCGTCTCTACTAAAAATACCCCTCCACCACCACACCCCAAAAATTTCCTGGGCATGGTGGTATGCACCTGTAATCCCAGCTACTCAGGAGGCTGAGGCAGGAGAATTGTTTGAACCTGGGAGGCGGAGGTTGGGTTGCAGTGAGCCAAGATCATGCCACTGCACTCCATCCTGGGCCATAGAGTGAGACTCTGTCTCAAAAAAGAAAGTCTTTAGAGAAACGCAAGTTACTTTTGATTGGTTGAAGAAAATAATGTGACCAGAGGCTGGCAGGAATCTAACCCTGTATTTCCTCTAACTGTGGATTCCATATTTACTAATTCAGTGTTTGCCACAACTTTGTAGAGAACTTAACGACTGTGAATAATGAGAATTGACTGTATTTTAATTTTAAAAAAGTTTTTTTTAGAGACAGTCTCACTCTGTCACCCGGTGCAGTGGCATGATCTTATCTCTCTGCAACCTCCCAGGTTCAAGTGATTCTTGTGCCTTAGCCTTCCAAGTAGCTGGGATTACAGTCATGCACCACCATGCCTGGCTAATTTTTGTATTTTTAGTGGAGACGAGGTTTACCTTGTTGGCCAGGCTGGTCTTGAACCCCTGACCTCAAGTGATCTGCCTGTCTCAGCCTCCCAAAGTGCGGGGATTACAGGTGTGAGCCACTGTGCCCAGCTGTATTTTGATTTAAGTTTCAGTATACTTTTGATTTGAAAGTGTTGAAGTCCAGTTAAAACTAGTAAAAGGTAATGTTGTTACATCCAGGTTTCTTGTTTGGTTCTGATTTAATTTTCTGCTATAGATCATACCTTCCTCCTTTTTTTTTTTTTTTTTTTTTTTTTTTGAGTTAATCATGTAGTTCAAACCGGTGGTTTTCAACTTTGATATCACATCGAAATCACCTGGGAAACTTTAAAAAAAATACTATCCCCAGGTTATGATTATTTAATTGCTCTGGAGTGCATCCTGGGTATTGTAATTTTTCTTAGCTCTTCAGGTAATTTTTGTGTTTTTTTTGAGATGATGTCTCTGTCACCCAGGCTGGAGTGCCCTGGCATGATCTCAGCTCACTGCACTCTCTGCTTGTCAGGTTCAAGTGATTCTTTTGCCTCAGCCTCCCGAGTAGCTGGGATTACAGGCACCACAACGCCTGGCTATTTTTTGTATTTTTAATAGAGACGGGTTTCATCATGTTGGCCAGGCTAGTCTCGAATCCTGACCTCACATGATCTGCCCGTCTTGGCCTCCCGAAGTGCTAGGATTACAGGCGTGAGCCACTGCGCCTGGCGTTCAGGTAATTTTAATGTGCAGCCAAAGTTGTAGACTGATCTTCACTACAATGCAGGAATTTAGGTGTGCCAATTATGTAAATTGGATAAGTTGTAATACATCTCCTTGTATCTGTTTTCGAGTTCAGGAGACATTTCAAAGTTTAATCCTCTTGAAAGATTTAAGAATCAAATTTAGGATTGGAAATATCTGTATTTGTTTTGTTCCTACCTAATTATAGTTCTGTCAAAGACCACATATTTCCTGTACATATCTGAGCATTTATTGACTGTCTTATCAACTTTAGTAAAATGTTTTGTTTGATAGATATTTTATACAACAAAGTATCTGTCATGAGAATTTTTTGTGGAGCAGTTTTAGTGAACTGAGTACATTAAGATGTGGCTATGGGGTGGTTCCATAGGCTTGTTATGAGCTCAGTGATTCTTCTTTCATGCCAATAGAGTCCACCTAAACAAAATTTAAAAATATTTTATTATATCATGAATCGTTGGAGTTGAATATGCGTAAAAATCTCATTTAAAACATAATCTGGGCTGGTCATGGTGGCTCACGCCTGGAATCCCAGCACTTTGGGAGGCCAAGGTGGGAGGATTGCTTGGAGTCAGGAGTTGAGACCAACCTGGACAATGGCAGGACTCCATCTCTACAAAAAGTAGTAACACAAGTAATCTTAGGGGCCTGTTAAAAAAGAATAGTCCTTTCTAGGTACTTGGAATGATATTCTTGTTTTTAAGTCTTTTTGCCCTTCATTGGGGTCGTCATTATTGCTAGTCCTTGTATCTCCCGTTCTATGACCTATGCTGAACTTATCAGTCCACTAAAATTCTTGAGAATCAATTATTTATGACTCTGACCCCTGGGCTTATATCTCTCCTGTCCTTATGGATATTACTATATATGTGGAGATTCTGTCAGTATCCTTTACTTGCTAGGAATATTTAGCAATTATTATTAGTGACTTTTTATGTTGAATTTCCATTTTATTTTTATTATTTTTTTAGAAATAGGACCTCACTCTGTTGCCCAGGATAGAATGCAGTGGCACAACTGTACCTTACTGTAACATTGAACTTCTAGGATCAAGGGATCCTTCTGCCTCAGTCTTCCAGGTAGCTAGAACTACAGGTACATGCCACCATGCTCAACTAATTTCTAAAATTTTTTGTAATGTTACCCAAGTTGGTCTCAAACTCTGCCTCAAGTGATCCTCCTCCCTTGGCCTCCTAAGGTGCTGGGGTTCCAGGCATGAGCCACCATGTCTAGCCTGAATTTCCATTTTGAATTCTGGGCAGTTTCGATAGCTCCCCATCTTGTTTTCTTTTTTGTTTTTTTTTTTTTTTATTATTCTAGGTTTTTTGTTTGTTTTTAAAACTTACCTAGCAGGTAATTTAGCCCCTCCTCTCTTTGAACTTTCTTCCTGAATTCAAATTTTAGTCAAAATCCTCTTTAGTTCTTTGTAACTCTATACTTTGACATCATAAATCCACCAACCTTAGACTCATCCTCACAGCTGTACATACTTTTTAGTACCTTGTGTGCCCCCATATCATGTTTTACCTCTTTCATAGGGTTTTTCACTTCTGCCTTGTAGCTATTTTAAAGACACTTTGTCTTTATTAGATTTTTCATGAGGGCAGTGCTTACTGACAATAATCACTCAAATGTTTTCTGGGTTAATAAATAAAAGAAAGATAAATAGTGCTGTTTTCAAAATAGGCCAGAAGTGATAGGAAAACACAGTTGGGTATATTGCCTTCTTGCCTTATCTCTGATTCCATTGCTGTCTATCTTTTGCTTCTGCCTTGGCCCAGTTAGAGAAAGTCAAGAATTGGGTTGAATAGGAAAATTTATACAGTATTTAAAAGTCAGGATAAGCTTCCTGTTAATGATGCACGTCTTTCAGCTCAGTTAATATTTCGTTGGTAATTATTTCACTTTGCAGATAATGCTTCAATGAGAGTATCTTTTCTTCACTCCCACCACTGCTCCCTGCTCCTGGTGGTAGATTTTTTCTTAAGCTTCCTGTATGTAACCCTTACTGACAGCAAGTAATTTTAGGTCTTGCTTCACTGATAGTAAGATTATGGGATTACTTTCTTTCCAAACTCAAATATGTTGTGTCTCTGTATACTTTTCCTCATTTCTGAAATTGTATTGTTTTTCCAAATGTTTTATTTATAAGGTGTGTCTGGGAGTAGAACTGTGTGTGCTTAGGGAAGATGGGAGTATTTTGGTATAGGGAGCTTGTGTTTGATTCTTTTAGATGTTGCAGAGGACAACATCTGTTAATGTCTATGAAATACAGATTGGGTTTCTGAAACATAGTTACAGCTTTGCATGCTGACAGAGCTTCACTTCAGATTCTTCTAATTTACAGTTAACCCTTGAACAACAGGAAGCCAACAACCTGTGCAGTCAAAAATCCATATATAACTTTACTTCCCAAAAACTTAAGTACTAATAGCTTACTGTTAACTGGAAACCTAACCTGTAAGATAAACAGTCGATTAACACGTATTTTGTGTGATATATGTATTATATACTCTATTCTTACAATAAAGTAAGAGAAAAAATGTTACTAAGAAAATCATGAAAGAAAATATATTTACTATTCATTAAGTGCTCTGTCACCCAGGCCGGAGTGCAGTGGCATGATCTCAGCTCACTGCAGCCTCTGCCTCCTGGGTTCAAGTGATTCTCCTGCTTCAGCTGGGATTACAGATGCGCGCCACTACGCCCAGCTGATTGTTGTTGTATTTTTAGTAGAGATGAGGTTTTACCATGTTGGCCAGGCTGGTCTCAAACTCTGGGCTTCAAGTAATCCCCCTGCCTCAACCTCCCACAGTGCTGGGATTACAGGCATGAGCCACCATTCCCAGCTAGTCACAAAAATCTTTATCCTTGTTATAGGCTGAGAAGAGGAAGAGGAGGGTTTGGTCTTGCTGTCTCAGGAGTGACAAAGGCAGAAGAAAATCCATGTATAAGTGGACCTGTGCAGTTCAAACCTGTGTTGTTGAGGGTCAGCTGTACTTGAGAAAATTGCTCAGTTTAGAAGACTCTCACCAAAAAGAAAACAAAAAAACCACCAAACACACACACAAACACAAACCCTCCAATGATAGGGAAGATTGGTTCAGTCCTTGCAAGCCTTGCAAGTTTGTGATGAAAATGATACAAGTAACAGAAAGTTAAGACAGTTAATGGTGATGGCTTGGAAAGGATTACCTATGATCCTAAAAAGTAAAAATAGTGTTAAAAGGTACTAGCTGCTGCTTTTTTTCAGCACCTTTTCTAACATTGACTTTTTTTTTTGTATCTGCTTATGACTGAAGTCAGAGTTTTCTTTTAAAAATGTGTCACATTTTTAAATTATTTTAAATCTTCATGAACTGGCAACGGTTAATATACTGAATTTTTAAAAATTCAGCTACTGTAGTTTTCATAATTGAAAATGATTGAAAGTTAAACTGATAATTTCTTGAATTGGCAACATAGGATGCCAAAATTGATTTTATAAATCATTATTTGTACTTTTCATATTTCTTAATTCCTTCTTAGAATGAAACTTGTCATAAATACATTTTATGTTCTTTTTTTTTTTTTTTTTTCCCCTTGAGATGAAGTCTTGCTCTATCACCCAGGCGGTAGTGCAGTGGCGCAGTCTTGGCTCACTGCAGCCTCCACCTCCGGGGTTCAAGCAATTCTCCTGCCTCAGCCTCCCGAGTAGCTGGGACTACAGGCACATACCACCACACCCGGCTAATTTTTGTGTTTTTAGTAGAGACTGGGTCTCACCTTGTTGGCCAGACTGGTCTCAAACTCCTGACCTCAGGTGATCCACCCACCTCGGCCTCCCAAAGTGCTGGGATTACAGGTTTGTGAGCCACCACGCCTTGCCTAACTTTTGGATTTTTAGTAGAGATGGTTCTCACCATGTTGGCCAGCCTGGTCTCGAACTCCTGACCTTGTGATCTGTCCGTCTCGGCCTCCTAAAGTGCTGGGATTACAGGCGTGAGCCACTGTGCCCGGCCCAAAAGTTGTTTTTAAGAAGGCATAGAAGATTGAACTTGCTCTTTATCAAAATACTGGTCTTACATACTTGCAGTCTTTTGTAATACATTATTATACTTTAGAACACATACATTGAAACTATTCTAGTGAAAAAAGTTGGTATTTTTATTTTGGTCAGTTCTCTGTATATGAGATACTTTGTTATCTACCTTAAGTGCCAGGGTTTAAACATTTTTGCTGTATTTTTCAGCTTAGAAAATCTTCCTGTAAGAATTAAATGTGATTTTTTTTTTCCTACTTGTTAATGACTCTGACCAGCATTATAGAAGTTTCCACCTAGTATGTCAGGAGAAAGAATTGATAAAATCCCTAAAATCACAGTATAGTGAACTTGAGCATACTAAAAAAGAAAACAAATCACTCTCTTCCTTGAATTAAAAAGTTGCCCAAACTGTCTTGTGTTATTATGTGTGTATTTGGACTTGACAAAGTAACTGTCCTGGAACCATAAAGTTAGTAGTTCATTTTAAGATTTTAGGCTGGGCATGGTGGCTCACGTCTATTATCCCAGCACTTTGGGAAGCCAAGGTGGGCGGATCACTTGAGGCCAGGAGTTTGAGACCAGTCTGGCCAACATGGCAAAACCCCCTTTCTACTAACAATATAAAAATGAGCCAGGCGTGGTGGCATGTGCCAATAGTCCCAGCTGCTTGGGAGGCTGAGGCACAAGAATAAATTGAACCCAGGAGGTGGAGACTGCAGTGAGCCAAGATCACAGCACTGCACTCCAGTCTGGGCGATAGAGCAAGACCCTGTCTCAAAAAAAAAAAAAAAAAAAAAAATTATTCCTGCTGATGGAAATCTTCTGTGTAAATAGTGCTTAGAAATGCTTAAGTGTGGCCAGGTGCAGTGGCTCATGCCTGTAATCTCAGCATTTTGGGAGGCCAGGGCAGACAGATCACTTGAGGTCAGGAGTTCGAGACCAGACCAACGAGACCCTGTCTCTACTAAAAATACAAAAATTAGCCAGGCCTGGTGGTGCACGCCTGTAATCCCAGCTACTGGGGAGGCTGAGGCAAGAGAATTGCTTGAACCTGTGAAGTGGAGATTGCAGTGAGCCAAGATCACGCTACTGCGTTCCAGCCTGGGCAACAGAGCAAGGCTCCATCTCAAAAAAAAAAAAATGCATAAGTGTATATAATTTGTCTATGTTTAAGTGGGTAAAAGTAGAAAGTGGGGAGGGGGGATTGTTTATACCGAATAGCATTTCCTACAATGTTAAATTGAAAATGGTAATAGGACAAGATGCAAGGTAATGATGACATGAGTTTTAACCTATTTGTTATCAAAATGGTAATTTGTTTATTTGGTTGACTGAAACAGTTTGTACTAAAGCCAAATTTATTTTATTAGTTTTTTGAAACATTTTAAACCATTATAGTTGTTTAGGGATACGGATATATGGAAATAACACTAGCATTAGATGAAGATAATAGAGAAAAGTACTAAAAACATAATGTGAATATAAACTAGATATAAAACTATAGAAAAGTAATTACAGATACGTGATTGAATTAGGCTGAACAATATGTATAAAGACTCCTAATATAGCTTTAACTTGTGAAAATGAGTAGAATAACCTAGGTTCTGGGATTTTTAAAAGGAACTTTAGAAATCATTTAATAAGTAATGATTTAATTAATAATTAAATGATTTTTTTATTAACAAAAAAAATAAGTCCAGAAGGTAACACAACTTTATCATACCTACACACTTACAGACCATATTATTCAGCACTGTTTACAGTCAAGAAATGTGAACAGGGCTGGGTGCAGTGGCTCACGCCTGCAATCCTAGCATTTTGGGAGGCCAAGGTGGGTGGATTACTTGAGGTCAGAAGTTTGAGACCAGCCTGGTCAACACAGTGAAACTCCATCTCTACCAAAAAATACAAAAAAATTTAGCTGAGTGTGGTGGCATGTGTCTGTAAGCCCAGCTACTTGGGAGGCTGAGGCAGGACAATTGCTTGAACCCAGGAGGTGGAGGTTGCAGTGAGCCAAGATCGCGCCACTGCACTCCAGCATGGGTGACAGTGAGACCTTGTCTCGGAAAAAAAAAAAGTAAATATGAAGATGAAGTATCAAATTCATAACTGCATAAAATTTCATAATCACCTTCTGTTGCTATTGCTGTGAGCTCAAGTGTTGGGAATATCTGCTTAACATGCTGTATGACCCTCTGCATGAGAGTTTGTCTCACCTTTAAATTGCCTATTGCAGTAAAAAGTGATCTGTCACTATTCTAGTGTATTTTTCATTGTGTTTTAGTGCAATACTGCAAACTTTGAATCAAACACCATGGAATCCATACAAAATGCCACTAGTGATGCTGGAAGTACTCCGAAGAAGCAGAGTAAAGTCATGACATTACCATAAACAGTTGAACTGCTTGATATGTACTGTAGATTTGCAGTTGTGGTTGCCCACCATTTCAGATAGATGATTCCTCTTATAAACAGATGACATAAATTTATGGGATTGATAAATACAGCATAGTGCTGTAAATGTATTTTCTCTTCCTTAATGATTTTCTTAACATTTTATTTTCTCTAGCTTACTTTATTGTAAGAACACAGTATATAATATACACAACATGTTAATTGACTTTATGTAACTGATAAATAACGTAAGACTTCTGGTCAACAGGTTTATTAGTAGCTAAGTTTTGGGGGAGTCAGAAGTTACGTGTGGGTTTTCGACTGGGGCTTGGTTCCCCAACTCCCAAATTATTCAACGGTTAACTGTATTTGTAATTCATACTTTTCAGAGAACTCTACTTGACAGAAGAAAACTATTCTCAGAGAATCTATGGTATCAATTGTATCCATCTGAGATGAGTTTATTAGAAAACTAGATTTTATGTTCACTGGAAAATATTGACCTCAGCAATAAAAATGACAATGACAATGCAGTACATCTTTTCTAAAAAATACATTTATTAGAAGAATGTTCTAACAGTAATGCTCGTTACATTACAAATCGCCAGATGTTTATTCCTTTGAGACTAAATCTATTAGAAGGAAAGATCTAACCTAGATATCTTTTTAATTCATAGAACTTAAAAGCTCTGGAAACTACCTTTTGGTGTAGAGAGTTGAGCATCAATATTTATTCTAACAATATGCCATGGTCTACTTAGCTATGTACCTGTTGTTTCCTTTTCTTTCTTTCTTTCTTTTTTTTTTTTTTTTTTTTTTTACTCCTAGGCATTTGTATTGCCTCCCCTAATTTTATGGTATTCTTTAGTATAAATTTTTAAGAATGGTGTTACTAAGTCATAGAATCAATATTTTTCTTTCTTTTTTGAGACAGGGTCTCATGCTGTCACCCATGCTGGAGTGCAGTGGCACAATCAGGGCTCGCTACAGCTTTGACCTTTCAGGCAGAAGTGATCCTCCCGGAGTCCTCAGCCTCCTGAGTAGCTGGGACTACAAGCGTGCACCACCATGCCCAGCTAATTTTTTATTTTTTGTAGAGATGGGGGTCTTACTGTGTTGCCATAGATGGCCTTGAATTCCTAGACTCAAGCGATCTTCTCACCTTGGCCTCCCAAAATGCTGGGATTACAGGCATGACCCACCATGCCGGCTTTATTTACTTTATGAGAAAGTTGGTTACGGTAAACTGTTTTAGTATCATCTTTTATTGCTTTTTATTTCCCATTTTATTTTTTTCCTTATTGTCATCTATGAATATAATACTACTTTAATATGTTTATTTGGAACTTTAAGCTTGAAAATAGTTGTATCTGCCAGCCCATCTCATTGTATTCTTTCAATAACAATCTGAGGTATTTAATTATGAAGATACTAAGGTACACATTGTTACTTATCCAAAGTTGCATGTATTATACACTCCTACAAATCAGAGATTAAATTTCCAGCTAAATATATCTTGATGGGCCAGGTGCAATGGTTCACACCTCTAATCCCAGTGCATTTTGAGGCTGAGGCAGGAGGATCGCTTAAGGCCAGGAGTTAAATTCCAAACCTGGGCAGTATAGATCCTGTCTCTATAAAAAATAAACTAGCTGGGCATGCCGGCACACACCTGTAGCCCAGCTACTCGAGAGGCTGAGGCGGGAGCATTGTAGGGAGCTATGATTGTGCCACTATGTTCCGTCCTGGGCAACTAAGACTTTGCCAAATAAATAATCAGTCTAAACAACTATTTTGTCTTTCTTGTCAGGCTGCTATACCTCAATGCCTTAGACTGAGTAATTATAAACAACAGAAAATTTAGTCCTCACAGTTCTGGAGGCTGGGAAGTCCAAGATCCAGGGTGCCAGCAGATTCAGTAGTCCAGAATGACACCTTCTGATTGTGTCCTCACGTGGCAGCAAGGCAAATTAACTCTCTCCCTTCTTATAGGCACTAATCCCATTCACCAGTTTTCCACCCTCATGACCTAGTCACCTTCCCTCAAAGGCTCCACCTCTTAATTCCAGTACCTTGGGAATTAGATTTCAGCATATGAATTTTGGAGGGATGTAAATGTTCAGACCATAGAATATCCCGTGCAGCACCTAACTTACACTCTTAAAGTTTGCATTTTGCTTACATTTTGAAGAAATACATGACATGACATACCCTAGTATACTAACACGTAGTTTACATAGTTCTTTTGTGAGATCTGTAGTTCAATTTGTTGGTGAAACCAAACTTCCCACCTTTTGAAGGTGGCATTATCGGTCATTTTATTCAGCATATTTAATACTTTGTGCTAGACCCTGGCTATAGATTTTTCACCACATAACATGCTTTATGACATTTATGTAACTCTTAATTTGTATATATACATATCAGAATCTTTGAAGGTAGCTTAGCCTGCTGAAACATGGAAGGTAAAAAAATTTGAATTGCATTTTTACAAGAAAAAAAAATCTATTCTTCCAAAGTAAAATAAAAACGGTTGGCTTAAATGAAACCATTAACTCTGTCAAGCTTAGTGCTAATTACTGCTTTTCATCTATGGCATGAAATGCAGGGATCAATGAGAGAAAGATACAGAACATTATTTCATTCTGAGTCAAGGTTTTCAGAAAACAAATATTTCATCTGGAGTGTTCATTTCCTGAATACTAGACACATAACTTCTGAACTAGCTTGAGAAATTAAAATTTGATTCTGGGATTGTAAACTTTTCCTCTTGGAGCCAAGCAGGTTTAAGTTACATGTACGTACGTTGGATTCATGGTAGACAGCATACCCACCCTAAAGAGAGCAGCTCTTTTTAAAGGGAATAGTCATTGTTCATTTCTGACTGGTTTGTTGTTTTGTTCTGTCAATCTGAATGTTCACAGAAACCTTGAACTGGTCAGGTCCAAAACTAATCTTAATCTCAGCTGCCTCCAACCCTGCATAAACAGAGCAGCAACCTGTATTGCTCCTCTTTCCTCTCCCCTCCCTCTCCCTTCTTGTTTCTCCCCATCCCTCCTTTTTCCTTCCCCCTTCCTTTTTATCTTCCCCTTCCTCCACCTTTTCTTTTTTTAAAAAAAAAAAAAAAAAAAAAAAGACCAGGTCTTACTGTGTCACCCAGGCTGGTCTTGAACTCCTGCCTCAGCCTCTCAAGTACTTGGGATTATAGGCCAAGAAGTCACCATGCCTGGCTTCTTCCTGTATTTCTTTTATAGTTAAGAACACTGTCATCGATCCAGACTAATACTCTGGGGTCAACCTCATTTCTTCTCTTTCTTACTTTCCACATCCAGTTATCACCAAATCTAGTTCATTCTGTATCCTAATGAAGTCCTTTGATTCCTCTAGTTGTTCATTAGTAATGTCTCAACTCTAATTTTTTTTCTAGTAGTTTTCAGTGTGTCTTCAGTCTTAACTTCTCCAGTACATCTGCCACACTGTTGTCAGCATGATCATATTTTTATTTAAAAAAATATTTTACACGTTTATTGTTGAATATTAGAAAATACAGATTCGTGGAAAGAAAAATCACTGCCCCAAGGAGATCACTGGATGGTGAGATTAAGGGGTGATTTTAATTTTTAAAAATGTGTATTTTTTCCTGTATAGACGTAACACCCGTTGAAAACACAATCCCTTGTAAAGGCTCTAATTCTGTACTTAGCATCTAGCTGATCTATTCTTTCTCAGATATTTTACATGTCATTTATCACCACCTTTCTCTCACCTTTATCCTTCTCTTCAATATTTACATATGCAGAAGTTTCTCCTAACAAACACCTGCCTCTGCCTCAGTTCTGCTACCACCCTGTTGCTTTCTTTCTCTTCACATATGTAAGAGTGTCCAAAAAAAAAAAAAAAAGATAATGAAACATGCATACAGAAGAATTTAAAAATCATAGGTGAGGCTGGGCATGGTGTCTCACACCTATAATCTCAGCACTTTGGGAGGCTGAGGTGGAAGGATCGCTTGAGCCCAGGAGTTCAAGACCAGCCTGCGCAACGTGGCGCAACCCTGTCTCTACAAAAATTAGCAGGGTTTGGTGGTACGTGCCAGTGTGTCCAGCTACTTGGGAGGCTGAGGTGGGAAGATTACCTGAGCCCAGGAAGCAGAGGTTGCATTAAGCCAAGATTGCACCACTGTACTCCAGCCTAGGCAACAGAGTGAGACCCTAACTCAAAAAAAGTAAAAATATAAAAATGAAAATCATAGGTGAATATTTTAAAGAATATTTATGGCCGGGCGCGGTGGCTCAAGCCTGTAATCCCAGCACTTTGGGAGGCCGAGACGGGCGGATCACGAGGTCAGGAGATCGAGACCATCCTGGCTAACACGGTGAAACCCCGTCTCTACTAAAAAAAAAAAAAAACAAAAACTAGCTGGGCGAGGTGGCGGGCGCCTGTAGTCCCAGCTACTCGGGAGGCTGAGGCAGGAGAATGGCGTAAACCCGGGAGGCGGAGCTTGCAGTGAGCTGAGGTCTGGCCACTGCACTTCAGCCTGGGCGACACAGTGAGTCTCAAAAAAAAAAAAAAAAATTATAAAATACTCACATTGCTTAAGGAATAAAAGTTGCCATTATCTTTGAAGCCTCTTCTGTGGCCTGCCTTTTTTTTTTTTTTTTTTTTTTTTTTTTTTTAAATGTCCCGCTGATTGTACCTCACTACTTCCCACAGTAAATTGCAGTCTTGGATTTTGTGTTTGTGATCCTTTATTTTTCCTTATAGATTTACTTTAAACAATATATTTTGTCTGTTTTTAAACTTTAGATAAATGGACTCATACTGTTAGTAATTCTTTGTGACTTTCATCATTTCAAGATTAATCCATCTTTGTAGGAATACATTGTAAGGCTAAGTAAGTAGTATTTCATGGTATAAACTATCACACTTGATCAGTTTTACTCCTGACGTGTTATGAACAGTCCTGCTTTAAATGTTGTAACACATTTTCATGGTTTTCTCTTAGGGTATTGACCTACAAGTGCAAGTGCTAGGTTATGCCATGTCTGTTCCATTTTACTAGATAATGCCCTACTATTCCAAAGTAATTACATCAGTTTATGCTCTTACTGGTAGTACCTGAGTTCCAGGGATACCACATCCTCCCCAAAACTTGACTTATTTTGGTGAAAGATACTTCTTATGTTTCTATTTTCTATTTCCTTAGCTAATAAGAATAATTGAGTATAATTGTATATGTTTTGGGGCCATTTGTGGCTCTTCTATTAAATGCCTATTCTTACCTTTTGACTGTTTTTCAATTTGGTTATCCTTTTGTTTGCTTTTTGGTCTGCTTGAGCTGTTACTGAGGTGTTAATAATAAAATCTTCTGTGAAGATAGACTTGTAGATTTTCCTTTGCTTATCTATTTTGAGTTTGTTATTAAGTGTATACAGGTTTTATATTCATGGTGACTATATCATTATATAGTTATTCTCTATCTTTTATTATTTTTGACGTTAACATTTATTTCACTTGATACTAATATAACGATGCCAGCTTTGTTTTTTAAAACTTCTCCTAGTATCTTTTTTCTATCCTTTGACTCTGAACCTTTCTGTGCTCTTAACATTTTAGTAATATCTTTAAAAAAATCTCAAATAGCTATACTTTTTAACCAATCTAATATTCTTTACTGTTTACTAAAGAACTTAGTCCAATTTTTAATGAGTAACTGATATAATAGGATTTATTTCCTTCCTTTTAAGTGCTTTTCATTAGTCATTTCTTCCTATGTGTCTTTCCTTATTTTGAATTGATTTCTTTTTCTGTTTTCTCATTCTATTTTTCCTACCTCTACTAGTTTGGAAGTTACGCACAATTTTTTTTTTTTTTTTTTTTTTTTTTGAGATGATGGAGTTTTGCTCGCTCTTGTTGCCCAAGCTGGAGTGCAATGGTGCGATCTTGGCTCACTACAATCTCCGCCTTCCAGGTTCAAGCAATTCTCCTGTCTCAGCCTCCCAAGTAGTTGAGATTACAGGCACCCGCCACCACGCCCAGCTGATTTTTGTATTTTTAGTAGAGTCAGGGTTTCACCAAGTTGGCCAGGCTGGTCTCGAACTCCTAACCTCAGGTGATCCACCTGCCTTAGCCTCCCAAAGTGCTGGGATTACATGTGTGAGCCACCGCTCCTGGCCTACAATTTTTTTTAGATGTTACTTTAGCTGTTTTTTTGCATTTATTTTACTGTTATTTTTTATTGAAAACTTTTTGTTATGAAAAATCTCAAGCATGCAGGAAAGTAGAAACAGTGTGACACCGCTGTGGCTTTTGTGTAGATTCAACAATTAATATTTTCCATATTTGCTTTTTCTTTGTTGTTTAATACACTGTTTTTTTGCTTTTGTTGACAGCTTTATTGAGAAATAATTCACATAACATACTCATCCATTTAAAATGACTTTTAATATATTTGTGGAGTTGTGCAACTATCACCACAGTCAATTTTAGATCAGTTTGATAAATGTTTTTACTGAAATACAACAAACACGGGTGTGCACAAATCTACATGTAAAGTTCATATATTCACAAAGTGAATACACCTTTGTAATCACCATACATAAAAAAATAGAATGGTAGCTCCACCTTGGAAGCCTCTTTTATGTCCATTCCTAAGCACTACTTCCTCTCTCTCCTAAAGGTAATCACATCCTGATTTCTTTTTTGTTTTTCTTTTGAGACAGGATCTCACTCTGTCACCCCTGTTGGTGTGCAGTGGTGAGATCACGGCTCACGGCAGCCTCCAATTCCTAGGCTCAGGTGTTCCTCCCACCTTAGTCTCCTGTCTCCTGAGTAATTGAGACCATAGGCACACACCACCATACCTGGCTAATTTTTTTATTATTTGTAGAAACATGGTCTCCCTGTGTTGCCCAGGCTAGTTTCAAACTCCTGTATATTGTAAGTATTCACATATTTTAGTGCTGAGTACTAATGTGTTTGGTGATGTGCTGCTTTAGAAACTTTTTTTAAAATTTAAAAAATTTTTAATTTTGAAACACATCTGCCCCAAGAGTTTTTTCTTTTTCTTTTTTTTTTTTAATTTGAGATGGAGTTTCGCTCTTGTTGCCCAGGCTGGAGTGCAGTGGCGCGATATTGGCTCACTGCAACCTCTGCTTCCCGGATTCAAACGATTCTCCTGCCTCAGCCTCCTGAGTAGCTGGGGCTACAGGCATGCGCCACCACACCTGGCTAATTTTGTGTTTTTAGTAGAGATGAGGTTTCACCATGTTAGTCATGCTGGTCTCCAACTCCTGACCTCAGGTGATCCACCCACCTCAGCCTCACAAAGTGCTGGGATAATAGGTGTGAGCCACTGTGCCCAGCCAAGAGTTGTTTCATAAGGAACTGTGGGCCTGTATTGTTTTGTTCAGTGTTTAGATGTACATACTTTTTTAAGTGTCTGCTCACCATTCTTTCATCTCAGATCTGTCCCTTGGGATCATTTTCCAGAAAGAATTCAGGGTTTATTCTTTTGTTGGTTACTGTTGGTAGTAAACTGTTTTGTCTGCACATATCTTTGTTTCATCCATTTTTTTAAAAACTTAGTTTTGTTTGGTATAGGAGTTTAAATTGGCGGTTAGTTTTACTTACATAAAATATATTTTTACTGATTTCTAGTGCTGACATCATTGTTCTTAAAGTGGTAGCCTTCTTGTTTCTGTAACTTTGTAGGTAATCTATCTTTTGTCTATGGCATTAGAATTAGCTCTTTTTAATTGGTGTTTTATGCTTTGACTGTGATGTTTAAGTTTGGATGTCTTCTATTTATGCTGCTTAGATTTAATTGGGCTTCATTGACCTGAAGGCTGATGTCTTTAACAATTCTGGGAGATTCTCAGGCATTATTATTATTGTTGTTGTTATTATATTTTTTGAGATGGAGTCTTGCTGTGACGCCAGGCTGGAGTGCAGTTGCGTGATCTTTACTCACTGCAACCTCCGCCTCCCAGGTTCAAGCGATTCGCCTGCCTCAGCCTCCAGAATAGCTGGGACTACAGGCATGCACCACTATGCATTATTATTTAAGAAGCATTTATAGAAAATGTTGCTTTCTGTTCTCTAATTTTTTTTTTTTTTTTGGTCTCTCTACCTTTCTTTAATGTTTTCATTATCTATTTCTCTGAGTTATATCCTGGATAATTTCTTCATACCATCTTCCTCAGCAGAAATTCTTTCTTCACCTGTGGTTAGTTTCTTTACCCATTGAGGTTTTCCTTTTTTCTTTTAAAGAGACAGGGTCTCTCTTTCTGTCACCCAGGCTGGAGTGCAGTGGCTAGATCATAGCTTACTATAACCTAAACTCCTGGGCTCAAGAAATCTTCCTGCCTCAGTTTCCTGAGTAGCTAGGACGACAGGTATATACTACCACCATGCCTGGCTAATTTTTAATTTTTTTGTAGAGATGTGGTCTTGCGGTGTTGCCCAGGTTGGTATTATACACCTGGTTGCAACTGATCTTCCTGCCTTGGCCTCCCAAAGTGTTTGGATTACAGGCGCAAGCCATTGTGCTGAGTCAAAAAACTTTTATTTAGATGTAATTTACATGCCATAAAATAGTCCCATTTCTACACTCAATAATTTTAATTTACTTACTCTGTTGTGCAACCATACCCATAATTTAACTTTAGAAATCTTTATCATGCCCAAAAAGCAACCTTTGTGTCCATAAGCAGTCACTCTCCATCACCCCATTCTCCTTTCCCAGCCCCTGGCAACCACCAGCTTACCTTCCGTCTCTATAGATTTGCCTATTATGGACATTTCATATCAGTGGAATCATACAACATGTGGTCTTTTGTGACTGGCTTCATTCAAAAACATAATGTTTTTGAGGTTCATTTGTGTTGTAAAATGCGTCAGTACTTCATTCTTTTTGAAGGCGAAATAATATTCCATTGCATGGTTGTAACATTTTTTTCATCCATTCTTCAGTTAGTGGGCATTTGGGTTGTTTTTTGGCATTATGAATAATGCTGCTGTGAATGTTTGTGTATATGTTTTTGTGTGAATGTGTTTTCGTCATCCATTGAGTTGTTTAGTTTATTTTTTAATTATACAGAAAATATACTTCTACATTTTTGTAAAAGAGCCAAATAACATAAAGAAAGGTATGTAGTGCATACAGTATGTCCTCTTTCTCCACTGCCTTTTCCAACTGTAAAATAATTGAGTGTGCTTTTTTTTGGTCTTTTGTATGCATTTATATATTTGTGTAATTACACCTCTTTTATTTTAAGATAAAATACATGTATTTTTGAGGCTTGCTTTTTCTTTATTTCAGTATGTTTTGGAGTTCTTTATTTTTTTTGTCAGTACTCAGGTCCATGTCATTCTTAACGGTTGCATAGTCTTAGTTTGCTATGCCATAATTTGTGTAATTTACCTATTGATATATATTTCTAGATGTTTTACAGCGAAGCTATTTTATATGTATCTTTCTGCGATTCTGAGTAGTGAAATTGTTGCCTCAAAGGTTAGAATTTGGATTTCTCCAGGATTTATGTTTGTATTTGTTTCTGCCAGTTACTTTGAGGCCACCACTTCCTGGACTACTTTTGATTAAATTCTTAATGTTCTCAGGTAGCAAGAATTCAGGCTATGAATCCATGTGGGTTGAGGTTATGAAATTTCAGGGGAGAATTTTTTTCTTCCTTCACCCATTGCTAAGTTTAAAGTAGGCAAATAACATTGTTGTCTCTTTCCCATTTTCTTGTTGACCTTTACATTGAGGGATCATAGTTTCAGGTAACTCCTCTATTAGCATCTTCACTTTGGTTTTGCTATTGGGTTTGTTTGAAATCTCCATGGCAAAATCCAGTCCTAATCCTTACATTTCAGAGTTCCTGCGTTCACTTTGTCTTTGTTTTCTCTGTAATTATCCAGGTATATACTCTGCCGTTGTGCTGGAAAAGAAAGTCTGGTTAGTCCTTGAAACATATTCTTCCTTGGCTTTCTGCATACTGCAGTCCTGGTTTTTCTCCGCTCACCACTCTTCTTTTGGACACTACTGTACTCTGAAAGCATGGAGAAATTATTGGCACATTTGTCTCCTTTTGTGGGCTGCGGGCTCTTACTAGCAGAAATCATTAAGTCCTGACACTTTTTGCATTTCTGTCAGACTTTTGAATGAATACTTCCATTGCATTCTCTTTCCTGAAAGGGAAAACAGTTTCATTAAGTAACTGTTAGAAATGTCATCAGAATTCAGTAGGAGGGAAAATGCTTCCTTGCTCTGCATGAGTTTAGTTCTGTTTAAAAAAAAAAAAAAGTAAAACTAATTTGTTGCCTCACATTTCCCTCTGAAAGGAGAAATGACCACTGTTAGAATTGTTTAATGTTGTTAGGGAAAAATAATATCTACTTATTAGTGCAGTGCTATTAATATTAACGTGTATGGTATTCCTATTTTTTCCATCGTGCTCTCCTGTTTTTAACCTTCCATCTTTAGTTGGTTGTTAGATGAAATTGGAGAAAATGTTCTTGGTCATTTTATACACAGTTGTATTAGCAACCATTATCATATATTCCCACATTTTTAATGTTTTTTCTTCACTTTGTATTTTTTCCTTCCCTGAATGTTTCTGCCCTTTAGGATAGTTTCTCAAAGTGTCAAGTTGAGATAAAACTTTACAAAATGTGAGACCTATATGCCTCACCTATCCCCTTAATTTGCTTTATTTTTCTTCAAATTTTAATATGTAGTACAGTGGACTTACTACAGGGGTTGAGGAGAAAATTTATGTACCATCAAAAGGATGCTCAAGAGATTACCATACCCACTTTTCCCTGTGTTGCACTATCACCTCTCCAAGAATCACTGTGAAGGTTGCTTCACATCAAAGGTCAATCAGATGTTTGCATAGGACTGTGACCTTTGTAACATCACTTCAGCCTCTGATTGACTGCTTTCTGCAACTAATCAGACTGATTGTGGGCCACCACTTCATTACTTGAAGTGAACACCAAGTTGCCAATGGGAAACCTCTAGAGGGTATTTGAACCCAAGAAGATTCTGTATCTGGGCACGCTTTACCATTATGTTCAGAAGACCAGGGATAATTATACCAATAAAGTGCTTTTTTAGTTTGCTTTTGTTTTCTTGTGTTTTGCTTGGTAGTTAAGCAGATTGATTCTCCTTTATGTTCTTGCTGCTTCTACTAAGAAGGGTTATTCTTCTTGACTTAGTAAAGTTCTCAAGATCTGGAAGATTTCTGCAGCAGTGTTTCCCAAAATATGGTCCTTGAAACAAGGCTTGAGACAATCTACACTCAAAGGGTTCTATTATCTTTGGAAACCTCTTTGTTGTTGTTGTTGGGAGTTTTTTGTTTATTTTATTTTATTGGGATGGAGTCTTGCTCTGTAGCCCAGGCTGCATGCATTCATGTGATCTAGGCTTACTGCAACCTCCGCCTCCCGGGTTCAAGCTATTCTTGTGCCTTAGCCTCCCGAGTAGCTGGGATTACAGGCGCATGCTACCACTCCTGGCTAATTTTTGTATTTGTGGTAGAGATGGGATTTTGCCATGTTGCCCAGACTGGACTTGAACTCCTGACCTCAGGCATTACATGCTCATTGACCTCCCAAAGTGCTGGAATTACAGGCTTGAGCCACCGTGCCTGGCCTTGTTTAGTTTTATTAGAGACAAGTTCTTGCTGTGTTGTCCAGGCTGGACTCCGACTACTAGGCTCAAACGATTCTCCTGCCTCAGCCCCTTGAGTAACTGGGACTACAGGCATGCATCACTGTGCCCAGCTATTTTGGGGAACCTCTTTATGTCATCTTCCCTTTGGACAATCACTGTACAAGTTAGTATATGAAAAGTTTTGTTGAAGAAGCCAGTTCTTCTTTGACCCAGTTTTTTAAAAAATGTATGTGATCACAGAACCCTCATTTGTGAATATCAGTAGAAAATAATTAAAACCTTGTTTTAACATAGAAATTTGCTTAAATTTGTCTTTATTCAAAACAAATTAAGCAAATTTGAAGTCCATTACAGTGATTCACAACACAGTTTTCTATCTGTAGTGGTGTTGGATGGCTAAGCTAACTTTAAGTGTCATATATTGAAGACCTAGAAACATTACTTACTGATAGTAATATTTCACTGTCCAGAAAAAAACAAACCAATTTTTAAGCAGAGAACTCTTAAGAAATGAACAGATATCCATACTCGTCTTCTTCACTTTGAGAAAAGACTTATGCTGGGTGCAGTGGGTGGTGCCTGTTGTCCCAGCTACTTGGAAGGCTGCGGCAAGAGTGCTGGACTGTAGTGCGCTATGCTGTTTGGGTGTCCGCATGGAGTTTGGCATCAATATGGTGACCTCCCAGGAGCAAGGGACCACCAGGTGTGTCTCAGGAGGACGGGTGAACGATCCAGGTCAGAAACAGAGCAGGTCAAATCTCCCATGCCAATCAGTAGTGGGATTGCACATGTGTACTCCAGCCTGGGCAACATAATGAGACCCTGTCTCTGAAGAAAAAAAAAAAGTCATATTAAGAATCTTTATAATCTTGCATGCAATTTTAATAACATTATTTGGTTTTAAAATTTATAATCTTGCATGCAATTATAATATTTGGTTTTAAAATTCATAAATTAGGGACTACTGTGTTTTGGTTTTTTTTGTTTTTGCCTTTTGTACCCTGGAAAAGCATGTCCACTGGTAACAAAGGAAGAGGTATACAATCAAAGCTGTACAAATAAATATGCAAAATACATAGCCATTTTAGGATACCTAGTATGTAGGAAGAAAACCTTAACATATCTCAGATCATAATACGTTGTATTTTGATGTTCTACTATAAATGATGTTAACAATAACCTTGAAATATTAAACTATGTGCAGGTGATCCTATTTAAGAAAATGAATAGTAGATTATGTATTAAAATTACTTCAAAAATTTTATAAAATCTTTTAAAATTTTTATTAATATTTTCTTTTCTTTTTTCTTCTGATTTCATTCTTATCACAAAGCATAAAATTTTTGAAAGGCTTTTTGCATAAAGAGTTACTTTTAGAGTTTCTCTGGAAAGCTTGTCTGTGAAATAACATTCTTTAAGGATTATGGAGAACTATGGCTTTTTTTTTTTTTTTTTTTTGAGACACAGTCTTACTGTGTCACCCAGGCTGGAGTACAGTGGCGCAATCTCAGCTCACTGCAACCTCTACCTCCCGGGTTCAAGCAATTCTTCTGCCTCCACCTCCTGAGTAGCTGGGACTACAGGCATGCGCCACCATGCCCGGCCAATTTTTTTAGTATTTTTAGTAGAGACAGGGTTTGACCATGTCGGCCAGGCTGTTCTCGAACTCTTGACCTTGCGATCTGCCCACCTTGGCCTCCCAAAGTGCTGGGATTATAGTCGTGAATCACTGTGCCCAACCGAACTATGGCTTTTATAATTAGAAAGCAGCAAAGGAAGCACTGCTAAAACTTTTAAGCACTTATAACTCAAGCTATTAAGACCTTACGCAAGTTGAGCATCCCCAATCTGAAATGTGAAATGCTCCGAAATCTGAAGCATTTTGAGTAGCAATGTGACACTTAAAGGTAATGTTCATTGGAGCATTTCAGATTCTGGCTTTTTAGATTTGGGATGCTCAGCCAGTAAATCCGAAACAGTTCTGATCACAAGCAGTTCAGATAATGGCTACTCGACCTATAACCTCAATATAGAAGCTATGACATCTTGATGTTATATAGGTAACTGCCTATTCTTCGTAACTACTTTACAGCATCAGTGTTGAAATATTTTTTCCAGTGTGGAAGAAATCAATTTGTTTTGTGAACCAAAACTTCAAAGCCTTTTTTTTTTTTTAATGTAAGATTAGCCATTATGCAAAACTTACTGGTCAAGCAGTTAATAAAATACACATATTCCATTGAAGAGTTTTGTACCTTTCAGTTTTTGTGCGTAACAAGGCAATTACAAACTCTGAAAGTTTCTTTGCTTCTTTTGATTGTGATTTTTTTATTCTAATTTTTGTTTTATTTTTGAGACAGAATCTCACTGTAACTTAGGCTGTAGTGCAGTGGTACAACTATAGTTTACTGTAGCCTTGGCCTCCTGGACTCAAAAGATCCTCCTACCTTATCCTCTGAAGTAGCTGGTACATGCCCCTACACCTGGCTAATTTTTTATTTTTTATTTTTTTGTAGAGAGAGTGTCTCACTATGTTACCCAGGCTGATCTCAAACTGCTGGGCTCAAGCAGTTTTCACGCCTCTCCCTCCCAAAGTGCTGAGATTATATTCATGAGCCACTACATGCAGCCTACTTTCTTTCCTTCATAAATCTGCCAGTCTTTGGGAACTCATGTTAAAAATTCTAGAAGCTTTTCTAGCTGTAGTTTGAGCATCAGGCTGAACTTTCTCCTCTTTTGCAGTTTGCTTGTATTTTAAAAGCAAATCAGGACTGCACAGTGGCTCACACCTGTAATCTTTTGAGAGGCCAGGGTGGAAGGATCACTTGAGACCAGGAGTCTAAGACCAGCCTGTGCAACATAGTGAGACCCCGTCTCTACGAAAAAAAAAAAAAAAAAAAATTTAAATTAGCCAAGCATGGTGTTACACACCTGTAGTCCTAGCTACTCAGGAGACTCAGACAAAAGGATGGCTGGAGCCCAGAAGTTCCAGGCTGCAGTAAGCTAGGATTGTGCCACTGCATGCCTGCCCGAGTGATAGAATGAGGCCCTGTCTCTTAAAAAATAAACAACAACAAACCTAGTCAAACTTTAAGCAGCAACTGTAGCTGTTGTACTTGGTGAGATTGAAGATCCAGTCCTGGAGTTCCTGGAACATCAGAGGATGTGATTCTTCCAGAATCTTTTTGTTGAGCGAAGACTGCCTCTTTCTGACTTGTGACGAGGCCTTACTGGAAAGAAAGGTCATGTAGACCTCCTTTGCCTTTTCCTGCATCTGCTTATCTTGCATTAAAAAAAGAAATCTTTACATGCTAGCCAAAACAAAATATTTTCTTCATTGAATTTCTTTTTTAAAAATTTCCTAAATTTTGTCATGCCTTCTAGGTCTTCCACCGGATTATCCAGGAAAGCCACCCGTTTGGCTGTGCTCTTGAGTCGCTGGTGGCTGCTGCCAGAACTGCTATTACTGTCATGGATGTATTTACTGGTTTATAGGAAAGAATATTATAATGCATACAGATGAAGAGATGCGTGAGGGAAGGGATGTGGAGCTTCCATGTTCTTTCCAGGTGTGCCACCCTCCAGGAAACTCCACACGTTCAGCAGCCTGGAAGCTCTAGTGTTGAAATAGTTTGACAGTAGATTGTGAATTATAGGACAGGCTATTCAACTTTTGAGCAATATGTATATAGAATATATAAGGGGCTAGTAAAGAGAAAGGTATGAACATTTGGAGGAAATGTAGTGATTTCAGATTGTAGAAGGATGTTATCAAGGATAACTAGAAGGATGTTATGTTGTTTTTTTAAAAGTACAGGCCGAGTGTGGTAGCTCACACCTGTAATCTCAGCACTTTGGGAAGCTGAGGTTGGGAGAATTGCTTGAGGCCAGGTGTTCAGTATCAGCCTGAGCAGCAAAGTGAGACCCCCATCTCTACCAAAAAAAATTAACTGGGCATTGTGGTGTGTGCCTGTAGTCTCAAGCTACTTGGAAGGCTGAGGTGGGAGGATTCCTTGAGCCCAGGAGTTTGAGGATGTGGTGAGCTGTGATCACACCACCATACTCCAACCTGGGTAACACAGACCTAGTCTCAAAAAAAAGGACAAATCATTATTGATGTTCTTTTCTAGAAACGACTACAGAAAGAACTGTTGGCTTTGCAAAATGACCCACCTCCTGGGATGACCTTAAATGAAAAAAGTGTTCAAAATTCAATTACACAGTAAGTATTTAATTTTTAAAGTGCTCTTTCTTTTATTATCAATAATGTATGGATGTTCACCCACTTTTTTAAACTACAAAATTATTTTCACATTTCTTTTATTCTCTTTCACCAAGAGGGAAATACAGTAAACAGATCTTATTCTGTGCATTTATATATATAATCAATTTTGTTTTACTATGTTATAAACATTGTTGCATAATTTGTAAAGCTGTTTTTAGACTATCTTTGGTACATTTTTTAAAAGTTTTGTTTAACTGAGTAGCACTAACTTTGCAATGTGATCCTCATCTATAATATTAAAGAACTGTTTGGTGTGAGGTTTCATCAAAAATATGTGTCTATTTAGGCATATGAAGAGAGTAATAGTCAAGAGGTATCCCATACCCTAAAAACATTAATTACATTCTGTACAGAACGGCAGCTAAGTGAAAGTGTGACTCTCAGCAGTCGTTTAATAATTTTGTTAGACAGTGGTAAATGTTCTGAAATCGTGGAGAAATCTAAAATAATTTATCCTCCACTTAGAAGAACCTCTAAAAAGGAAAGGAAAAGTAGTCAAAAAATTGACTATAAACCGACTTGTAGGACAAATGAGCCAATTCATATATTTGGTGTAGTCTAGGTCCAGGGAGTAAAAATGACCAAAATTCATATAACTTACCCTTTCAGAAGGAACAGTTTTGGGTACCTTTGACTTTGGCATTTGTATCAGTACTTAAGACAGGGGTCAAAACTTTAAGAACAAGAATATTACGAATGGATGTATAGACTCTTTTGAAAAAAAAAAATGTAATACACTTCTTTAACTCTGCAATAATCACTTAAAAATATTGTTGAATTCTAAACTGATTTTTTGTGTATATCATATATAGAAAATATAAAACTCTTGTTCTAAAGCAACCAAAAGTGGAGCATACATTTAGAGTGGCATTTGTTGCATGTTGTTAAACAAATGAAACTGACTCTTTTTTCATCCTGATGCAGATTATATCCCATTTTAATCTTTTTCCTCTCTCCTTTTATTAATCTACCTCAGAGCATCCTATAACAACTGTCCCTATAGTTCTCAAGGAAACTGATAATAATGAGATTACTTCTTCTTTCATCCTTTATTTTTTTGGGAGGATGGGGAAAACACACAACATAATAATTTATAAAAAGTTAAACATTTTAAATTTTTACAAATAGAAACGCTTTAAAAGATTACAAGGTAGTTATACCACAAATTATAACAGCCAAAACAACAATACCTTTATTGTAGAGTAAATCCTATCATATCGAAATACTGGTCAGGCAAGAATTTTTCTTTTAATTTATTGTAAATGAACTGTAAAATTTTTACCTTTGTGCCATCTTCTAGGCTATAAAAATAGTCTTATAAAGAATCAGATTGTTAAGAGTATATGAGATGTGGATATGGATGTGGAAGATCCATGAAGAGGATGATGATGAAAGCACATTAAGAAGCTTTATGATGGGCACAAAAAGTAGAATGAAGAAGATCTGGTATTTGAGAGCACAACAGGGTGACTATAGTCAACAGTAATTTATTGTGCATTTTCAAATAGCTGAAAGTATAATTGGATTGTAATAGAAAGGATAACTGCTTGATGTGATGGATACCTCATTTACCCAGGTGCAATTATTATGCATTGTGTGCTTGTATCAAAATATCTCATGTGCCCCATAGATATATACACCTACTTTGTACCCACAAAAAAATTTTTTTTTAGTTTTTTGGAAGAAATTTGGTAGCATATATTGAGACCTTAAAAAATATGAACACTATCCTGTTTGACCCACCACACATCATCCTAAGAAATTAACGATCTAGAAAAAGACTTAGAACCAACTATACTAATTTCAACATTACTAATTCTAGGGATAATTTGGGAATAGTGTAAATGTCAATAATATGGAAAAGGTTTGTCAAGGCAGTGCAGTGAAATGGCATCACTTGAATTATAGTCTATAGTCAGCATGTAAGGTAAAAATTTTGTATAGTTATAATTACCTTTGAAAAATCCTTTAAGAAGACCTTATTGGTATGTATCCTCTTTATTAATAAATCCACCAAAGCCAATTTTTCCTCCAGAGTGGAATAGATGATTGTGTCTTTAACAACCATGATGTGTGAAGAAATAAAAAAATTCTAATGCTTAAACATTAGAATTAGAGTACTAGGTACTCACAGGTATTGAAGAACTGAGACTAATTGAGAGAACAACACGTGTAGTCTCATCGCATCCTTACTCTGGGGCATATGCTTGTGATTGGAATCATAAACCCTGATGGTTTAAATTGATGTAATTTAAGTGTGCACAAAATGCAGCTACTCGGCTGCCATTTTGTATAGGCTTTGATGGTATAGGAAACAGCAAAATGACTAGAATGAAATATACCCCCAAAAACTTTAACAGTGGTTGTCACTGGGTGATTTTTATTTCTACTTTTCTGAAGTTTCTACAATGAACATATCTTACTTTTTTAACTAATAAAATCTCATTAGGCCTGGCATGGTGGCTCATGCCTGTAATCTCAATGCTTTGGGAGGCTGAGGTGGGGCGAGAGGATCCCTTGAGCCCAGGAGTTCAAGACGAGCTGGACAACATAGGGAGATCCCATCTCTAGTAAAAAAAAAAAAAAAAAAAAATCTTTTTAAGTTGGCTGGACGTGGTGGTATGTACCTGTGGTCCCAGCTACCTGGGAGTCTGAGGTGGGAGTCGCTTGAGCCCAGGAAGTCAAGGCTGCAGTGAGCCCTGATTGCACCACAGTTCTCCAGCCTGGGTGACAGAGTGATACCTTGTCTCAAAAAAAAAGAGTTATTAGAAAGTACCATGCACAGGCCGGGCGCAGCGGTTCACACCTGTAATCCCAACACTTTGGGAGGCTGAGACAGGCAGATCACCTGAGTTCAAGAGTTCGAGACCAGCCTGAACAACATGGAGAACCACCCCCTCTACTAAAAATACAAAAAATAAGCCTGGCATGGTGGTACATGCCTGTAATCCCAGCTACTTGGGAGGCTGAGGCAGGAGAATCACTTGAACCCAGGAGGTGGAGGTTGTGGTGAGCCGAGACTGCGCGATTGCACTCCAGCCTGGGCAACAAGAGCAAAACTCTGTACCAAGAAAAAAAGAAAGTACCATGCACGATGTTGACAGTTATGTTGTCTTTGACCTCATGTAGTATCTGCATGTCATGCAGATATTATGAGGATTGATGAGACACTTGGTTAGCTCTTTATTTTTAAAAGCTGTGCTTGTTTGCATAGGTCACATGTAAATTTATGTTGTGTGTCCTCAAATTGCCGTATAAACAGAACGAAAGACCACCATTTTTCCTGGGAATATTACTCTGCCTAGTAGATGTGGGTGGAAAATCAAGAAAGGAATTTCGAAGATTAAGAAGGACCTAATATATAAAGAGATAGTTTTTTGTTTTGTATGCAGCTTTTGCATTGCATTTAATTTACCATGTATTGACTCTGAGTCAGGAATGTGCTAGGTTTTTTACTTATGTAGGGTCGTTTATCTCCAACAACACTATAAGGTGATTATCTTCTGTTTTATTATTGAGGTAGTTAAAACTGGAGAGATAACATAACTTGCTCACACAACGAGTTAAGATTAACTATAACTGCCACTTCAGTATAACTTCAGTTATAACTTTAATTTCACTATAAAATGTTGTCTCTTGGGTCTGTGGTCGTATCTTTTATTACCATGTATGGTACTCAGCATGCATTCTTAAAATGAATAGCCATGCTCTTAAGAGTCTGTATACTGTAGCTGATTTCTTTTAGAGAATAGGTACATTTGTTAGTTTACATAATCCTAAATTCATAGTATGCGTGGTAATGACTAGAATCCCAACACTGTGTTTTGTTTCTTCCTTTTGTTTTCTTGTATTTTAAGTACAAGAAAGTTTAATACCTGAAAAGTTCAAGAGAATTGCCTAGGTGTACAATAATTATAAGTGACAGAGCTATAATTAGGAACACATTGTTAATGACTTCAATTCACTTTTGCTTCTAATGCTGCCCTGTTATCTTTGCTGTCATTATCCCTTATTCTTTCCCCCATCTTAAAGAAAATAACAAGAAATAGTGTATACACTATAAATAACACATGTATGTTTATGATTGTTATATATGAAAACAAAGTAGGCTTGCATAGATGCCACAGAAATGGGCTTTATTAAACAATTGAAACATAGTGAGAGATAAAGAAAAGGCAGTACAAAGCCTTGCTTAATTGTCAGAGTAAGTGGAATGATGTCAATTTAGCTCCCCTTACCCTGTTAATCTTTTCTAGAATGTTGATGAGAAAAATAAATCTGACAGCTACGTTTCTCTGTAGTCATTGTCTATACGTGTTTCTCCATGGCTTCCACCAGTAATAATCAGAAAGACAGTTGATTAGTTTGATGTTATGTATAGAATACTTAATATCAGCATTGTAGAAATGGTACTTTGAAAAAATAAGGTAATGTAAATCAATTAGGAAGAGCACAGGCTTGGGTGTCAGCGCACCTTAGTTTGAGATTTGTTTGTTTGTTTATTTTGAGACAGTCTTGCTCTGTAGCCCAGGCTGGAGTGCAGTGGCATGATCTTGACTCACTGCAACCTCTGCCTCCCGGGTTCAAGTGATTCTCCTGCCTCAGCCTCCTGAGTAGCTGGGATTACAGGTGCACGCCACCACGCCCAGCTAATTTTTGTATTTTTAGTAGAGACCAGTTTCACCATGTTGGTCAGGCTGGTCTCAAACTCCTGACCTCGTGATCCACCTGCCTCAGCCTCCCAAAGTTCTGGGATTACAGGCGTGAGCCACCGCGCCTGGCCTTGGGTTTTTATTTTGTTTGCTTTTTTAGACCTATCTTTTGCTAGCTGTCTGACCTTGATCTGGTGGTTTCACCCCTGAATGTCAGAGAAGGTCATGAGAATTAACAGTGAGAGAGTTATTGGGAGGCTGGCATGTGCTGTTACACATAAACAACTCTTGTCCCAGTGCTTAGTGTACAGGAAGTACTTGGTGTCCTCTTTTCTCCTCCTTACCCCAATATCTTAAGTTTTTAATTTGCCTTTTCTATTCTAGGTGGATTGTAGACATGGAAGGTGCACCAGGTACCTTATATGAAGGGGAAAAATTTCAACTTCTATTTAAATTTAGTAGTCGATATCCTTTTGACTCTCCTCAGGTAATTGCCTTGCTTTAAATTTTTTTTTTTGTATTTTTAGATAGTTAAATGCCAGAGATGTTTGACTCAGTAAAAACATATAAATCATTTATACGTATGTAGATGGATTTGTTATTTCCTTATTCGTAATATAATCAAGATATGAACATTACACTTAATATTGGGATTAGGGCTTTACTGCATTTTGCGTCTAAAATTGTTTGTTTCTTATCCATAAATACTAGCAGAAAAGGGAATAGAAATCTAACCAGGCCTCTAGACCAGGGGTCCCCAACCCCTGTGCTGTGGACTGGTACTGGTCCCTGGCCTGTTAGGAGTCGGGCCACACAGGAGGTGAGCACCATTACTGCGTGAGCTCCGCCTCCTGTCAGATCAGCAGTGACATTAGATTTGCATAGGAGTACAAGCCTTATTGTGAACTGCACATGCGAGGGCTCTAGATAGTACGCTCCTTATGAGAATCTAATGCCTGATGATCTGAGATGGAACACTTTCATCCCAAAACCATCATCCAACCCCCAACCCCATCCGTGGAAAAATTGTCTTCCACCAAACCGGTCCCTTGTGCCAAAAAGATTGGGGACCACTGCTCTAGGCCATTGGAGAAGTTGGCATTTTGGAATAACTGGAGGCACCTCTCCTAGGTCAGATGATAGAATCACATGGTGAAGAGAAAAGTTCTCTGTTGGAAGGAGTACTTTGATTTTGCATTGACATGCTGTCTTTGCAGCCTTTTAGTACTGGAATGGCAGAGTACATCACCAGATGTTAAATATCTAAACATTGGCCCAAAGTCTGTTTATTATAATTTGATGCCCAGTCAGTTTAGTTAATAACTTAATACTTAGACAAGGGATAATGGTGGTAGAGGAATGTTTCTTGAGAGCTGTTTAACTATGGTAAATGATTAATCAGAGATTAGAGAAAGGAAGACTGTAGGATGACCTCCAGGTTTCTGGCTTGGTAATATAAGTAAATGAGTTACTATAATTACTTATTCTTCAGAGAATTATTGTAACAAAGCACTTCATTTTTAAAATTTGAGGCTTGTGAGATCCGTTGGCTAAAATGATAAGACGTAATGCCAACTCTCTCTAGTATTGCTAGCAAATGAGCTATTCTGTAAAATAGAACCATATACCTGAAATATTTCCCAGATACTGAAAATTTAGCTTGTAGGTGCTAAAGTGTACTATTTGGGGGAAAATCTTATTTCATTGCCACTTTAAACAATATACCAAACACAGCTTAATCTTTTCTTAGTTATGTAAGAGAAGAGATAGAAGTCAGTTACTGTATCATGCTATAAGTAAAGAGGTAATTGTTTTAAAGCATAGATTTAAATGGATACTGACTCCTTAAGTTCTAAAATTTTCATGTGAGCAGAAAACTACTAAGACTTTTAGGACTTATTTTTATCATTTTCATAAAAATTAAAGTGAAAGGGATTATGCTGTTGTGACCACCTCTGGATGTCTATAGTAAGCATTTGTATATAACAAAAAGTCAAAACAAATATCTTCTCTCCAGAAGATTGTTATCACTTCTGTTGTTTTCTGGCTGGTCAGCATCATTTCTGACTATAAATGTGTGGAGACAACTGGATCTCAGTCTGTTTTCATCAATCAGCCTATTTGTCTACATTCATCTAAGTTCATTGATGGTATGGGAAGGAAGGATATTTCACACCAACTCAGAAGCTTTTGACTAGGGAGATATTGGGGGAAGGCTTACTCTGGGAACTTACCAATTTTTCACCAGAGGAAAATAATATTTCTATAAGCATGAAACCAAGTCAAAAACGTGTTCTCTAAACTCTTTCCTTAATATTGAATTCTAAATCAAATATCAAACTTAAACATTATGTTGAATTTCTTCTTTAATATTTCTGTAAGTTAAGCATTTGTTATAAATTCTCCCTATCATCCTACTTCAAATTCATTTTATCCTCCTTCCCTGATTTTATTTCTACCTGCTCTTCTAACATTGGTGTTATCCAGGTTCTTTATTCAGCACTGTGTTACTCTTCTCACTCTTCTTTTACCTTCAATACTTTAAGCAGCTAACTCAGATCTACAGCTCTGGAAACACCTCTTTTTTTAAGGCTTAATTTCATACCATTGTTGAAATACTTGAGTACCTCCAGACATCTCAAATTTAACACAACTAAATTTGACCTTTCCAATAACAAAGCACATTTTGTTTTTCTTTATCCTGGGTTACTGTCCACCTATCTATTTTGTGTTCAGTTTTTCTCTTTTCCACACCCCTCCTTCCTACATTTGAAAGGTAGCCCACTCTTTTCTTAATGTCAGTGCTGTAGTGTGGTTTTTTGGTTGTTTGTTTTTGTTTTGTTGTTTTTGAGACAGTCTCACTTTGTCACCCAGGTTGGAGTGCAGTGGCGCAGTCTTGGCTCACTGCAACCGCTGCCACCTGGGTTCAAGTGATCCTCCCATATCAGCTTCCCAAGCAGCTGGGACTACAGGTGCATGCCACCACTCCCAGCTAATTTTTATATTTTTTGTAGAGATGGGGTCTTGCCATATTGCCCAGACTAGTCTCGAGCTCCTGGGCTCAAGCGATCAGCCCACCTCCTTGGCCTCCCAAAGTGCTGGGATTACATGTGTGAGCCACCATGCCTGGCCTAGTCCAGGTTTTTATCTTTTAATTGAACTATTACAGTAACTTTTAGTTCTTTGGATTCCTGTGCATCCTTTCACGGTGCCATTAGATTTCTTTGAAGGCACAATTATCTCATTGGTTACATACCACACACATGCACATGCACACACACACATACACATACACAGACACCCACCCACTCCACCGCCCCCCACATATACACACACACAGTCTCACTCCACCATCCCCAGAATTCCCCACCCCCTCACAGTAAAACCTCTTAATGTTTCTTTATTTCCTATGGAATCAAGTTTTTAGCCTGGCATTCAAGTCCCTGTATAGTCACATCCAAATTTAACTTTTTCTGCACCTGCATGCATTCTTTATGGTAATATTTCTATAGTACTTCATAATTTAACTTCCATTCTGATTTTGTCTTCTAACATCTTTTAATGAAGTGGTTAGGGAAGGTAGATTCATCCTCATTTTATATGTGAAGAAATTGAAACTTGTAGAAGTGAAGTGCCTTGTTCACGTTTTAATACCTAGTTTATAGAACAATCAAGACTCAAACCCAAGTCTTTCCTTTCCTCCTTTGCCATACTGCCAATTAGATGAGAGTACCAGTATGGGAAAAAATGCCTATTTATCTATGTAGTAATTTTCTCTCTGAAAGTGAAAGATTATATATGGAATGAATGATACCTTTGAAAGCTCTAAGCCAGTTATTCTCGCTCTTTTTGAAATATAAGGATTCCTTTTTTAATTTACTGTTTGGTGGGGTGGGTGGGGTGGAGACAGAGTCTCCCTCTGTCATCTGCCTGTGCTGTGGTGTAATCATAGCTCACTGCAGCCTCCAACTCCTGGGCTCAAATGATCCTTCCACCTCAGCCTCCAGAGTAGCAGGGACACAGCCATGTGCCACCATGCCTAGCTTGGTTTTTTTATTTTGTTTTTTTGTTTGTTTGTTTTTATTTTTTTGAGATAGAGTCTCTCTCTGTTGCCCAGGCTGGAGTGCAGTGGTGCTATCTCTGCTCACTGCAACCTCTGCTTCCTGGGCTTAAACCGTCCTCCCACCTCAGCCACTCTGAGTATCTGCAACTACAGGTATGCACCACCATGCCCAGCTAATTTTTTTTTGTATTTTTGGTAGTAGAGACAAAGTTTCGCCATGTTGGTCCAGCCGGTCTTGAACTCCTGTCCTCAAGTGATCCGCCCGCCTCGGCCTGTCAGAGTACTGGTATCATAGGCACGCCCAGTGAGGATTCCTTTTTAATATCAGTGAATTCTGTAGCCCCTCACATGGCATAGAGGTTGTATATTCTAATATCCATTGATTGGGAAAATGGCAGCACTACTGTTAGGCCAGTAATACTTCAAAATTTTTTAAAAGGTATTTATACATAATCTATATAGTTTTAACATAATTATAAGGAGTCAAACATCAGTGTTTGATGGGCTTATAGACTTCAAGATTTTTCCAATAACTGAAACTTTCCAGAGATCCACTGCCCTGGGAAAGTGGCTGGAACCAGTCCTCTAGGGCAGTAAAATTCCCCCAAAATTTTATTTGATGAAACTCTGTAGCATTAGCACTTGTTAGATAAATTAGTCTTTCATCTTTCTGGCTGGGCATGGTACTCATGCCTGTAATCTAGGCACTTTGAAAGGCCAAGGCAGGTGGATCACTTCACCAGCCTGGGCAACAAAGGGCAACCCCATCTCTAAAAAAAAAGAAAGAAAAAGAAGTCTTTCATCTTTCCATGCAATGAGCAATACTGAGTTTATCACTAGTTACAAGAGTAGAATTTGGAAAATATTTCTAGAATAGATCAATCTCATTGTGAAATTACTGCTTTTGTACCTTTAAATGAGATCGGTAAGACTGTTACACACCATTATGGTTTGTTGTGTTTTTCCTCCTACCAGATATATTTTATGTCTCATGTTGTGTCCTGCCTTATAATGAAAAAGTTACCTATCTCAAATATGTTTGGCTCAGTCATTTGCCTTAAAAGAAAGAATAACAACAAACAATTAGTCAGTTAATATGGAAACAGAGATGAGGCATCTTTTCATCACTGCTTGCCACTAATGTACATTTACTGTCAGCCATACAGAAAGTATCTTTCTGTATATTCTGTTTCCTTATGCTAGGATAAAGGTAAATGGTTGGTTAATTCAACATGTATTGGGCATGTATTGTGTATCAAATACTGTTTCTTGAGAGAGGGGAGAGAGTACAGAGATTTAAAAGGCATTGGGCCTGCCTTTAAACAGTTTATAATCTGTTTAGTATTTGGATAGGTAAATATTCATCCCATATTTCTTGAGGCTGTATCATGGGACAAACACTGTGCTGGGTGCTGGTAATTCAATGAGGGTCAAAACTGCAACAGCAACAACAATCTTGCTTACATGGAGTTTGCATTCTTGTGGGAAGAGACAGTAAGCAATGAGTAAAATACATATAGTATGGAAGATGGTGGGGGAAAAGTACAGAAGGGGAGACAAGGGTGTTGAAATACTGAATAAAGCCATTGGGAAAGATTTCACTGAGCAGGTGACATTGGAGGAGAGATCTGAAAGATGTACAGGAATAAACCATTTGAAAGAGTTGAGAGAAAGAACAGGTGAAGACAAAATGCAAAGGCTCTAAATCTGGAATATGCAGGACAGGTCCCTGGAGTGTTGTATAAACAGGAAGGGGAGTGTAAGGCCGAGGTCAGTGTATTAGGCCATTTTTGCACTGCCATAAAGAAATACCTGATGCTGGGTAATTTATAAAGAAAAGAGGTTTAATTGGTTCACATTTCTGCAGGCTGTACAAGAAGCATAGTGCCACCATCTGCTTCTGGTGATGGCCTCAAGATGCTTACTGTCATGGCAGAAGGTGAAGAGGGAGCAGGTGTCTCACATGGCGAGAGTGGGAGCAAGAGTCAGTGGCGAGGTGCCACACATTTTCAAACAACCAGATCTCACGAGAACTCATTCACTGTTGAGGACATCACCAGGCCATTCATGAGAGCACCCACCCCGAGTGACCCAAACACCTCCCACCAGGCCCCACCTCCAACATTGGGGGTTACATTTCAACATGAGATTTGGAGGGGACGAATATCCAGACTGTATTAGTCAGAGAGATCATTTGGGCTGGAGGGGTCATCACGGATTGTATAGCCCATTTTAAGAATTTTGACTCTTTACTCTTAGTGAGAAGGGGGAGCCTTTGGAAGCCTTTGGAAGGTTTTGAGCAGAGGAACGATGTAGTCCTGTTTAAAGTTAAAGGGAACAGTCTGGCTGTTGTATGGCGTATAAACTGTTCAGGGCATAAAGGTGCAAGGAGATCAGATAGGCCATTAAAGTAACCCAGGTGAGAGATCATGGTGACTTGCACCAGAAGGGTAGCAGTGGACGTTTTGGAAGGTGGTCATGTTTTGGACCTGTTTTAAAGGTTGAATCAACAGGATTTATTAATGGATTAATTTGGAGTATGACTGAAGGAGGAGTCAAGGAAGACTCCATGATTTTTGGCATATGCAGCTGTACACACAATTAACTGAAGTGTGAATTGTATGCCTTGGGAGCAAAAGGGAAAGCAACCAATTTAGAATACTCTAAGGGGGCAAAGAAAAACTTACTTGAACTGGTAGAACTGGGCCTTAAAGGACAAAAAGAGTTTATGTGAAAAGTATAGGGCAAGGTGTGAAAGGACTTGGCCTCCTCACATTTGTGAGGATAGGCTTTTATAGTTTTATGTGTCGATATATGGGGGATTACAGCAGGAGATGAGAGAGGAAGGTTATTTTGGGGCTCATCAAAAAGGATATTACAGTGTGAAAGAAGCTTGACGTTTCTATCATAGGTACTAGGAGGGATGGCCCATCTCCGTCAAAACTCTGAAGTCCACAACTGGGCGTGGTGGCTTATGCCTGTAATCCCAGCACTTTGGGAGGCCAAGGCAGACAGGTCACTTGAGGTCAGGAGTTGGAGACTAGCCTGGCCAACATGGTGAAACCCATACTAAAAATGCAAAAATTAGCTGGGCATGGTGGTGTGCACCTGTAGTCCCAGCTATTCGGCAGGCTGAGGCAGAAGAATTGCTTGAACCTGGAAGGTGGAGGTTGCAGTGAGCCGAGATCGTGCCACTGCATTCCAGCCTGGCGACAGAGGGAGACTCCATCTCCAAACAAAACAAAAAAAATCTCTGAAGTCCTCAAGCTTAGTATCTTGACTCTTACTACTTTTCCTTTCTACATCCAAGAGAAAGTTCTTCTGTTCCTTTACATATCCAGTATTTGTACCCCTTTCCTCTGTTAAAGCATTCTATTTGAGTGAAACAAATCTGAAATACATCTGTATTATATTTATTTATTATTATTATTATTGAGATGGAGTCTCGCCCTGTCGCCCAGGCTTCAGTGCAGTGGCACGATCTTGGCTTATCACAGCCTCCGCCTTCCAGGTTCAAGCAATTCTCCTGCCAGTAGCTGGGATTACAGGTGTGCACCACCACGCCCAGCTAATTTTCTTTTGTATCTTTAGTAGAAATGGAGTTTCCCCATGTTGGCCAGGCTGGTCTCGAACTCCTGACCTTGTAATCTGCCCACCTCAGCCTCCCAAAGTGCTGAGATTAATAGGCGTGAGCCACCATGCCCGGCCACTTTTATTTATTTTTTATTGAGACAGAGTCTCACTCTGTTGCCCAGGCTGGAGTGCAGTGGCGCGATCTTGGCTCACTGCAACCACTGCCTCCCGGGTTCAAACGATTCTCCTGCCTCAGCCTCTAGAGTAGCTGGGATTACAGATGCACACCACAACACCCAGCTCATTTTTGTGTTTTTAGTGGAGATGAGATTTTGCCATGTTGGCCAGGCTGGTCTGGAACTCCTAACCTCAAGTGATCCACCTGCCTTGGCCTCCCAAAGTGCTGGGATGACAGATGTGAGCCACCGTGTCCGGCTTTATACTACCTTTAAATGTCCCAGTTATACAGGGTTGTTATTTTTGAGATTTTTTTTTTTTTTTTTTTTTTGAGATGGAGTCTTGCTCTTGTTGCTCAGGCTGGAGTGCAATGGCGTGATCTCAGCTCACTGCAACCTTCGCCTCTCGGGCTCAGCTAATATTTTGTAGTTTTTATGTAAAGACAGGATTTCACCATGTTGGCCAGGCTGGTCCCAAACTCCTGACCTCAGGTGATCCACCCACCTCGGCCTCGCAAACTGCTGGGATTACAGGCTTGAGACTCCATGCCCGGCCTTGTTTTAGAGATTTTCACCTAAATTTTGATGAAAACGTCTTCAGTATTTTAGAAATAGGGAAAATGTTTATTTTAGAGGGAAGAGAGGGAAGGGGGCAGTGTCTTTTTGATTTGAAGCCGTTTTGTTGCTAAGAGTGGTGCTGAAAGTACAATTGTCTTGATTATAAAGCTTTAGAAGTACTGAGGCAAAAGAGTAATTGCCTTCCTCTTCATCCTCATTCCCCACTCCTATTCATGCCTCCTTACCACAGACCCTTTTCTGTTGCTCAAAACTCATTCATTGCAGAGATCCAGAACCTGTCTTCATGATGTCCTAATCTTGTCTTTTTTTCCTGGACTGGTTTTCCATGGTTTTCATAGGGTGATGTTCAAGCTTTCCAAAGTCTTTGAATAACAATTTTTATTGCCTTCAATTGTCAAGCATCTTGGACACCTGACAAGAAGGTGAACGGTGAACCCTGTTCACTGAAGCCTGGGGGGTCACGGAGAAAGAAGATAGAGGATTAGATTAGTAGGCTAAAAGAACATAGAATATAAAGGGAAGAGAATGATTACCATCCAAGGCAATCCAAGTTTAGTTTTGTGTGTCCAATAATTTTGTCTTTGCACTGTTGCTGCATGTCACTGGTTATTATAGAATATCAGGGAACACTTATGGATGCTTGCTGGTATATATGAGAGGACTAAAAAGAGATAATTGAATTGAAAGCTATGCTAAGATTCCAATCTCCAGTCATTTTTATCAAATACCATTTATGGTAGACTACCTATATGTTATATATAAATATCTGATTTAGTTTCCATTACAACAGTAAACTGATGGCTTGTACGTTCAGTTTATGTAGTTACACATTAAGTACCATCATCTGCATTAAGTACTATCTTATAATAATTGTAATCAGAGAACATATTTTCCTTATACTGTCCCTGGAAAAACCTTGGTATCCATATCGTAAATTGGCTTTTATAATTATATTCTGTTTTTTACTGTTCATTTGTATATACTGTGTTTTGACCTAGCTTGACACCATATTAGGTGATTGACTTTCTAACTACCTCTACACCTCTAGTCTGAACAGTAGGGCGCCTCCTTTGTGGTAAGATCTCAGTACCATAAGGTCTTTCAGTATTGGGCTTGATGTTTGAAAATTCTTGAATTTCATATTAGAAAGTTACCTGATATCCATCATTTGTTTTGTTCTTAGCAATAATGCAGAGGTTTTTGGTAAACTGTATTTTGTATAGAAGTGTACAATTATTTTATATAGAAGTGTACAATTATAAGTCTACTTTCAATTATTGATTTTTATTAAGTCATTGTAAATATTGGCAACTATAATATTGAGCTATTTCTCTGACTACACCAAATTTGAGCGGGTTTTTTTTTTTTTTTTTTCCAAGACAGGGTCTCACTCTGTTGCTCAGGCTGAAGTGCCATAGGCTATCATAACTCAACTGCAACCTCAGACTCCTGGCTCAAACAGTCCTCTCACCTTAGCCTCCTGAGTAGTTGGGACTACAGGAGCATGCCACCACATGCGGCTAGTTACTATTTTTTTTTTTTTTAAGGGATGGGATCTTGCTTTGTTGCCCAGGCTGGTCTTGAACTCCAGGGCTCAAGTGATCCTCCTACATTGACCTCCCAAAGTGCTAGGATTACAGGTGCGAGTCACCATCCCCAGCCCCTGTTCATTCTTATTTTTGATTTTTATCACTATGGTGGCTTTCAGTTTAGATTTTAGTAGTTTTATGAAAGGCACTACATTCACAGTACCCAAAAGTTACCCAGAGATTGGCCTGCTTAAAATTTTAGGTTGGTTGTGGGATAAACATACTTACCTCCAAAATGATACACACCCTGAGCACAGTTATTTCTCTCTTAGCTCTCACTTGCTTTTGAATAAACCATACTGCTCAGGAGAAGTTTGGAAATGTAGTAATAATTAAAGACTGCTTCTAGTCTGGTTGCGGTGGCTCACACCTGTAATCCCAGCACTCTGGGAGGCTGAGGTGGGCGGATCACAAGGTCATGAGTTTGAGACCTGTCTGGCCAATGTATAGTGAAACCCCATCTCTACTAAAAATACAAAAAATTAGCCAGGCGTGGTGGTGTGTGCCTGTAATCCCAGCTACTATGGAAGGCTGAGGCAGGAGAATCGTGTGAACCCAGGAGGCAGAGCTTGCAGTGAGCAGAGATCGTGCCATTGCACTCCAGCCTGGGCAACAGTGCGAGACTCCGTCTCAAAAAAAAGACTGTTTCTGATGCATTCAGAACTTCAAACTTGAGTCATATACGTTAGGTCTGAGAGCCTTTTGTAAAACTATTTCCATCAGATAGTTCCTTAAAAATCTGTAATTCCATAGTGTAATTTATGCAACGAGGAATGTCTGTGGTCTCCGTTGTTGACTGCTTTGAATAAATTCTCAAAGTTCCTATGGTTTCAAATTTATTGTGTTCAGTTGTTTTGTCACATCAGTTCTAGTTAGTTTTATCAGCTACTTGAGACTCCAAAAAGTTTTTTTTTGAACTTTAGAAACAGTTTAATAATTTCTTGTTTGTAGAAACTACTTGACTGCATTAAAAAACTGAAATGTTCACTTTCTCCTTTAGCTTGTAGTGAGTATTAAATAAATGAGGATGGCTAACAGTATGCAGTCGAAGAAATTCTGCCTTGGTTACTCTCCCCATGCAGAGAACCAGATTAGCAAAGTTTATATTAAAACCATCTGTGGGGCCAGGTGCAGTGACTCATGCCTGTAACCCCAGCACTTTGGGAGGCTGAGGTGGGTGGATCACCTGAGGTCAGGAGTTCGAGACCAGCTTGGTCAACATGGTGAAACCCCATCTCTACTAAAAATACAAAAAATTAGCTGGGTGTGGTGGCAGGCACCTGTAATCGCAGCTACTGGAGAGGCTGAGGCAGGAGAATCACTTGAACCTGGGAGGTGGGGGTTGCAGTGAGCCAAGGTCGTACCATTGCACTCCAGCCTGGGCAACAAGAGCAAAACTCTGTCTAGGGGGAAAAAACAAAACAAACAAAAAAATCTGTGGAAACTGTGCTTATTTGTCCCTTGTGTGAATGAACTATTGAAAAAAAATTTCCTTTTATTTCAGAAATTCACCTTTGGCATGTAAATTCACCCTTTCTATGTTTAGACAAACTTCTAAAAATCTGTATCTGGCAGGTTAGGTCCTAGGGGTTACCTATTATCTAATATATGCAAATAATTAATTCCCCTGGTTTTGGTTGCTAAAAGTTTTAGGGTTGCTGCATTTGCCCTGCATGCAGTATGTTAAAAAGCCCCTGCTGTTTTATTTAAAGGTTATTGAGATCTGAATTATTTTTTATCTCAATCCCCTTCTACTTCACAGTTGTTTCTATCTTCTTCATTACTGGTTCTAACAAAATGTCTGCTGCATCTGCTGTAGGTGTTTTCTACTGCTACTCATCACTTTTCTTTCTCTTTTCTCCTGAGTTCCTTTTGGTTCATGCCTACTTAGTGGCTCTTAGGCCAGGTGATTTAGTTTATAACCTTTTCTCTTTAGGAAAAATACTGCTTTCCTTGTGCTCTGAATTGGCTGGGCGAAACATGGTGTGGTAACCTTCGTGTTGCTATTTTCTTTAAAGGTTGGTGATTCAGTTTTGCCAAAGAAGACAATTTGGCTGTTTTTTGGCTTTTTGGCACTTTCAGATCGCTATTCTTCTTGACTTCTTGATAGAGACCTTACTGGGAAAAATATCTTTTTTTTTTTTTTTTTTTTTTTTTTGAAAATGGAGTTTCGCTGTTATCACCCAGGCTGGAGTGCAATGGTGTGATTTCAGCTCACTGTCACCTCTGCCTCCCAGGTTCAAGGGATTCTCCTGCCTCAACCTCCCAAGTAGCTAGGATGACAAGCGCGTGCCACCACTCCCAGCTAATTTTTTGTATTTTTTAGTAGAGACGGGGTTTCGCCATGTTGGCCAGGCTGGTCTCAAACTCCTGACCTCAGGTGATCCACCCACCTCGGCCTCCCAAAGTGCTGGGATTACAGGCATGAGCCACACCGAAAAATATCTTTAAAAAAAATAATCGTGGCCAAAGAAGAAACTCTTGGGTATTGCTTGTGTTTTAATGAAAATATCCTAATTATCAAATGGCTTTTTATGGCAAAATGAATACCCCAAGGCATATATCCGTAAGATTTGTAAACTCCCATTCTGTACATCTACAACACATGGGAATATCAGATGCATATGATGTAATAAACTATAGTTCATATTTATTAAAAATAAAATTTCACTAAAAAACAATTGTAGACAGACTCCAGTGTGGATCTATAAGACCATTTAAGCGTTTGTTTTCTTTTACAGAACAGTACTTTTTTTTAGCAAAAAGTAATTAAGAGGGTACTAGCACCGATAGATGTAATTGAGATAAATGGCATGCTTAGAGCATAGCCATTACAAAGTCAAAGTCCTTTCAGGGAGTCTTCTGCAGTTAGGTAGGATAAGTGACTTGATTTCTCTTATTTTGAGACGTTACTTTTGTTTTTTAGCTTTTTTTTTTAAATTAGTGGGAATGGAGGGTTGATGTCCAGAATTTAAAGAAAAGAAATACATGCAAATATGGAAAATCGTTCTTTTGGGGAAAAAATGCTTTTTGCTGTCTTATCTAGTCTTAGTCAAGGAAATATGTCCCATAGGTTAATATATCTGAAATATTAGAAGACTCCTACTCATATGAAAGACTGCTTTATTAACATGTAAATCTTTGTAAAATTGTAACAAAATCAGATTCATAGCTAGATATTGAAAATATATATAAAACCTTAGCTTATGGTAATTTCCTATAACATATTCCATATTAAACTATAGCATACCTTATTCTATTCATATTTAACTCACTGGTTCTTTTTTCTGCTCTATAAAGAGGCAAAAGGGTATGCCTAAAGCAATACTGTATATCTTTTATTGTTTGTGCTACAACTTAAGGTAAGATTTCTCCTTACTGATATTCTGCTGTACTTGGTATGAGACGGTTTGCAGGGCTGAGAGAGATACTGTAAATCTGATTTAGGAATTGTTGGTTTATATCTGATGAGTTCTATACAAATCTCATCATACTTACTAAATCAGAATCTGTGAAAGTAGGACACTGGAATTTGTATTTTTAAGCAGATATTCCAGCTCTGTGGTTTTTTTTGTTTTGTTTTTTTATTTGTTTTTTTGGCAAGGTCAGGAATTAGGAATTACTGCTAACCTGCAGAATAAATACAGTACACAGTGTAAACATAAGACTTCTGCTTTCTTTGAGCAACTTTGGACTATGCTTACAGATTCCTCAGGATACATGAATTTATTCTCCTGCCTATTTGCTTAGGTAAATAAGTTTAAGAAAAACTACTGTAAGATATTTGTTGAATTATTAGAGCAAAGGAATGAAATAATAGATTTATTACCATTCAAAACATTGCTGAGACAAGATAGAGAAAGGAAAAGTAGTGTTAGAAGAATTGAGTAAAAGGAAAAGGAGAGTAGAACTGCAAATTGAGAGACTTGGTCAACTTTTGTATTTTTCGTCTAGGCACGTAGGTATTTACTGATTAACAGCTAGTAACTTGTGCCCATCATAATGGATGTGTAAGTTTAGATGAGGTGGAATGTATAACAATCATTTCTCTTTGCCACATGCACCTTAGAGCTAACATTGTTAACAGGTAGTAGTAGTAGGAGTGTTCCTACCACCTGTCATTCATATTTTCCCAAAATTGAATATTTTTGTTTGGAATTTTAACATACTTGATTTTTATATGCAGAGAGCAATGAAGAGAATTTGAAAAATCATTCTTATAACTGTAGTTGTCTTTCACTAGTGAAAAATATGTAGTTTAGAATTTTTAAGGATAATTTATCAAAAATAACAGAAATAAAAAATAATGTGGCTTCTTTTCCCTACTACGTGGTTATTCATTCAGTGAAACCAATACTTACTGAGTTAATGAGAGTAAACAAATAAACAGTTGTTTATCATGTTCCTGGCACTGATTTTGGTGGTTTTTTGTTTTTTTTTAATAATCAATACTTGTTATATGTGGAGAATATTTTAGTTTTTGGTAATAGAGAATATTTGAGTTTTAATGGAATTTTATTCTCTCTTAGGTCATGTTTACTGGTGAAAATATTCCTGTTCATCCTCATGTTTATAGCAATGGTCATATCTGTTTATCCATTCTAACAGAAGACTGGTCCCCAGCGCTCTCAGTCCAATCAGTTTGTCTTAGCATTATTAGCATGCTTTCCAGCTGCAAGGAAAAGGTAGGACTTTTCAGAATTATTCCAGATAGTATCTCTTCTTCTTTCAGTTTAAGTAGATAAACAATTTTAATATGTAATTCTTTTTATTTAGAGGAAGGACTTATGCTTTTTATTTTAAAATTATGGGGAATTTCATGTTTAGTAATAAATTCAAAAGTTATTTTGATACCTTTCATTCCAAATAGAAGTTTTACATGTTGAATGGGGTAGAAGCCAGATTTACTGTTTTATATTTTTTTAAACAGGAAATGTACGGTATGTTCTTAAATTTGATTTTATTCCCAAAAGCATGCACAGGGTAAACGTGTACAAGAAATTCTTTTTGTAGATTTCACAATGGAAAGCCTCAGAAAAGTGCATCATAGCTTCCTTCTCCCCTCTGCCAGCTCCCACCCTATCAACCTGTTTCAGGAAATTTTTCAGGAACCAGAGCTTTCCTGTCATAATGATTAGGTTGAAGGAGGAAGACTAGTTTACCAGTAGAATTTTCAGGACATTTCTTCCTGTTCTCCTTTATTAATCCACAGATTCTATGTCTAATGGAAGTGGGGGGAGGGAAAAACAGAAAGAAAAAAATCACGTATTAAATTTAAAATGTAGGCCGGGCATGGTGGCTCAACACCTGTAATCCCAGCACTTAGGGAGGCCTAGGCAGGTGAATCACCTGTGGTCAGGAGTTCGAGACCAACGTGGCCAACATGGTGAAACCTTGTCTCTACTAAAAGTACAAAAATTAACTGGGTGTGATGGTGTATGCCTGTAATCCCATCTTCTCAGGAGACTGAGGTAGGAGAATCGCTTGAACCCAAGAGGCGGAGGTTGCAGTGAGCCAAGATCACGCCACTACACTCCAGCCTGGGCAACAGAGCAAGGCTCCATCCCAAAAAAATAATAATAAAATAAATTTTAAAAATATATATATAAGTTTAGGATACCCTTTAAATGTGTCTGAATCCTCTGTGCACTTCTGACCCTCTTGTCATTCCTGCTTAAGGGTTAGTATAGCATAACATTTATGTATTTCTACATTTTAAAACCACTCTTAAATCCCCATGAGGGTTTCCTTTTGCATTCTGTTTTAAACAGCTTTGCCCTAGAGGTTAGGGAGCTATTTGTGTTTTACAATTTTCTTCCCTTTTCTCCAAGTTGAACTGAATGTCATTTTTAGTAAATTAGTATTTGGAGAACTTTTAAGATAATAGTTCATTTTTAAATGATAGGTTATTTAGAATCTGAAGCACTCTAAGCCACAGCATGTGAAATAATGGGTTAAGTTGGTTTTTTTGTTTGTTTTTTTTTTTTTACTCATTTGTTGCTTATTGCTGTTATATTTTCTCCTCTTACCCAGCCCCAACACACAGACATGTTTTAAACTTTTATGTGTAGGGCAAAGCAGTTTGCGGGTACAAGGCCTTCTGTGTTCCTGTTATGCTTAAATACTGTAGAAAGGTGAGATGGTAACGACAGGATTTAGTAAGAAAGTTATTAAGAGATGAATGTCAGCGATATCTGTACATAGTCTTGCATGTGCCTCATGACTAGATTTTTACATTTCAATATAATGATTTATTATTAAAAACTAGAGAATGACTATATTCTGTATACTTCCTTCATCTTCCTCTAACCCTCACCATTCCCCTTACATTCTAGTTGTCTGCTACTAGTGTTTCTTGCATACTTAGTATAAGACTAATTTTTCCATTTAAAGCAGTAATAAACTATATTTTTACTGTAATAGTTGTATAATATGTTTAATCAAGATGATAATCTGGAAATCAAGATTTCCATGAAATATGATAAAATTCAAAAAACATTTACTAGGTACCTAGTGTGTGCTACTTTTACTGTGCTAAGTGGTAAGTTACAAAGATGAAGAGGAAAATTTGCTTTGGCATTGAGAAGATCTAGCTCCAAAGAAACCTTAAGAAGTGTTTTAGGCCAGGTGCAGTGGCTCATGCCTGTAATCCTAGCACTCTGGGAGGCCTAGAGGGGTGGAGCACTTGAGGCCAGGAGTTCAAGACCGGCCTAGGCAAAATGGCTAAACCCTGTCTACTAAAAATAGAAAAATTAGCAGGGTGTGATGGCGCATGCCTGTAGTCCCAGCTACTCGGGAGGCTGATGCACAAGACTTGCCTAATCCCAGGAGGCTGAAGTTGCAGTAAGCTGATATCACGCCACTGCACTCCAAACTGGGTAACAGAGCAAGAATCTGTCTCAAAAAAAGAAAGAAAAAAGAAAAGTATTTTAAATACCTACCTACACATTTTACTATTAAAACAGGTAAACTTTATTCTGTAGTGAACATGGTTCTATGGGCTTTACTTTGTTAATTTTACTGCTATTAAAATATTTTACCTTAGGTGTTTAAAATTTTAGTCATAATTCTTTTATTCCAGTTTCCTTTTAAACAATCAGGAGTGGTTCCATAAGCTGAAGGTATTTAAATCCAGTATGCCATTAGATTGCAGTGGATTAAAGATAATTTCTGATATTGAGATCACAGGCCTTTCAGTAAATTTCACTTTAATCGCATGCCTTTATAATATACTTACATTGTTCAAACTTTTCAGTTTGTATTCCATTCCTAAAACAATTTTGTAAGACATCTTTTGTATAGTTTCTTTTCCAAGAACTATATCTCCTGATCACTTGTCAGGGAGATAAATGATTTAAGCAAATAGAATTGAGTATTTCTTTTTTCTAAATATGTATTTTTTGAAGAGTTTTCTGATGATTCTTGGGTTCTAATCAATACATACCTAAAATGAGTTTGTGAAATTATTTGCTCTAGTAATACCAATTCCATATGAACGTAGATTTGACTTTGTAGAATCATCCCTTCCTTGAAGTAGTCAGGCATCTAATTTCATAATATTCATTTTTTTAGGAATTTTCTCAAATTGTGTGCACAGATTAACTTGGAACACTTAAATACCTTGAATGTCTTGTGCTCTAATGTTTCTTTTTGTTAAATAAATTACTATTAATATTAACACATAAGAACATTATGAGGCTCAACTAGGCTGATAGTTACATATATGAGTTTTAGAAATGACAAATGAACTAGCTATTTTCCTTCCTGCTATCACAGAGTCCTACTCACCATTGCTTTCTGTTTAGACTTTCCTTAAATGATGTCATACCAAATTCACTTATTTTCATTAGCCTCAGGTAGAGGAAAGGATTCCCTTAATCTCTCATTTTCATTAGCTTAACTAAGCAGATTTAAGTCTGAAAATAAATTCTGCATATACACTATAAAATATTTAATGATAGGAAAATAATCAAGTTATTGGAATGATTCTGAAAGGCATAAAGGAGACTTAAGGATAGCTATCATAGTATCTATAAACTTTAATATAGCTTTAATATAAATTTGATGTTTCCAAGTCTTTGTAGAGAGTATACATTTTCTTTTCTCTGGTCAGCATCCAACAGATTTCAGGAAAAATCTCTTCCATAATGTATCTTCAGTGTTGTTGGCATCGCTTTATCTGAGGTAGCTCCCTTGTAGAGCTGCCATATATTTCTCATATTGTTTTAGTCAGGGCATATGTTCAGCAGAAAAGGCCAATTACAGCAGAAATGCCAATATATATTTTTCCCATTTTTTCTCTTAAATACTGTTTAGAAACTGAATCTTCTGGTCTATCTTTGATGGTATCCTATTAAAGTAAAAATATAGTTCTTTGTGGAGGTGTGTACGTTGCTATACTTCTCCAGACAAATCTAGTTTAGTAGACTTTTCTGTTTTTTTGGTTTTGTTTTGGTTTGTTTTGAGACGGAGTCTGGTTCTGTCTCCCAGGCTGGAGTGCAGTGACGCAATCTCGGCTCACCGCAAGCTCTGACTCCCGGGTGCACGCCATTCTCCTGCCTCAGCCTCCCAAGTTAGCTGGGACTACAGACGCCCACCACCAGGCCCAGTTAATTTTTTTTTTTTTTTTAATATTTTTAATAGAGACAGGGTTTCAGCGTGTTAGCCAGGATGTTCTCGATCTCCTGACCTCGTGATCTGCCCGCCTGGGCCTCCCAAAGTGCTGGGATTACAGGTGTAAGCCACCGCGCCTGGCCTTTTGTTTTATTATTTATTTATTTTTTGAGACAGAGTCTTACTCTGTCACCCAGGCTAGAATGCAGTGGCACCATCTCGGCTCACTGCAACCTCCACCTTCTGGGTTGAAGCAATTGTCCTGCCCCAGCCTCGCAAGTACCTGAGATTACAGGTGCCCACCACCACTCCCAGCTATGTTTAATTATGTGAATTTATGTTAAATTATGTGAATTTGCCTTTTCTCATCAGTCCTTCTTCATTCCCCTTATAATTAATTTAATTTTTTTGGTTGGTTGGTTGGTTGGTTGGTTTTCAGACAAGAGTCTCACTCTGTTGCCAGGCTGGAGTGCAATGGCACGATCTCGGCTCACTGCAACCTCTGCCTCCTAGGTTCAATCAATTCTCCTGCCTCAGCTTCCCAAGTAGCTGGGATTATAGGTACGCACCACCACGCCCAGCTAATTTTTTTGTATTTTTAGTAGAGACTGGGTTTCACCATGTTGGCCAGGCTGGAACCTAACACAGACCACACTCAAACACCCTTATTATTCCTTTTTTAAATTTAGGTGTTAAGCATACACATTTCCTGGAATACATTTATAGTTTTTATTCTTTTAGATATATGTTTTTTACGCATTCTGTTAATCTTGCTTAAGCTTTTATTAAAACTGTCACCCTCTTAGTTTTTCTGTTTTTCGACTTACCTATTTAAATTATTTTTTGTTTCAGAGACGACCACCAGATAATTCTTTTTATGTGCGAACATGTAACAAGAATCCAAAGAAAACAAAATGGTGGTATCATGGTAAGCAGTTTGAATTTGTAGTAACTTTTTAGCATTTTGATTTGAAGATTATATATATTTGCTATAAGACTTGGAGAAAAGAAGGGAAGCTATAATTGGTGTTATATTTATGTTATTTATGTAGTTTGGAGACGCATAATCTCCAAGTAAGCCAAGAAGTACCAAAAAAAATAGACTTTCAAACCAAATTAACCTTTCACATAATGTAAAATAGTCTGAAGTTCATACAGTAATTCGTTTTTCCAATAAATCAGATTAAGGTTATCCTTTCCTCTTTCACCTCTCCCCTCAATGCAAATGAGCTATTTTTAAAAGGCACTGGATTCTTATTCTCCTGAGTTATGACTGTTCTAGTCCAGTCCCCAATCCTGGGTACATAAAACTTTTTTTTTTTTCATTTACAGATAATTCTGTTTAAAATATCCTTGGTTCATTGATTTGGCGATGGCCATTCTTATCTCTTAATATATTTTCTCCTCTTGCTTGAACACTGAGTGTTTGAATCATTCCCCTCCACCATTCTCCCTTTAAGGAACAACTTTGTTTTGAAAGTGTGTTTCATAGCAATCAAGGAATGGAAATATTTGTTATACATTGAGATGGTAAAGCAACTGTTCTGTCATCCAACTAGGATGGCTACAGAGAATCTTCTTTGAACTTTTCCTTCACTTTTTTTCCTTCACTTTTAAAAAGCTAATGCATTTCAGCTGTGTAGCACATGCTCTCTTCTCCTATATATATATCAGAATAGCAGTCACAGTCAATGTGAATAATAGCTTGTCCTGGCATTATAGGTAAATTTGGGTAATCTTATCAAAGATAATCATACACTTATAAAAAGCATAACATTAATTTTTTTATTAGAACTTTCCACAAGTCAGCGAATCTTTTTTTCCTTAGCTCTAAGTGTTATACTGCTTAGTTCCAGTATAAGACCTAGTTACCAAGACATACGGACTCTTGATATTTCTTAGCATCATCTAATTTTCCAAGGATTACAGAGCAGGCCAGTTTCCTTATGTGACTTTCAAAGCTAGGCAGAAAGTTCAGAAACTGAACAAAGGCTTACTAAGAATTGGATAAACATTTCTATAGAATTATAAACACTTAGCATTTCGGTTTCTAGAAACTAAGCGGAATTGTATACCTCAGGTCTCAAGCTCCACAGTCCTCCTGTGTGGTGCTTCCTGACATACTTGGGTCAAGGTGAGTCGGTGTTTGCCAGATCTAAGCAAAGAGGCAAGAGAGGTTTGGTTTAGATTAATGACTATATGTATACTTCCTGGATGCTGGATGCCGGATGGAGTCACAGTTAATGAAAAACAACAAATCTGAAATTCACTTCATTTCCTGGTTTTATATGAGGAGGACTCTGCTGACATGCTAAAGCTGAGCTGCCAGATACCAATGTTAAAGTTCTTGAAAGAGACCTCCCTCAGCTTAAATTTGTGGTTTTCTACATTATTAGTTAGAGTCCGTGGCTCAAGCCTGTAATCCCAGCACTTTGGGAGGCCGAGACGGGCGGATCACGAGGTCAGGAGATCGAGACCATCCTGGCTAACATGGTGAAACCCCGTCTCTACCAAAAAAATACAGAAAACTAGCCGGGCAAGGTGGCGGGTGCCTGTAGTCCCAGCTACTCGGGAGGCTGAGGCAGGAGAATGGCGTGAACCTGGGAGGCGGAGCTTGCAGTGAGCTGAGATCCGGCCACTGCACTCCAGCCTGGGCGACAGAGGGAGACTCCGTCTCAAAAAAAAAAAAAAAAAAAAAAAAAAACCAAGAATTAGGCCAGTCAGTTTACCCCACTGGTATTGTCTTTGTATGCATCGTAGCTTATATTTATTTCTTTTGAGGTTCTTACTTACCACACAGTGATTTATTACCATGTAAAAAGTCACCTCATTAATGTTTAGAGGTCTTTGGATATATTAAATAAAAAGTTGTATTGATAGTGACTACACATTTCTTTATTACCTACTTGAAGTTGACTATCAATGTGTTTTCCAGAATTCCTTTATGGTTTCTGTTCACCAAGAAATTGAAGTCATACCTGCTTTGAAATGCAAATTTATTCATTGCCATTGCCAGTTAAGGCAGTTGGAGAGTGGGAGGGGATTCTTATGCTTTGAATAATCAATTGAGCAGGGAGAATAGGGTTAAAAAAAAATAAAGAAGCCTAACCAAAATAGGTATGCAAAATAGACAACTCACCTCAGCATATAGATGGGTTAAGGATTTTTTTTTATGATTCAGGGCTAGAATCTTCCTCAGAAAACAGATCTGCTTACAGTTCCATGCACAAATAAATGAATGATTGAGGCCTCAAAGTTCTATATCATAAAACAGACATGATGATTGTTCTTGGGAAGGAAAGAAAGTATCTTTTGAACGTGTCTCTTTGTGAAACCATAAAAATAATTTCAGTGAGGTAGCCAACTAAAGTCCATTAGTTGTATGGTCCATTTGTTTTCTGAGGTCAGTATCAGGCATATACAACTTAATTTCATAAATGATTTGCTTTCCACAGAGGGGAGGACAGATTTGTGGCTGGCTGGAACCATTCTCCTTAAAGTGTTAGAAAATTGAATGGTTAGTTATAAACTATAGATTGAATATCCCTTATTTGAAATGGTTGGTGCCAGAAGTGTTTTGGATTTCTTTTTTTTTTTCCTCAAATATTTACATGTACATAATGAGCTATCTTGGGGATGGGAGCCAAGTCTAAACATGAAATTTATGTATGTTTCACATATACATTAAACACATAATCTGAGGGTAATTTTATACAAAACTTCATTTATTTTTTGAGACAGAATCTCTGTCACTTAGGCTGGAGTGCAGTGGTGCGATCATGGCTCACTGCAGCCTCAACTTCCCGGGCTCAGGTGATCCTCCCACCTCAGTGTCCCAAGTAGCTGGGACTACAGGCAATGTACCACCATGCCGAGCTAATTTTTGTATATTTTGCAGGAGGTGTAGGTGGGATTTCACTATGTTGCCCAGATTGGTCTCAAATTCCTGGACTCAAGCAGTCTGCCTCAGCCTCCCACAGTGCTGGGATTGCAGGCATGAGCCACCACACTGGACCTATACAGCATTTTAAATAATTTTTTGCATGAAACAGAGTTTTAACTCTGACCTGTCACATGAGGGCAGGTCTGGAATTTTCCACTTTTGGTGTCATTTTGATGCTTAAAAAGTTTCAGATTTGGATTTGGGGATGTTCACCCCATGTAACTTAAGGCTCCTGTTGAAGGTTGGTTTCAGAGACCTAGGCTCATAGGAAATGAATTGTTATAATGTTTAGATGGCATATCCAACAAAATGAGTCTGTAATTTGGGGGAGGTGTAGAGGAATATTGGTTTTTAAAAACCATGGACTGCATGCTGATTCTGTTCAGCTGGAACATTTCTATAGCAGTATAAAGACTACAAGAGGGCAGGAGCATAAAATTGTCTCAGACTAGTAGTAGCAAACTCCTTTTCTTCCTGCCTTATATTTGCTGTCCATAGATTTACCTGTGTTGTGAACTTTTTTATTTGTACTACCTTTTGGAGTTACAAAACCATTTACTAAATTCCTGAGTCTAAACTTTTACTCTGTTTGTGCTTCTGTTTCCTGCTGATTAACAAGTCTGTTGTCTGCCTACTTTGAAATATTTCTTGAATTAGTTCATTAAAGGAAAATTTTAATTCCCTAAATTGTAGAGAGACAAAACTAAATACTTTTTCTTTCGTGGAGGTAGCATACACTTCATATCCACTGACCTATATTACTGTGTTCCTTCTTTTTCTAGTCTTCTGTCTCTGGGGATATACAAGGAGATGGGTTTCCATGATAGTTGGAAAACTATATGATAGTTTTTATTCTCAGGAGAAAACTAAATGACCTTCTTCTAATATAGTTCTCATTTACATTTCTCAGAAGCACAGTGAAGTTAGCCATGGTAGGTGTCACCTCTTTGAAACTGGTAGTTTGTATGTTATATTTGAAAGTGTAATTTTAGTAAAGGCTTCTGAAGTTCCAGGAAAAATATAAATGGTTAATATTAGATTTTTCTTTAAGCCATTGTCTTGTCATAAATACTTTAGCCAAGAGATTAAATACACCATTCTTATACCACCTTTTGTTGGCCTGTATTTGTCTTGACCCAAAATGGGTTTACTCATTTATTTATGTATTTAGGTTGGGGGGTTAGTCTGTCCTGGTATCCAATAACACTTTCTTCTGGCTAGCAAACTGTGTTCTTTCTACTAATGGACAAGTTTTTTGCTTCTTAGTTATGGCCATCCTATTTAGAAAAAGGATGGCCGTGCCGGGAGGCAGAGCTTGCAGTGAGCTGAGATCCGGCCACTGCACTCCAGCCTGGGCGACAGAGCGAGACTCTGTCTCCAAAAAAAAAAAAAAAAAAAAAAAAAAAGGATGGCCGTGACTTTGGCTCATACCTGTATCTTTACTTAAAATTTGCTTATAAACTCTTGATTACATATAGCCATCATAGATTTGTAATCCTGCAAGTCCCTGTGGATCTAGCTGTTATAGATCATTTGTTTCTTCAAAACTAGGTGGGTAGTATCATAACAGGGATTGAGATATGGAAAATAGCTTCACAAAGATACTGTAATCGTTTTGGTAGCACATTCTGCAGAAACCCACTATACTAAAATGAACAAGCTAATAAAGATGCATTTATGCTACCACCTGTCAAAGATGGCATGTGGAGATATAAGTTTATTAGTAGTTAACTAGGTAACATGTTCAAATTGAATTTTATCTGTCACTTTTCTTATTGTATACATTGTTATCTTGTATCACCTTAAAATTTATCCTCAGTAGTTTGACATATTAGGTAGAATTTAGTGCCATCTTTTAGCTTAGAGATTTGAGTATGATTAGTTTTAGTGTTAGTTTTAGGGACCAACCCTATTGTTACTCTATTGCAGAAGTGATGTTTTAAGGAACGTCTTCATATTCCTAAGTTTGTTTTATATCCATAACAAGTATATGTTCTCTGTTCCAAGTACCACAATAATTTAAAGAACATCCCTTTTTTTTTTGGAGACGGTGTTGCCTAGGGATCACAGCTCACTGCAGCCTCAACCTCTGAGACTCAAGCCATCCTTCCACCTCAGCCTCAGCGTCCCAAGTAACTGGGACTACAGGCATGCACTACCATGCCAGGCTAATTTTTGTATTTTTTTAGAGGCAAGATTTTGCCATATTGCCTAGGCTGGTCTTGAACTCCTGGGCTCAAGCAGTTCATCCACCTCAGCCTCCCAAAATGCTGGAATTACAGGCGTGAGCCACTTTGCATTGCCAAAAAAATTGTGAGTGAACCTTACAGGATATAAACTACTTGTTTTCTTAAGGATACTATTCTTATTTATTTTAAGGCATCTAATGAATTTGGGATGATTTATTTTTAAACTCCAGTCTGTTTGGAATACTCTGAGTTTACCCAGCTTAGAAATCAGATTTTACTGGTTTTTAATTAGCGGTATATCAATTCTAACATGAGACAGTGTATTAATGTTTTGTGTTGCTCTAAAGAAACACCTGAGACTAATTTATAAGAAGAGAAGTTTATTTGGCTCATAGTTTGGCAGACTATACAGAAGCATAGTGCCAGCATCTGCTTCTGGTGAGGCCTCAGGAAGCTTTTACTCATGGTGGAGGGTGAAGGGAGAGCAGGCAAGTCACATGGCAAGAGAGGGAGCAAGAGACAGAGGAAGGAGGTCCCAAACTCTTTAACAGCCAGATCTCAAGTGAACTAATGACTGCAAGGAGGGCACCAAACCATTCCTGAGGGATCTGCCCCCATGACCCAAACACCTTCCCATTAGGCCCCTCTCCAACATAGGGGATCACTCATTTCAGCATGAGATTTGAAGGGGCAGATACCCAAACTATATCAGACAGTTTGTAAAATATTTTGGCTAGGATTTCAGAATTTTTTCCTTGAGTGCTTTCACAACTCTTGGCCACCAGTCTTAGTTTCTTTATGTAGCTTCCTTCTGAAGAATAACATCCTCAGAATAAATGTTTCAGATATGTTTCGTGAAATTTTATAAAATAAATAATGAATTCTAAAGTTGTCTGTGTTACATATATATGTGTTGAGACTACCAGAAGTTATTATTAAATAATGACTCCATTTGCATATGTATCTATGCTTGCTGAAAGCTTATTTTCTTTCCTTTTTTTTTTTTTTTTTTTTGAGACAGAGCTTCCCTCTGTCTCTCAGGCTGGAGTGCAGTGGTGCAGTCTTGTGTCACTGCGACCTCTGCCTCCCGGATTCAAGCAATTCCCTTGCCTCAGCCTCCTGAGTAGCTGGGACCATTGGTGTGTACCACCATGCCCAGCTAATTTTTGTATTTTTAGTAGAGAGAGGATTTCACCATGTTGGCCAGGCTGGTCTCAAACTCCTGACCTCAAGTGATCTGCCTGCCTTGGCCTCCCAAAGTGCTGGGATTACAGGTGTGAGCCACCATGTCCGGCCTGAAAGCTTATTTTCTAAAGGGAAATTAATCTTAACTGTTTATTGATTTGGAGATTGTATCTCATTGGTAAAGAAAGGTTACTTCCTTCACAGTCTAAAGGCAAATTGTGTATTATTCTGTGTTAAACAGCATGGCACTGTTGATCAGGAGTTTACGTCCTATCTCATTACAATGTGAACTTGTTGCCCATAAAATAATTCTCTTAAGATTAATACATCCTGAATATGTTCTAACATGTCATATCAGTTTATTATTTTAAATAGAATGTACTAATAACATATCATTTTAAGGTTTGTGGGAACTATTTCTCTGAAAGAATAAAACAATTTGTTTATCACTGTATAATTGAACACAGGTTGCACTTTCTATTCACAGGTTTGGGGGAGGCCGATCAGACATGTAAACTGTGTACTTCTTGCTAATTGAAATTATTTCTACATTAAACAAACTTGTAGAATTTACTTCTACATGCTTGACTTTTTAATTATCTTTTTTCTCCTTTTCTTAAAGATGATACTTGTTGATGCCACTGTTATCATCCTCCTAGCAGAAGATAGTCCTACTGAGAAAATGAGCACTTTGATCATTCAGTCTTTGAACTTTAACCTTTGACTGGAAGTGACCTATAGGCAATGAAGACTACTTCCTTTTACTGCATTTTTACTTGTGTGCATTCTGGGCGCATGTTGATCGCTGGTTCAGTCCAGGCAACTGACATGCTTTTATTAGTCATACAGTATTAATGCAGGTGTCAGGAAACGTCAAATATAATTCCATTTTTTATTTTTATTTTTTTAAGCTTTTGGAAAAGCTCCAGGTCCTTATGTATTGTGCAATAACAATGACTTCCTTGGCGGTTTTGGTACGTTCATTGCCGGCAATGGACGTTGTAACAGGAAAAGTTTTCATTAACTCCTGCCACTCAATGATTAATGCATGATAGGGCCTATGAAATGAACTTGTCGGTTATAGTGGGAATATAAATAAAGTGAGGGATCCAACATTACTTTAAAAGTCACCCCAACTGTTTATATTTGGATTCTATGCACTGTGATCCTAAGGTTAACAGCATGAATTAACATGCGCCTTTAAAGGACTGTAATGAAAGATCATTGCGTATTTATTGAATTGTTTATATCTACTGTCAAGTTGTTTTGACATGGAAGATTTTCAAGTAACATTGGCAGAGAGGTACAGTATGTTATCCCTATGGTGAAAATAAATTCATTTGTTGTATATAGTTCCTCAATCTCTGAAGTAAAGGTATGAGTAATATAGGGTATGAATGGTTTAATCAAGGCTTTATTTTGGAAGTAAGAAAAATGGCAGTGATGATTAAATTGCTGCAGTCCATAATTTGGGCTTGTTATTTGTACATTAAAGATTTTTTCCAAGTAGGTTACACTCTGTTCACTTCCTGCTAGCCATCAGCATGAGCCCTACTGCCTAAACACTATTTCATTTATTTATGTTTGGAAAACCCGTAAACATTTTTGTTTGCAATCTTGTTTCTTTTATTATAAGTCAAGTTTGAATGTTACAGTACTTTTATTGAAAAACTTTTGTTAAGTTTTTTCTTGTAAATTTTCTTTACTTGTAAGTATCATCTTGTCCTTTAATCCTGTACCCTAAAATAAGAAATACATTTTTGACAGAGGCTTAATGTTTTAACAAAAGAGTGTGGACATTTTTATTTTAAAATTTAGGCAAAAATCGCTGTCAAATGGTTGCTTATTTGTCTCACACAGCCATATAGTTTTTCCTGGAGGGTTTTGTTGTTGTTGAAAAGACTTTGCTTACAGTTAGATAAAATTTTCTACAGAAAAAAAATCGTTGAAAGGTCCAATTCTCAGTACCATGTGAGTTAATGATACGCAACTAAGTTCTTTTTAAGAAGTGATTAATGTATTTTATAAATTACCTTTTCACATATGCAAAATCTGTTTCTACTACAGTGTTATTTTTACTAATGCCTTATTGTTGCACTCTTTTTGAAATATCCTGCAGTGAATATATGAATCAATTTGGGCTTAAAACTAAAAGCCAGTTGGCTGAAAGGTTTGAAATATGTACCCCAGTAAAACCATTCAATCAATAATTGGTAAATATTTTAAAATTGTTTTTAATCTGTATAGATGACATTTTGTAGCTTTGTACATGTTGTTAATTAAGGGCATATAATTTTACACTCTAAAAGTATAATTGCTGAACTCAGGGGTGGGTAGACTTCAAAAATATGTCTGCTATAGAAATAACTTGAAAAAAAAAATTAAAACCATGGCCAGCCACCAAATTGTGGACACTGTTTATGTACCGCTAGTTAACAATTACCACTTTTAAAAAATTATAAACATTTTTGTTCTGTCTTGACTAGATAAATATAAATTCTCACAGTGAGCTCTGTCAGAAAGTCTTTGAATTACTCAGAGTTTTAAACTGCTTTTAATATGAAAATTGCAGCTGTAAATTATGTATTTTCATGTTTTACATAACTGCTCTACACTACCGTTTGACTTGATCTTTTTCTGGGGGTTGGGGAGAAATCTCTCTCCATGTTGCTGGTTCTCTTACTAAAATGCTTTTATAAAGAAATGACCGGTGACATTTATTCACCAAAGGAATTAATATACTGGGTCAAAGATTAACAATGCTATACTATAGAGTAATAGGTCATATATAGCCTCAATTGAGTTTTTTATAATAATATTTTAACATACCTCTCTCTCTACATATAAGTACCGTAAACTAAAATGAAACAGAGGAAAGTAGAAGAAAATGAAATAATTTCGGTACATCTTACGGTTTAAAGAGAAGAAAATAAGGTGAAATATGCTAAAATATAGGAGCACAAACATTTAAAATTCATAATCAGGTTAACAACACTCTCTTGAAATTTAGGAATCATTGAAAACTCCTTGCACTTAAATTTAATTTATATGTTAGTTACATTATTAAAAGTCGTAGGACATTTATCTGAGTCATTGCTCTACAGAGCAATTAATGAATGGCTTGTAATAATAAAAAGAATATTTCTCTGTAATGCATTGTTGAAAGACAACCAGAATATCAAGAAAATGTATATAGGGATATGCTACTTGCCCCCTCCCTGCATTTCCTCGTGGGGCACTATTTGCTACATAGGCCTACAGAATTAGACTTTCATACTTAGAAGATAATGTACACTTTTCTTTTTTTATTTATTTATTTATTTATTTTTAGGCCATTCTTCTGGTTTGCCAAATTCTATTAAGACAGTGATACATTTGCTTCCTTATTTATGCATGCTTAGATCATGAACATGGTGCCCTTCCTTCTTTTTTTTTTTTTTTTTTTTTTTTTTTTTTGGTCAAGTAGGGATTAATGCCATAGGTTTTAAAGAGAAGGATTGTTTTCAGTTTTTAAGAGAATTTTTATAAAATACATTTTATGGTGGTTCTCTTAAGGAATTAATATTCACTTCTGAAGCACTTACTTGTAATATATAATTTATCATGTTAGCCAGCAGGGAAATAAAGCATTTTTAATCCCCAGAAGAAAGTGCTGGAAATAGCTTCTATATAGTCAACAGTTCACCTGGAGAAAGATCCTAATCCTTGTTGTTTTGACTAGGAATATCAATATTTGGTTTAAAGTAACTAGAATAGTTTACTACTTTTTCCCTTATGAAATTTTAAATATATGCAAATATATACATCATTAGATTCCTGTGGTGGATAATAATTTCTTCAGATTCTAAAACAGGTGTCTGGTGACTGCTTAATTGTTTCCAAGTTGCGTCAAAGATGAATTGGTAAATAATGGAAATGAGTAGTGATATGAAAATGGTTATGTAACTACATATTAATTGTTTCTGGTAATCAAGTCTTATTTTTTAAAAGCCTATTGTTTTTCAGAATTGAGATATTTAAACCTTGTTATAACTTCTTCCTAAAGATAGAAGAGAAGAGGAGGTACTGTGTGTTCAAAAATTTTTTTAAATAAAGAATTCAGTGTCACTAGTTCTAAGCCTTTATGGTGACTGCTGCTTATATTTCTTGATCTCATGTTCATTAATTTTTTTAGTACATATCTTAGCTGAATGCTTAAAATTTGCAATTGTTTGTAATTGTGTATGTAAATTGCTTTTCAATAAGAACTGAAGCTTAATCATATTATTTTCTGAGAATTCATTATCAAAATCAGCTACTATACTGTTCTGTGTTACAGTAATGCCCTTACTGCCTGTGCATGATTGAGGTCTGTGAAGAAGGTGTCTTTTAATCTGCACCAACTGGCCCCAATCCTTTTTGCAGTCTTTTCTAAATTTTTAAAAATCTGTCCTTTCTTTTTCTTCCTATTTTTCTGTCTCTTCCCACAGATGTTCAGTGTATCAGTCTTCCACAGTTTCCTTTTCTCACTTCTAATTTATTCTCTTTTTTTTTCCTGAGGTTAGGGAATCTACAGAAGGAAGATTATTAAAATTATGCCATGAATTTTTGAAAAATTTAAAATGGCTTTCCTACCTACAAATAAAATACATGGAATTTCTGATACTAATTTCAGTTTGTCAGTAGATGGCTAAATTTGTTGAATAATTGACTGCTTGGCAAATGAGCTGTTAGCTGTAATTAGTTCTTCACTACTAATATTAAGGAAATTTTGTTATTTTTGCATGAGGACTCTCCCAAAGCCAAATTATTGCCCAAGCAAATTATTTATTTTTCCATTTAAATTTCTAAGTCATTTTGAGATGTGGAATGATTATTATTTTTATTTTTTATTTATTTATTTATTTATTTTTGAGACGGAGTCTTGTTCTGTCACCTGGGCTTTAGTGCAGTGGCACAATCTGGCTCATTTCAACCTCCGCTTCCTGAGTCTAAGCGATTCTCCTGCCTCGGCCTCCTGAGTAGCTGAGATTACAGGCATGCACTGCCACACCTGACTAATTTTTGTATTTTTAGTAGAGACAAGGTTTCACCATGTTGGCCAGGCTGGTGTCGAACTCCTGACTTCAAGCTGATCTGCCCACCTCAGCCTCCCAAAGTGTTGCGATTACAGGCATGACCCACTGCACCCAGCCTGGAATCATTTTTTAAAAATAATTTGTGGGAAACTTGCTTTCTCAACATAAATTGTGTGGGGGTTGTTTTTGTTTTTTGAGACAGGTTCTTTCTCTGTTGCCCAGGCTGGAGTGTGCAGTGGAACAATCATTGCAGCCTTGACCTTCTTGGCTCAAGCAATCCTCCTGCCTCCCGAGTAGCTGAGTCTACAGGTGTGTGCCACCATGCCTGAATGGATATGTAGTTTGTTTGGTTTTTTTTTTCTGTTTTTTGTTTTTTCTTTAAGACACGAGGTCTCACCGTGTTGCCCAGGCTGATCTTGAATTCCTGGGCTCAGGCATTCCTCCTGCCTCAGCCTCCCAAAGTGCTGAGATTAGAGGTGCAAGCCACCATGCCTCATCTGTTTGCTGATTTAAGACAGGTTTATGTGCATTATTATCTTTAGAGGCACATAGAATCTAGACATATACTTGAAACTTGGCTCTCTATCCTGAAAGTTGAAGTTAGAGTTGTTTGATCCTGGTGAGATGTTAATTGTAATTTTAATTTTCACATGTTAATATTGTGACTTGTATTTTGTGATGAGTCTCTAAAATGATTAAATGACTATTTTTTTTATGAAAAATTTTTTGTTAATAAAATATCAGAGTATTTTGAGTATGTGGAAGGAATGCCTGAATAGAAGCTGATCTATCTTAACATACCTCAATAACTCCAGTTTTAATATGGTGAGTGAGGAGTTGACTGGGAAAAGGAGAGATCCAGTTCTTGTTCTAGTCCTTGGCACATACACTCTCTGGGTTTTGAGAAAAGGATGGTCCTACCACAGTTCTAAGTTGTTTTCTCAAGGCAAAAACATGATTTCGAAATGACATCACTTGTCAGATTTTCTGGTTTGTGGAAAGATTGAATAATCCTGCATCTTTTGAAGCCTGAAACATACAATTTAAAGCCTGAAATCTACCATAAGAAACTTGGTAAATTTTGTCAGATACCATGAAAATGCACCTCTTCATAGTTAACCACAGATTGTATATGTAAAGGCAAATTGGTGGTCAGGCTCAAGGTAAAATAATTATTTGAATGGATTATTGGGTTGATTAGTAGCCAAAAACTAAATGCATGTTCAGGTCAAAATGAATTTGTTCATTTTAGTTGGTACCATTTTCCTTTTATTATTCAGAACTACAGATTGTGCATTTTATTAATAGGAATGAAAGCTCATGCTTGCGGATTTGAGTAGGGTGGATGTATATATTTTATAAATTCAAGTTGCAAAATATGTAAAGTCACTACTTTTTAAATAGAATATAAATGTTAAAACAGACAAATCTATGTTATATATTTTTTAATATATGTATCAGACTTGTTAGTTGAATGCAGATTACTTTGTGTGCTTTATGGAATTTCATAACTTTTAATAATAAAGCAGTTGTCACTGGATTTTTTTCTGTAGACTTGAATACTAAATGGGATAAATACCAGACCTCTTTTTGGTTTATGATGTAAAACTTTATTTGTACAGTAGTTTCTCTTCACAAAAGACTGAATTTTAAAGGATTATAGAAACAGGAACATGTCCATTTCCAAAATGAATGCAACAGAATGAAGATAAGTCACTCAAACCATCTATTTAACACATCACCTTTATGTAATATGTAGCTAGTTTTAGTGTTTATGTTTTAATAAGTCCCAATTAAAGACTGAGCGTTTTCAGAGAAGATGGAAATGGAGACCCAGGCACTTGTTTAGAGTTATCGTGAGTCCGATGTTTCTGAACTTCAAGTTGTACAATTAAGGACATACTGTAAGAACTTCTGGATGCTTTCTGGAGTATACAAACAGATCAACTAATGACTTAAATGAGTGACTCTTGAAGCTGCAAGAAGAGGAATGAAATAACCACAAGAAGGGGCTATCTCAGCGTCTGTTATTTCTGACAGGAAGAATTAAATATGCTCTGCTGGTAATTTCTAAGTGTTCTTTTCTACAGGGGATCTGCTTGCCTCAGGAGCACCTTAGTCCTCATTGAGGCAGCCATTCTGCCATAAAAATGATCATGTCTCAAACTGTTCCTGCCGTCCTACACAACTATGTTAGTAGATGGTTAGATAAATATATGAACCATCTTCTTTTGTACTTTGATGGTGCCCTTTTCCTTTATTATAATCCTTAAAGTAATTTCTACTTTCCATAGTAGGATTTGACTTTTCTCCACTACTTTAAGCTACTCTGAATAAGTGATTCTGTTTATGTCCTCCCTATATTTCTCACTGATTTTCACACTAACATAACACATAACAAAATTAAACATAAGCTAAATTGAAGGATCAAGTGACACAGCTAAGAGTTTTGTGTACTTGGATAATAAAGCTCAAAGCCACAGTGGTTATCTGTCCTGTTGGGAGCCCCTTTCAACCAGTTTTTTAGTTGCCTGTGAGATTTATTTTTAATGTTTGCCTGCGTGATGCAGAATACATAAGTGGGAATCCCTACACCCTTTACAGTTAAGTGGATTATGGAAATAAGGAAAGTTTATCCCAAAATAGGAAATACCTTCTCGTGTGTACCTGGCCTTCAAGGACTTAATGTGGGTGAATATATATCATCAGACAAGATCCTAATATAGATGGCTGTATCCTGCAGATAGCCAATTCAACATTAAAATTTTATGTCTCCATATTCACCCCAATGAAAACGTATTTCTTTTATCCTGCTATAATTTAATGACATTCCCATCCAACCTAGTTAACCAAGCAGTGATACTCAGTAGTACTCTCCTTGCATTTTTCAAGTCCTGTTGAGTGTAACCTTAAAATGTCTCTGAGATTTCTACCTTCTCTCCAGTCTCGTTACCATTAGGGCCTTTCACTTCCTGGCCTTGGTGTCCCTAGGCTGCTCTTCAGCCATCCACAAACCTTGTTTCATAAGCAGTAGCAATGCAACCCTCCACTGTCCTCTGCTAATGTTCTTCCCTGTTGCTAGAATGTTCATGATCTGCGTTTCTACCTGAAAGGTCTAATTCAAAGGTAGCTGAAAGGTTGTCATCGATGTCCTTTCTTCTCTTCCTACCAGTCATCTATCCTGAACTTTTTAACAGTAGAGACAGTGTGGCAATTGTGTCCCCAGCACGTAGCACACAGTACCTAGTATACAGTACCTGTAGCACATAGGCATTTAATAAGTGTGTACTGAATTAACTTGGTTATACTTGTATTTTTATCCTAGCTTTCTCAAAGAAACTTAGGTGGTAGCTATTTTGAAACATACATCAAGAACCACCACCTGAGTAAAATGTTATAGCAGAACCCTGCTCTTTCTATCCCAGAGAGTTTGAGAAAATTACTTTTAAATAAATCATTAATCATTCTTCATTGGTTTTGGCTTCTTTTTTATAGGTGTTTCTCATATCTTTATCTCAGGCAAATTGCTTGTCACAAATTGTTTTAAACTAAATACATCTCAGGAACCATAAAATCATAAAGGTAAACCTGACATAAGGTTAAAAACCAACATTAAGCAGGTAATTATTGTGTACCTTTCATGTCCCAAGAAGGATGGCAGATAAAGTATATATCTTCAAAGGGCTTATGTAATAAGGGGGATAATAAATAGAAAAGCATATCATAAAATGTTACAAGCCTTAAGAGGTGCAGATAGTTTCTGATTATCACAGAAACACGTCTGCCAAAAGTACTGTAACGCATAAAGATAGACGGGCCAGGCACAGTGGCTCACGCCTGTAATCCCAGCACTTTGGGCGAGTGGATCGCAAGGTCAGGAGCTTGAGACCAGCCTGGCCAACATGGTGAAACCCCGTCTCTACTAAAAATACAAAAATTAATGGCGTCTGTAATCCCAGCTACTTGGGAGACTGAGGCAGGAGAATAGCTTGAATCCGGGAGGCAGAGGTTGCAATGAATTAAGATCACGCCATTGCACTCCAGTCTGGGACAGCGAGACTCCATCTCCAAAAAAAAAAAAAAAGACACAGGGGACTCCAAAAGGGAGTGGGGGATGGGTGCCAGGGTTGGAAAAACTACCCATTGGGTACTGTGTTAGCTATTTGGGCAATGGGTTCAATAGAGCCCAAACCCCCAGCATTAGGCAGTAGATCTGTGTAATCAACCTGCACCCTCTGAATTTGTTTTCTTTAATACTGTCATGGGCCAGGCATGGTAGCTCACACATGTAATCCCAGCACTTTGGGAGGTCAAGGCAGGTGGGTCATTGAGGCCAGGAGGTCGAGACAAGCCTGGCCAACATGGAGAAACCCCATCTTTACTAAAAATACAAAAAAGCTGGGCATGGTGTCACATACCTGTAATCCCACTGTTTGGAAGGCTTAGGCACAAGAATCACTTGAACCTGGGAGGCAGAATTTTCAGTGAGCTGAGTGAGACCATGCACCGCACTCCAGCCTGGGTGACAGAGCGAGACTCCATCTCAAAAAAATAAAAATACTGTCATGATCTGAAAAATGTAAACTTTGTAGATGAGTTTCAGGAAAGAACAGAGTTCCCAGGTACAAAATGCTAGGACAGGAGAGGAATTCGCATGAAGATCAGTACAAAGGACTGTGACTGATTGAGGGTGAGCAGGGTATTTAGGATGGTGTAGGTCCTTGTGAGTCAGGGTAAGACTGAAGTTATTTGGTCCTTCAGTTTCCACTAGCTGAGAGATGAGCCCAGCAACTAAGAGTTACTTTTGTCATCCGGGAATTTATCAATTGGGAAGAAATAGTTATGAAACTAAGCCACTGTGTGGGCAATATCACAAGGATAGTTGCCCAGGATATGCCTAAAACAAGGAGCCTGCACTACTACCCCAGCATCCCACCCACCAAGAAATAATTTAAAGCTAGACCCAATGGGTCTACTTCATAGTAAAGATCAGCTAAGTAAACCAGCCATGATTCGGATTTGCACCCACTCTAGGGTGGTTCAGGGAATGTCAAGCCTTGGACTTGGATTAAGGTGTGGTCCCTGACTGGCAGTGTCCTCAGGAGATGACATGCGGAAGCAAATGAAAATCCTCTCTGGAGGAAGATACTTTCTTCCTAGGACATAAAGTTATCACATTCTAGGAAATAAGACACCATGATAAACAACCAGCAGAAACAATATAAACAGACCTAGAAAGCATTAGAGGGGTTTGACATGATCTGATAGGGTTTGCTGATCTGCCTGGCATAACTTGGGATCTTCTGAAGAATGAGAACCTATCTTGTTTGTCTTTACACTCATTTAAATATTGAATGCCTACTGAGTCTCAAGGAACTATGATCAGGCAGGGAAGGCAGACAGGTAATTGAAATACAGTTTGACACTTGGTGTCCTGGGGTAATCACAGAGTGCTGGGTGAGCATCAAGGCAGGAAGAATCAACACAGGGAGTCCAAGAAAGAATTCAGGGAATGTGATGAAATGCAGGATGAGTATTTGCCAGGTAAAGGTGGGAGAGTGAAGATGAGGGCATGTATAAGCACACACTGCAAAGGCCCAGGTATGAGAAAGAACAGTGTGGTGGGAGCATTGAATTAGAATGGTAAAAAACCATGTTATGGCCAGGTGAAGTGGCTCATGCCTGTAATCCCAACACTTTGGGAGGCCAAGGCAAGCGGATCACCTGAGGTCAGGAGTTTGAGACCAGCCTAGCCAACAGGGTGAAACTCGTCTCTACTAAAACACAAAAATTAACCGGGCCGGTGGCACGTGCCTGTAATCCCAGCTACTCGGGAGGCTGAGGCAGGAGAATCGCTTGAACCAGGAGACAAAGGTTGCAGTGAGCCGAGATCGCACCACTGCACTCCAGCCTGGGCAACAGAGCAAGCCTCCATCTCAAAAACAAAAATCATGTTATAAAGTTTTGACTTAATATTGTGGGCAAAGGGACTGGTGGAATGAGATTTGCACTTTGGAAAAATTACCTTGGCCTTGGCTGTAGTCTGGAGAATGGATTGGAAGAGTCACAGAGCTGGGAATGTGGGGATGGGAGCAGAACCCAAGAGGCTTTTTCAGTAATCCAGACAAAGGATGATGGCTTGAATTGATTATAATATGAACTATTGGAATAAAGACCCAGACATAATGGAACAGAATAGAGAGTCCAGAAATACGGCCAACTGATTTTCAAAAAAAGATGCCAAGGCACTTCTGGGTGAAACAACAGTCCATCCAGTGAAAGGCATTAGAACATTTGGACAGCCATATGCAAAAAACAAAAATCTTACCTAACACTATATACAGAATTAGCCCAAAATGAATCATAGACCTAAATTGAGAGCAAAAACAATAAAACTTCAAAAAGGAGAAAATCTGAGGTCTTGGATTTGACAAAGATTTCTTAACTATGACACAAACTCTAAAAGAATGAGTTGGACTCATCAAAATGTAAAACGGGTTCTTCAAAAGACAAACTATAAAAACAAGACAATATCTTTGCAAATTATGTTGATATATCTGATAAAGGATCTATTTATAATTTTTTAAGAACTTAAAATTCAATAACAAAACCCAATGAAGTAATGGACAATTTCGGTTTTTTACACGAACTGATATGTAACCAAAGAGAATATAGGAATGGCAAACACGTGGAGCACTGCTCAACACCCTTAGTCCTTAGCAAAATACAAATAAAAACAATGATAAAAACGATGAGATCCCACTGCACACCAACTGCATTGACCATACCAAGTTTTGGCAAGGATGTGGAGCAATGGAAACTCTCCTATACTGCAGGTGGGAATTTAGAATTGTATAACCACTTTGGAAAATAATTTGGCAGTTTCTTTAAAAGTTATGCACATACCTACTATACAAATCAGCCATTTCACACCTAGCTATTTGCCCAAGAGAAAAGAAAGCATATGTCCACAAAGGGCCTCGTATACCAATGTTTATATGAAACAGAAAACATTTTATGTTTTATGTAATCTGCCCAAACTAGAAACATTCCAAATGCCCATCAATAGGTGAACAGATAAGCAACTCTCCATACAAGGGAATAATTCAGCAATAAAATAGGAACAAACTATTGATACATGTAATGAAGTTGATGAATCCTGATAAATCTTGGTTATGCTGAGTGAATATAGCCAGGCCAAAAAGCATACATCCTGTATGGCTTTATTTACATAAAATTCTAGAAAACGCATCCTTAGTTACAGTGACAGAATTCGATAAATGTTCGTATAGGGAAATGGGACGGCGGGAAGGGGAGATTACAAAGGGGAAGAAACAAACTTTTGGGAATGATACATATGTTCATTATCTTGATTATCTTGGTTTCACAGATGTATATGTCAAATTCATCAAATTATACACTTTATTTGTAGATTATTGTACATTATACCTCAATTTTTTAAAAAAATGGCTAGGCACGGTGGCTCATGCCTGTAATCCCAGCACTTTGGGAGGCCAAGGCAGGCAGATCACAAGGTCAAGAGATCGAGACCATCCTGGCCAACATGGTGAAACACCGTCTCTACTAAAAATACAAAAAAAATTAGCCTGGCCTAGTGGCACATGCCTGTAGTTCCAGCTACTCAGGAGGCTAAGGCAGAAGAATCACTTGAACCCAGGAGGGGGAGGTTGCAGTGAGCCGAGATCATGTCACTGCACTCCAGCCTGGCAACAGAGCAAGAGTCTGTCTTAAAAAAAAATTAGGAGGCTTTTAGTAATAAAGACAGGATGGTGATGGCTTGAAATAGGGTGTGAGAAAGTGGACAAATTCAGCCATAATCAAATTGCCCAAATTCACACACTGTAAATGTGATGGAGCTAGAATTTAAAACCTGAGTCTAGCCTGGGCAACATGGTGAAACTCCATGTCGCAAAAATATAAAAATTAGCTAGGCATGATGGTGTGCACCTGTGGTCCCAACTACTTGGGAGGCTGGGATGGGAAGATCACTGCACTCCAGCCTGGCTGACAGAGCGAGACACTGTTTAAAAATCAAAACAAACAAACAAACAAACAAACACCCAAACCTGAGTCTGACAAATTCCAAAATCCATGCTCAAAGTCAATACATTTATACTTGAGATAACCACTATGTTTTGGGCTTGGACAAATGAGTTGAGGGTGATAGTTTTCACCAAAGAACAAAGTGAAGAAGCAGGTTTGGGAGAAAAGGAGGTGTGTTTACATTCCCCCATTGTACTGAGTATGGTAGCTTATACAGTCAATTAGTAAGTGGAGACGGGAGCTGAAGTTTTTAGGCAGCAATGATATTGAAATATTCAGTGTGATGATTTTACTCAGTTTGTGGGTTAATTGCCCATTAACTAATCGCTGGAAAATAATTTAATACTTTTTTTTTGAAACCAAAAAGAGACTTGGGAGACGGAGGTTGCATTGTGCCACTGCACTCCAACCTGGAGAAAGAGTGACATCCTGTCTCAAAAAAATTAATTTTTTTTTCAGAACTGAAATCTGCCTTCATACTATCTATTACAGATTGAATTGTGTCCTCCAATAAGATGTGTTGAAGTCTTAACTCCCAGTACCTCAAATTGTGACCCTATTTGGAAATAGAGTCATTGCAGATGTCATTAGTTGAGGTGAGGTCATACCGAAGTAGAGTGTGGCCTTAATCCAATAGAATTGGTGTCCTAAGAATTGGAGAAGAGACTCACACACACAGTGGAGAAGACCATGTAGTCATGGAGTCATGTATCAACAAGCCAGTGAATGCCAGGGATTGCTGGGAACATCAGAGGCTGGAGGAAGCAGGGAAAGGTTCTTCCCTGGAGCTGTGGGAGAGAGCGTGATTCTGCTGATACCTTGATCATGGATTTCCAGCCTCCAGAAATGTGAAACAATAAATGTCTGGTTTCTTTTAAGCCATCCAGTTTCAATTACTTTGTTACAGCAGCCCTAACAAACACACACGCACTATCTCTTTTTTCTAGTTCTGTCTTCTGGAGACACGGAATAAGTCCTGGTTTCTTTTCCAGATATTTGCAGGTGTTTTGAGAACATATTTCAAGAACATATTTCATGACACAGTGAGGAAAACATCTCCTTTACTGGTTTTTAATGAGATACATTTTCAAATCCTTGCATTATTCTTTTGTAGGGTCAAGATTTTCAAAGATGCTTTAAAGTGTAGTAACCAGAACTGATCTTACCACTTCAAATAGTCTAAGATACAAAAGAGAATAGAACTTGCTCTGTGGTTTAGGGCAAGGATTTTCAAGCTGTTTCTCAGAGCTCTAGGAGTTTCTTGCAGTTACCTCAGGGGCACATGTGACTGTATTTCATATTGATATTCTATAGATGTTTGCATTAGGAGAAAGTGTTTGCTGTTGAAAACAAGCTTGAAAAACATTTTTTTTCTTTTCTTTCTTTATTTTTTATTTTTTATTTTTTTTGAGATAGAGTTTTACTCTTGTCACCCAGGCTGGAGTGCAGTGATGCCATCTCGGCTCACTGCATCCTCCGCCTCCCGGGTTCAAGCAATTCTCCTGCCTCAGCCTCCCGAGTAGCTGGGATTATAGGCGCCCACCACCATGCCCAGCTGAGTTTTGTACTTTTAGTACAGATGAGATTTTGCCATGTTGGCCAGGCTGATCTCCAACTCCTGACCTCAGGTGATCCACCTACCTCGGCTTCCCAAAGCGCTGGGATTACAGGCGTAAGCCACTGTGCCCAGCCTGCCTGGCTAATATTTTAATTTATTTGTAGAGGCAAGGATCCCACTGTGTTGCCCAGGCTTGAATTCACATTTTTTGGCAGCCACATCACACAAGATTTTGATTGGTAAAAGTCACGTCTTTTGTGTTTGTTATATCTGTGTACATAGTTTTGTTTTTGTTTGTTTTTGTTTTGGTCCCAAGTAAAGTATGTTAATTATTCCTATAAGATGTCATCTCACACCAGGCATGGAGGTCCATGCCTGTAGTTCCAGCTACTCAGGACGTTAAAGCCATGGGATAGCTTGAGGCCAGGAGTTTGAGGCCACTGTGTGCTATGATGGAGCCTGTGAATAGCCACTGCACTCCTGCCTGGCAACATAGCGAGATCTTGTCTACAATAAAAAGATTTCATCTCATTTGCTTTTACCCTTTTATTGAGACTTTTTGTTTGTTGGTTTTGTTTTCTTTCTTTCTTTTTTTTTTTTTTTCTGACCCTGTATCCAATAGTGTTTAGTTTTCTTATTCTATCATGCAAAATATTAGCTCTCCCTCTTGCTCCCTCTTGATTAATATCACATCTAAGCATTTGTTCTACATCTTTTCAGTGTGTGGTTTTTTGTTTTGTTTTGTTTTGTTTTGAGACAGAGTCTCAATCTGTTGTCCAGGCTGGAGTGCCATGGCGCGATCTCGGCTCACTGCAAATTCTGTCTCCCGGGTTCAAGCAATTCTCCTGCCTCAGCCTCCCGAGTAGCTGGGACTACAGGCATGTGCCACCACGCCCGAATAGTTTTGTATTTTTAGTAGAGATGGAGTTTCTCCATGTTGATCAGGCTGGTCTTGAACTCCCAACCTCAGGTGTTCCACCTGCCTCACCCTCCCTGCCCTCCCAAAGTGCTGGGATTACAGGCGTGAGCCACTGCACCCGGCCGAGACAGGGTCTTGCTCTGTCACCCAGGCTGGAGTGCAGTGACGTGATCTCGGCTCACTGCAACCTCCGCCTCCTGGGTTCAACTGATTCTCCTGCCTCAGCCTCCCAAGTAGCTGGGATTACAGGCGTGCACCACGTCTGGTTAATTTTTGTATTTTTAGTAGAGACAGGGTTTTGCCATGTTGGCAGGCCTCGAACTCCTGACCTTAGGTGATCCACCTGCCTTGCCTTTTCAGTGTTTAAAAGCAAAGTAAAGACATAAGCATACCATTTATTATCTCATTTAGCGTCTTCAGCTCAGCATATTATTTAAGCATTGTAACTATCAAACATCATGCTACTATCACTCGGGTTATCTTTCTATAAGGTAGCCCCCCTTATTCATGGTTTTGATTCCCGTATTTTCAGTTGTCCACAGTCAAAAATAGGTCCAAAAATAGGTGAATACAATACAATAAAATATTTTGAGCGAGAGAGAGACCACATTCACATAACTTTTATTACAGTATATAGTTGTAATTGGCCTATTTTATTATTAGTGATGATTGTTCATCTCTTACTGTGCCTAATTTAGAAGTTAAACTTTACTATAGGTATGTCTATGTAGGAAAAAGCATCGTATATAAAGGATTTGGTACTATTGGCAGTTTTGGCAATTCACTGAGCATTTTGGAACGTATCCCCCGTGGATAAGAGGGAACTGCTATATAAGTTTATCAAAGAAAGGAGATACTGGTTGTTCTGGTATGACTTGTTTTTGATGAGTTCAAGCAGGTTCCAAATAGTCATTCCTTTGGTTTCTATTTGAATTAGTGAATTCCACACGTATTGTTTTCCATTTTCTGGTCTGTTGAAATATACACATTCTAGTCTAAGAAAAAAGTGTCTTGAGTGAGTATGAGGCGGTTGCATCAGCTGTGGGGACCTGCCGTGCCCTGCCTCCATGAAAGAACTTGCTGGAAAGCTGCAGGCAGTGTGGCAGCAGCTGTGGGATCTGCCTCAGTTTCAGAGCCATGGCCACACTTCTTCCACACAGCCCTCAGCCAATGACTGAGCATGGTGGGGGCCTGGCCATTTCTGCTCAGGATGGCACTTCTCTAACACGTAATCCTTGCTCTAAACCTCCACATTGGCTGGCGAGAACTTGTCAGAACTGCCTCCCAGTCCAAAGCTCTGTCTGCACAAATTTGCCTCTTCTTTAGCTTCCCAGATTTCAGATCTGCATCACTGTTTGGTTTTCTCAGCCCAATCCTCTTCCTCTGTCTTTCACAAACTTACTCCCCTAACAAACCTCTTGCCCTCCTAACTCCAGTGTCTGCTTCCTGGAGGACCCAAATCAACACAGTTGGCACTGGGTGTGGTGCAAGAAGAAGGTACTAAATGGGACATTGAGACCTAATCACTCACTGTCTGTCAGACAGTGAGGACTCCATTCCAGATGGCATGTTTTTAATTACAAACTTCTATATTGAGCTGAGATGAAGCAACAGGGACTGGATTTAAAGAACTAAAAAGCCTGAAAGAACTAACAACTCAGATGAAATACATGAAACAATGGTTTTCAAAACATTGGCTAGCAAGCAAAAAAGGGCATCAGTCACTGAAAGAAGGAAAACAGATGGAGTGAGCCCTACACCTGCCCCAGCTCCCTGCCTGGACAATGCTCCCGACTGCTGGAGCACAGGGAAGCAGGCATAGCCCAGCCATCCTCCTGACCTGGGGAGACAAAGCCGGAAGTCCAGGGAGGCCCAGGGTGACTGGAGTCTTCAGGTCGGAGTACTAAAGAGGAGAGGGCTTTGTAGAGAGAGGGCCCCAGGGATCTCAGAGGGCAGCCAGTGCGGCTTCAGCATGTGCGGGAGCTGTGAAGCTGGGGAAGGAAACACCCAAAATGAGCGATAGGCAGAGATCACACAAAGCTGGGAAGAGCTTGTGTTCCCTCCAGCCAGAGTGCAAAACCGTGCAGTTCAAGGGGCATAAGGTGGAATATTCAGAAAGCATTGCCTATTATTGAGGAAAAATTAATCCTTAATGAATTCTCTAAAAAAACGTAAAAAGCAAGTCTCAAGAGGATTACTCTTTCCACATAACCAGACTACATTGCAGAACAAAGCTCTAGAATATTTCTAACAAGTATTTTATGTATATAATATATAGATAATTATATATAAATTCATATATATATGTGTATATATATATGAACTCAGCACCCAACATTCCAGCTGATGTCACATTATCTACATTGGGATCCTTTTGTCCTAGAAGGGTGTTGTGGGTTGAACTGTGTGCCCTTCAGATTTGAAGTGAGATGCCTTCTCCATTAGTCCGTGTGGTCCCTGGCTATGCCCTTCAATTTCGTGTGTACCTAGTACCTCAGAATGTGATCTTATTTGGAGACAAAGTCTTTACAGAGTTAGTCAAGTTATTATGACGTCATTAGAACAGGCTTAATGCAATGGGACTGGTATTCTTTCTTTTTTGGGTGGGGGGACAGGGTCTTGCTCTGTCACCCATGCTGGAGTACAGTGGCACAATCTAGGCTCAGTGCAGCCTTCAACTCCCGGGCTCCAGCAATCCTCCCACCTCAGCCTCACTGATAACTGAGACTACAGGTGCGCATCACCATGCCTGGTTAATTTTTTTTGTAGAGATGGGGTTTTGCCACGTCACCCAGGCTGGTCTTGAACTCCTGGGCTCAAGTGATCCACCCATCTCAGGCTCTCAAAGTGCTGGGACTACAGGCATTAGCTACCATACCCAGCCTGGTGTTCTTACAAACAGGGAAATTTGGATACAGAGACACACACAAAGGGAAGATGTGAAGATACAGGAAGAATGTGAAGATAGTCATCTATAAACCAAAGAGAGGCTTGGGACAGACCCTACCCTCTCAGTCTTCACAGGAAACCAACCCTGCCCGCACCTTGATCTTGGACTTCTAGCTTCCAGAGCTGTGAGAAAATAAATGTCTGTTGTTTAAGCCATCCAGTTTGTGGTACTTTATTACACAAACTAGTACAAACAACCCTAGCAAACTAGTACAAATGGCATGCAATTCATTCTCACGGGAATGACACGCTCTGTCATTCTCACTAGAATAACGCTCTCTGGGTGTTGGTTTACCATTTCTGCCTGCAAAGCCTATCAGCCAGCATCACTGTCTGGGGTCTTATGCGGTGCCTGATTCACAGGCATGGATCCCACACAACAGAGCATCTGACCAGGAGACCTACTTCACAGCACAACTCCAGAGGTCACGTGGCCTATCACACAGCACCACCCAAAGTAATCAGCCTGAAAGAACATCAGCACTGCTTACTGGAGGAACAGCTGACTTGTCGGTTTGGAAGCGACACTCTCCAAAGATGGGTGCCATCTTCCGAGATGCTGTATTTGCACTTGACTCACAGGCCTATTTATGGGGCGTCATTTCTAGGAGGAAGACTATATGGGCCCTGGAACAATGGCCCCCATCCAAGGGGTTCCATTCTTGACAGGAAACACCGCAAGAGTCCCGTTGAGGCTGCGTGTGGTGGCTCATGCGTGTAATCCCAGCACTTTGGGAGGCTGAGCCAGGTGGATCTTTTGAGGTCACGAGTTCGAGACCAGCCTGGCCAGTATAGTGAAACCTCATCTCTACTAAATATACAAAAAAAAAAAAAAAAAAAAAAAAAAAAAAAATTAGCCGGGCGTGGTGGTACACGCTTGTAATCCCAGCTACTTGAGAAGCTGAGGCAGGAGAATTGCTTGAACCTGGGAGGCAGAGGTTGCAGTGAGCCGAGATTGTGCCACTGCACTCCAGCCTGGGCAACAGTGCGAGACTCTGTCTCAAAAAAAAAAAAAAGAGTTCCATTGAATTCTAAATTATTGCTACTGTCTTAGTACTTGGATTCCTGTGTCCAGAAGCAGGCCGTAAAGAAAGTCATCTTGGTAGGCGCAACTGACCCTGATTTCCAGTTCAACCATCCAGAACAGACCACTCAAGGCAATTTCTTATGGATTTAGACTAGAATACATTCTAATTTTGCTTGAACGTATTTTTTTTTCCTAAGAAGTAATGTTAAAGACCTTTAGTGATAATTCCTAGCTGTGAACGTAGTTTCTAGAACAGAAAAGAATTTCTTGGAAAACATTGCCTTCTGTAGTACATAAGAAGAATTGAGTGTCAATACATATAACTGAACAGGAGCAAAAATAACGATACTTCTGGAAATTTGACTTAAGTCATGGAAATTTACTTGATTTGGGGCTTGAAGTAAGCAATATATCTTTCTGCTTTTATCCGCAGTTGCTTGCATGTTTCCTGTTATAAATGTTTGTCTAATGATGAAACCAACAAAAGTTCTGAACCTTAAGTTCAAATATCAAATTCCCATTTATTCTCATTTCGGTGTTCCTAAAATTATACCTCTAGTTCAAATTTTTAGATGGCCAAAGTGTTTGCTTTATTCACAAAGCTGAAGAGAGCCTTTCAGGAGCTCAAAGCAAGGAGATACTGTTTTACATCCCTGTCTCTTCAGGCAAAAAATTCTGACTTTGTTAAATAGAGCATTGCTGAGTGTTGGATCAATTCAACTCAATCTCTTTCCAGTGAGATCTGGAAGGAGGCCAGATTTCATACTTTAGGGGAATGAAACTCCCCCAGCTGATTCTGATCCAGACCCAGGTTTGAGAAGAACTGTTTAACTCACTTCCAAGTTTCTTAGGATACAAGTAATATTTCTCTTTCCAACATAAATCAAGGAGGTCAGAAGACAAAAGTGATTTTCAGCTATAATTCAGCATAAGGAATGTCAATAGTTTTTGGGGAGAATACAGCAAGGGAATAACAACACAGTTTATACATTTTAGTTTATTCTCTTGCAGAAAGAGGGGAAGTAAGTTAACCAACTAATGAAAAATTAAGGGGAAATATGATTTCTATTTAGAATAAAGATGGTATTTTACTGACAGAACTGTTTTGAGATCAGTGGCAAAATCTTCCTAGTTTTCAAAAACAAATTTCAGGTTACAGTACACTTAAAAAAAAAAACATCAGACAGTCTCACTCTGCCACCTGAGCGCAGTAGCACGATCACACTCACTGCAGCCTCCACTTCCTGAGTTCTAGGAATACACATATTTGTAATGTTCCTAAACATCCACCTGTTTCTCTACATTTCAAGTGGGACCCACTTTGTATTAGGCCTATTATGGGTTGCAAATAAAACTAATGTAAACTAAAAGAGAGTTGCTGGTTTATAAAACCAGAGAGTTTAGAGGTGGGATTGGCTTCAGAACAGCTGGAGGCAGGAGCTCAAAGAAGGTCACCAGGCTCTGGCTCCCACTCCCAGCTCTGCTTCGCTGTATTCTATAGACACAGCCTCCAGAAATGGTGGCCAAGAGTGTCCCTGATAGCTCTATCTTCTCAGCCTAGCAACTCAGAAAACAAACATCTCTTTCCCAGCATTTGTCTATCAACCTCAGAGAAGACACTGCTTGGTCTTCTTTGGAGCCTATGACTGTAGCCTCTCTCAGCCATCGCTGAGGCTGGGGAGATGGGGGCTTTGGCCAGGCCTGGGTCTTAGGGCTGTCTCTGTAGTGGTGAGAATGACAGCCCCATCAGGACCATGTGGAAATGGAGGAGAAGTTTCCCAACACAATGGCAAAGGGGTTGGGGAACTTTGATGAGAAGAGAACATTTATCTTTCCCTACTACTACAGGATTATTGACCAAGTGGAAGCTAATAGATCTAAATTTGTGTGTTTATTTATCTAAAGAATTCTAACCAGGCCAGGTACGGTGACTCATGCCTATAATCCTAGTACTTTGGGAGGCCGAGGCAGGAGGCTGGGTGTGGTGGCAAAAGCTACTACAGTAGCCTGGAGGCCCAGCTACTCAGGAGGCTGAGGTGGGAGGATTGCTTGAGCCCAGGAGGTTGAGGCTGCAGTGAGCCATGATGGTACCACTGCACTCCAGCCTGGGCAACAAGTGAGACACTGTATCAAATAAATAAATAAATAAATAAATAAATAAATAAATAAATAAAATATGTAAATCGATGAGGTTGTTTTGAAAGTAAACTATCTGGGGAGTGGGGATGGAGGCAGCAGGGTTGTGGATAAGGCAGCCCCACCATCTGGACTGCAGTGGTTTATGTCTATGCTTTCTCTACCATATATCTACTTTTTTTTCACTATGGGACAATATATAAATATTTGCTAAGTGATACTTAAATGATGAAGGAAAGCTAGTATTTCTCCTTTTACGTTTGTTGGTAAACATTCATATAGTATGTACAGTAAAGCCTATAGTGAAGCCCACTCTCTAGCATTTCCTTAACAAAGTCTAGAAACTTCATTTCGTCATCGTTTCTTTCTTTCTTTTTTCCTTCCTTCCTTCCTTCCTTCCTTCCTTCCTTCCTTCCTTCCTTCCTTCCTTCCTTCCTTCCTTCCTTCCTTTCTTTCTTTCTTTCTTTCTTTCTTTCTTTCTTTCTTTCTTTCTTTCTTTCTTTCTTTCTTTCTTTCTTTCTTTCTCTTTTTCTTTCTTTCTTTCTTTCTTTTTCTTTCTTTCTTTCTCCCTTCCTCTCTTCCTCCCTCCCTCCCTCCTTCCCTCCCCTCTCCCTTCTTTCCTTCCTTCCTTCCTTCCTTCCTTCCTTCCTTCCTTCCTTCCTTCCTTCCTTCCTTCCTTCCTTCCTTCCTTCCTTCCTTCCTTCCTTCCTTCCCTCCTTCCTTTCTTCTTTCCCTCCTTCCTTCCTTCCTTCGTTTTTTTTTGTTTTCTTTTGACAGAATCTCACTCTTACCCAGGCTGGAGTGCAGTGGCGTGATCTCTCACTGCAACCTCCACCTCCTGGGCTCAAGTGATCCTCCCATCTCAGCCTCCCAAGTAGCTGGGACTACAGGTGCCCACTAGACGCTCAGCTAATTTTTTGTGTTTTTGGTAGAGACAGGGTTTCTCCATGTTGCCCAGGCTGGTCTCGAACTGTTGGGCTCAAACCATCCACCCACCTCGGTCTCCCACAGTGCTGGGATTACAGATGTGACCCACCGCGCCTGACCATCAGTTGTATTTTTTTTTTTTTTTTTTGAGACAGAGTCTTGCTCTGTCGCCCAGGAGTGCAATGGCTTGATCTCGGCTCACTGCAAACTCCGCCTCCCAGGTTCAAGCAATTCTTCTGCCTCAGTCTCCTGAGTAGCTGAGATTACAGGTGCCCAACACCTCACCTGGCTAATTTTTGTATATTTAGTAGAGACGGGGTTTCACCATATTGGCCAGGATGGTCTCAATCTCTTGACCTCAAGTGATCCACCCACCTCGGCTTCCCAAAGTGCTGGGAGTACAGGCATGAGCCACCGTGCCCAGTCCATTAATTGTACTTTCTATTGAGGAATGTTGGAAAGATGTTGATAATAGACATTGTAAGAGGTGTTGATATGTTTCATAAAGAAACATATTGTATATTTTAGGGGGAAATCACATGTGTTCGTGTAATATATAATTTAAAGGTAAATTATATGTATTAGTATAATACACACATAATATAATTCACTTGAATTCTACTATTTAAAAGAATTGATGGATATCCAATGCACACAGCTCTGACTGTTATGGGATATATATGATATATTAAGTTACATAATGATTTAAGTTTCATTTAAATGGTGATTTGAAATTAAAGGTGATGTGACATAAAAGGTTCCTGTAATGTGTTAAAATATAAAATGAATTAAGAGCTTACAGCACATGAAAAGAATAACATGTCACTTACAATGGATTAATTTTTATAACCTAAGAATTCAAAGACAAAGAGGTGAAAGCAAAGTGTTAATGCAACACTTCAATAAAACCTACAAAGATGCTACTAAAGGCAAATTTAAATTTGAAAATGCACTAATTCAAGTGTATTTTCAAATTTTTGCTGTTCTATCATAAACCTTAGACAAGATAGATTAAATATAGTATGCTAACTGAATCTTGTAAGTTATTAAATATATGCTAAATACTAGAGCTTCAATAAAATATAATGTAGAAAATAGGCTATACATTACTTGAGGACTGTTTTGTCCTTTGTATCAACCCATGTTGTATAAGCAATTGAGGAAATGACAGGACTTGTGCTAAAATTAGTAAACTAGAAATAACTTTCAAATGCTACTATGATGATTGAGATTATTTAAATTACACATTATTTCTTCATTCAACATGTTTTGTTTAAAATACTACAAGGAGGCTGGGCGTAGTCGCTCATGCCTATAATCCCCACACTTTAGGAGGCCAAGGCTGGCGGATCACTTGAGGTCAGGAGTTCGAGACCAACCTGGGCAGCACGGTGAAACCTCATCTCTACTAAAAATACAAAAATTAGCTGGGCGTGGCAGTGGATGCCTGTAATCCCCACTACTTGGGAGGCTGAGGCAAGAGAATTGCTTGAACCTGGGAGGCAGAGGTTGCAGTGAGCCGAGATTGTGCCACTGCACTCCAGCCTGGGCGATAGAGTAAGACCATGTCTCAAAAATATGTATATATATATACACACACATTTTTCATATATATATATATATGTATTAAGGAAGTGATTCTGTACATATTAGGAAAGTCACAAAAATGTTGGCTCACTGCAGTGAACATTACAATGATCAGAAGACACTCCTAAAATTTGATTTTGAGATGTTGTGCTCAACTTTTAAAAAGGACAACTGGAAATTATAAACCTTTTATCACCAATATGTAGGAGCCTTTGTTAATAAACCAAATGATTTTCAATTAATTAAAAAGAAAAAATAACAACCAGTTACCCAGCATAGATAAATAATAAATCACTAGCCTTAAAAATAATTTTTCCTCTGAAAAAAATTTTTTTTCTTTTTTTTCTGTTTGAGACAGAGTCTTCCTCTGTTGCCCAGACTGGAGTGCAGTGGCACAATCATGGCTTACTGCAACCTTCACCTCTCAGGCTCAAGTGATCCTTCCACCTTAGCCTCCCAAATAGCTGGGACTACACGTGCACGCCACTATGCCCAGATTTTTTTTTTTTTTTTTTTTTTTTTTGAGACAGTGTCTTGTTTTGTCAGCCAGGCTGGAGTGCAGTGATATGAACATGGCTCTCTGCAGCCTTGATCTCCTGGGTTCAAGCAATCCTCCTGCCTCAGCCCCCCAAGTAGCTTGGACTGCAGGCATGCACCACCATGCCAGGCCTTTTTCTTTACTTTTTTTTTTTTTTTTTGGTAGAGATAGGGTCTCACTATGTTGTCCAGGCTGGTCTCCAACTCTTGAGCTCAATCGATCTGCCTGTCTCAGCTTCTCAAAGTGCTAGTATTACAAGTAGGAGCCACCACACCTGGCCCCTCTGAAAATCTTAACAAAGCTTGTAATCTGTTACATGCACAGGAGCAATAAGTATAAGGACAATAAAAGCCACCAATAATTCCATTTCTCAGATATAATATCATAAACTTAATATAGAGAGGCATGTTTATGTACAACTATATACATAAATTTAGTATTGGATTAAAATCAAGCACTAAAAAGCAGTGTGATTCAATATCACATATCATCAGGGAATTCCAAATTCAAAACAACCACGAGATACCACTACACACCATTAGAATTAACTAAAATCCAGAGCACTGACGCCAAATCCTTGTGATGATGTGGAGCAACACGAACTCCATTGCTGGTGGGAATGGAAAATGGTACAGCCACATTGGAAGACAGTTTGGCAGTTCCTTACAAAACTAAATCATACTCTTGCCATGTGATCCAGCGATCTTGTTTTTAGGTGTTTACTCCAATGAGCTGAAAACTTTACATTCACCAAAAAAACCTGCACACAAATGTGCAGCTTTACTTAGAACTTGGAAGCAACCAGGGTGTCCTTCAGTAAGTGAATGGATAAACCGTGGTACATCTAGACAAGGGAGTATTATTCAGCGTTAAGAAGAAATGAGCTATCTAGCCATAAAAAGACATGGAGGAAACTTAAATGCATATTACTAAGTGAAATAATCCAATCTGAAAAGGCTACACTGTGTATGATTCCAAGTATATAATATTCTGGAAAAGGCAAAACTATGGAGACAATAAAAAAGATCAGTGGTTGTCAGGGGTTGGGATAGGGAGGAATGAATAGGCAGAGCACAGAGACTTTTTCGGACAATGAAAATACTCTGCAAGATACTGCAATTGTGGTCACATGTCATTATACATTTCTCCAAACCCATAGGATGTACACCACCAAGAGTGAACCCTAATATAAACTATGGATGTTAAATATTGACAATGTGGGCCGGGCACGGTGGCTCCCTCCTGTAATCCCAGCACTTTTGGAGGCTGAGGTGGGCAGATCACTGGAGATCAGGAGTTTGAGACCAGCCTGGCCAACATGGTGAAACCCCATCTTTACCAAAAAATACAAAAATTAGCTGGGCATGGTGGTGTGCGCCTGTAGTCCCAGCTACTCGGGAGGCTGAGGTGGGAGGATCACTTGAGCGAGACTCCATCTCAAAAAAAAAAATATATATATATATACACACACAGATATATATACACACACATATATACACACACATATATATGTGTGTGTGTATATATATATATAGTGAGAGAGAATGTGTATGGATGTTCATTCATCATTTGTAACAGGTGTACCACACTGATGGAGGATGTTCATCTGGGAGAAGGGAGGAGGAGGCATATGGGAAGTCTAATTTTTGTTCAAGTTTTCTGTAAACCTACAACTACTTAAAAAAATGAAGTCTATTGATTTTTGTTTTAAAAAGCAGTGCTATTATCTCTAAAAACCCTTGAGAGTGTCCAGAGTTTTTAAAAAAAAAAAAAAAAGGTAAAAACTTATCTGCAGGCAGGCAGCAGTGGAGTGAGGGGCTCTCGGGTCAAGCTGCCAGGGTTCAGCTATTGGCCCTTTCCCTTTATGGCTGAGTGACTTTAGCCAAGTTACTTAACCTCTGCCTCTTGGATTTTGTTTTTAAATATTGAGAACAGATAGCAGATACTTCCTAGGGCTGTTATAACATGTACATGAGCAAACACATTAAAGCACTTATAGTAAATTGTCTATAAATGTTAGCCATTATTATTATTATTATTACTATTTTGAGGCGGAGTCTTGATCTGTTGCCCAGGCTGGAGTGCAGTGATGCAATCTTGGCTCACCACAACCTCCGCCTCCCAGGTTCAAGTGATTCTCCTGCCTCAGCCTCCCGAGTAGCTCAGACTATAGGCACGCACCACCATGCCCAGCTAATTTTTGTATTTTTAGTAGAGACAGGGTTTCACTATGTTGGCCAGGCTGTTCTTGAACTCTTGACCTCGTGATCTGCCCACCTCGGCCTCCCAGAGTGCTGGCATTATAGGCTGAGCCACTGCACCCAGCCAGCCATTATTAATTAAACCTGCTCTCCCCGAACCCAACTCTAATAAAGATTAAAATTTTCCTCAATTTTATTCATTTTACGTTTTGTTTTAATTTTCTGTTTTGTGATGTTTTTTGTTTTTGAGACAGAGTCTTGCTCTGTTGCCCAGGCTGAAGTGCAGTGGCGTGATCTCAGCTCACTGTAGCCTCCATCTCCTGGGCTCAAGCAATTCTCATGCCTCAGCCTCCTGAGTAGCTGAACTACAGGAACATACCACCACACCCGACTGACTTATTTATTTATTTATTTATTTATTTATTTATTTATTTATTTATTTTTGAGAAGGAGTCTCACTCTGTTGCCCAGGCTGGAGTACAGTGGTGCGGTCTCAGCTCACTGCAAGCTCCACCTCCTGGGTTCAAGCAATTCTTCTGCCTCAGCCTCCTGAGTAGCTGGGATTACAGGCGCCCGCCACCACACCCGGCAAATTTTTGTATTTTTAGTGGAGATGGTGTATTTTTAGTAGAGACAGCGTTTCTTGGCTTACAGTCGCATCACTCCAATCTCTGCCTTTGTAGTCACATTGCCTCCTCCTCTTCTGTATGTCTTCTCTTTGTCTACCCCAAAATTTCCCCTCCTTTCTCTTATCCATGTGATTGCTTACAAAGTCTAACTGGATAATCTGGGATAAACTTCTCCTTTCAGGATTTGAGTCACATTTTTTGCCATATACGGTGATAGTCACAGGTTCCAGGGATTAGAACACGGAGCTATCTTTTTAGCAGCCACCATCTGTTCACTACACATAGCCTTGGAGGATTAAAGAGCCTTCTGCAGTCTTGTCTAGGAGCCCAATACCCGCTTAGAATATTTGTTTCCATGAGAAAACGAGATCAGAGTTCAAAATGCTATAGAACTTCTACAATGGATCATTTTCTTAATTAGAAAATATTTGAGGCCGGGCACGGTGGCTCACACCTGTAATCCCAGCATTTTGGGAGGCTGAGGCAGGCAGATCACCTGGGGTCAGGAGCTCGAGACCAGCCTGGGCAACATGGTGAAACCCTTCTCTACTAAAAATACAAAAATTAGCGGGCATGGTGGTGTGTGCCTGTAATCCCAGCTACTCAGGAGGCTGAGGCATGATAATCACTTGAACCCAGGAGGTGGAAGTTGCAGTGAGCTGAGATCACGCCACTACACTCCAGTCTGGGTGACAGAGCAAGACTCTTGTCTCCAAAATAATAATAATAATAATAATAATAACAACAATGGAAACGTTTTATTGGCTTAAAAAAATCTAATAGTAGTGGATGCCTGCTGAAGCAGATGTATATACTTGGCACACAGATTACACTTCTCAAGGCTCTTTGCCCATCTCTTCTCATTGTCTGTCTTTCTTTCCTTCTTTGTGACGGAGTCTTGCTCTGTCACCCAGGCTGGAGTGCAATGGCGCGATCTCGGCTCACTGCAACCTCCACCTCCCAGGTTCAAGCAATTCTCCTGTCTCAGCCTCCTGAGTAGCTGGGATTACAGGCATGCGCCACTATGCCCGACTAATTTCTGTATTTTTAGTAGAGACGAGTTCCGCCATGTTGGCCATGCTGGTCTCCAACTCCTGACCTCGGGTGGTCCACCTACTTCAGCCTCCCAAACTGCTGGGATTACAGGAAGAAGCCACCGAGCCCAGCCTTCATTGTCCACTTTCTTAGTTCCTATGGCATTTCTCTGACGATGGTGTCTAAACTAGCTCCACTACCTGGTCCCTGCCTTTTTCCCAGTCACTCTTTATTCCTTTCATTGCTTTGGTTTCAAACCATCTGAAATTTACCCTCCTCCATTCTTCCCTGCCTCCTTGCTTTCTTTCCTTTCACTTCCCTCTCCTCCTTTTCTCTCTCTTCTCCTCTCCTCCCTCCCTCCTCTCCCTTCCCGCCTTCCTCCAATGCATTCACTATATACATATTGACATATAGCCAGGCCCACTCTCTAATATGTGGGACAAAATACTCTCTAATGTTCTGGAACTTGCTTTTATTTCCCTTCCCTTCTTCCCTCCCCTTTTCCTCTCTCCTTCCTGTTTTTCTACATTCCTTTAAGTTCTTTGCTTACTTGCTTGTCATCTGTTGTGGTTATTTTCCTGCCACCTAGGGCAGTTGGTGCTCAGTACATGTTTGTCCAATGAATGAACTATTGGTGAAAGTAAAAGGTGAAAGTTTCTCACTTTCTGTCCCTTTTCTCCCAGCCCCTAAGGGTAATGAAGGTATACAGTCTGGTGCGTCTCTTTTCAGATATTTTTCTACACTTTTACAATGTAAATATGTACACACAGCCTGGGCTCCCCCTCTAATGTATGGGATTGCATTCTATATACAGTGCTGTGGAACTTGTTTTTGTTTGTGTGTTTTCTTTTTTTTTTTTTTTTGAGACGGAGTCTCGCTCTGTCGCCCAGGCTGGAGTGCAGTGGCCAGATCTCAGCTCACAGCAAGCTCCGCCTCCCGGGTTCACGCCATTCTCCTGCCTCAGCCTCCCGAGTAGCTGGGACTACAGGCGCCCGCCACCGCGCCCGGCTAGTTTTTTGTATTTTTAGTAGAGACAGGGTTTCACCGTGTTAGCCAGGATGTTCTCGATCTCCTGACCTCGTGATCCGCCCATCTCGGCCTCCCAAAGTGCTGGGATTACAGGCTTGAGCCACCGCGCCCAGCCTGTTTGTGTGTTTTCATTCAATAATGTAACAAGGACATTTTGCCAGGCCAATACCTGTGAATACATCTTCTTTTAAAATCTATGCGTGTCAGACACAATGGCTCACACCTGTAATCCCAGCACTTTGGGAGGCCAAGGCAGGTGAATCACTTGAGGTCAGGAGTTCAAGACCAGGCTGGCCAACATGGTGAAAACCCATCTCTACAAAAAACCCACAAAAATTAGCTGGGTATGGTGGCACGTGCCTGTAATCCCAGCTACTCAGGAGGCTGAGGCAGGAGAATCACTTAAACTTGGGAGGCAGACATTGCAGTGAGCTGAGATGGAGCCACTGCACTCCAGCCTGAGTGACAGAGTGAGACTCCAACTCAGAAAACAAAAACAAACAAACAAACAAACAAAAACTATGCTGAATTCCATAGTAAAGACATATTATGACTTTTAACCATCTCTCATTGATGTCCATTTAGCTTGCACCCAGTTTTTGCCATTGTAAAATAATTGCAGCCTTTTCTATAAGTGAATGTTTTTTTTTTTTGTTTTTGTTTTTTTTGTTTTTTTGAGACGGAGTCTTGCTGTGTCACCCAGGCTGGAGTGCAGTGGCCGGATCTCAGCTCACTGCAAGCTCCTCCTCTCGGGTTCACGCCATTCTCCTGCCTCAGCCTCCCGAGTAGCTGGGACTACAGGCACCCGCCACTTCACCCGGCTAGTTTTTTGTATGTTTAGTAGAGACGGGGTTTCACCGTGTTAGCCAGGATGGTCTCGATCTCCTGACCTCATGATCCGCCCATCTCGGCCTCCCAAAGTGCTGGGATTACAGGCTTGAGCCACCGCGCCCGGCCAAGTGAATGGTTTTTATTCAATGCTCTGATACAGAACTATCAGACAATTTTATTTTCCTTGCTATTTTTAAATTTTTGGTTCTAGTAGCCTCTTGCTTCTGAAACTATTTTAAGATTTATTCAATAATTGCAAGGATCTAATTCCACAGTTTCTAGAGCTGTGCTTTTCAAAGTTGGCCCATGGCTCTGTGCCATTATATGAACCTTTTTTTTTTTTTTTGAGATGGAGTTTCACTTTTGTTGCCCACGCTGGAGTGCAGTGGCGTGATCTCAGTTCACTGCAACCTCTGCTTCCCGGGTTCAACAAATTCTCCTGCCTCAGCCTCCTGAGTAGTTGGGATTACAGGTGCCCAGCACCACACCTGACTAATTTTTTATATATTTTTTAGTAGAGACAGGATTTCATCATGTTGCCTAGGCTGGTCTCGAACTCCCGACCGCAGGAGATCCACCCACCTCGGCCTACCAAAGTGCTGAGATTACAGGTGTGAGTCACCGTACCTGGCCTATATGAACCATTTTTTAGCAATTTATAAAGACTGGGCACAGTGGTATGTGCTGTAGTCCCAGATGCTTAGGGGGCTGAGGTGGAAAGATCCTTTGAGTGCAAGAGTTCAAGACCAGCCTGGACAACATAACAAGACCGTGTCCCTAAAAAACAACAAACAGTTTATGAACAGATGAGTATAAAAATTAAGAATGCATATTTAGAAACATTTTTAGCAATTTGTCAGAGTAATATTATACCTGTTTAAGCTAAGAATGAAAATTCAACCTTGTTTGTGTTTGTTTTTATATTTCATTTTTCTGGTAATTCTTTTTTTTTTTTTTGAGACAGAGTTTCACTCTTGTCACCCAGGCTGAAGTGCAATGGTGTGATCTCAGCTCACTGCAACCTCCACCTCCCAGGTTTAAGTGATTCTCTAGTCTCAGCCTCCCGAGTACCTGGGATTATAGGCATCTGCCACCATGCCAGGCTAAGTTTTGTATTTTAAGTAGAGACAAGGTTTCTCCATGTGGCCAGGCTGGTCTGAACCTCCTGACCGCAGGTGATATGTCCGCCTTGGCCTCCCAAAGTGGTGAGATTACATGTGTGAGCCACTGCACCTGACCTGGTAATTCATTTTTATTGTGTTTTTATCAGTCCATGATTGAAAAAAAAAAGGTACTTCAGTACAGTTAGTTTAAGACAAACTGTTCTTGGGTGCTTGCTAAGTACTTTATTTCTGATTTCACATTCAATCAGAATATTCCTATCTTCATTTGGGAAGTGAGTATATTTTACAATTTAATACCTTCCTTTTCTTAACTTCGTTTTCAAGCATAAGCGTTTAACCAGTTTTATAAGTAAAAAGCTCTTGGCTCAACCTAAGTTTTTCCCTGAATTTAGATTCTTCTTGGCTTCAATTTAACCAGTGCCACCTCTATTTCTGTGCTTCCTTTTCCCAATGCTTTCCTAGATCTTAAATTCAAGAAAATATTGTTCAGGCAGGAAAACAGATTCCAATACTATCCAAAAGTAAAAAGCCATTTTTTGGAAAGGAGTTACGTAATTAGCTAATATTGTTTTAATTTTAATACTGACTCCATTGAGGCTTGGGGAGACTTGTGACGGTGATTTTCAAAAGTAAGTTTTATTTTTATCAAAGTAATGTATGCATATAGCTTAAAATGTCAAACACAAGACATAAGAAAAAGCAGGAGTTATCAGCTCTATCTCTTCCTATGTGCCAGTTGAGCTTTCCAGAGGCTACCACTTTCTCTCTCTCTTTTTTTTTTTTTTTTTTTTTTTTTTTTGAGACACTCACTTTGTTTCCCAGGCTGGAGTGCAGGGCGGGTTCAAGCAATTTTCCCACCCTCAGCCTCCCAAGTAGCTGGAGCCACAAGCACGCGCCACCACGCCTGGCTAATGTTTGTATTTTTAGTAGAGAGGGAGTTTCACCATGTTGGCCAGGGTGGTCTTAAACTTCTGATTTTAAGTGATCCGCCCGCCTCGGCCTCCCAAAGTGCCAAGATTACAGGCGTGAGCCACCACGCTGGTCCTTCTCACCTATTTTAGTTATGGCTACTGATACTTAGCTCCATGTATTTTAAAAATTGGGATACAATAATTCACACACCATACAATTCACCCTTTTAAAGTGTACAATGCAGTATATTTCAGTATGTTGTGCAACCATCACCACAACCTAATTCCAGATCATTTCATCATCTTAGAAAGAAGCTCCCTAATTTGTTACGAAAGTAGTTTTTTAAAAAAGAAAAAGGCCGGGCGTGGTGGCTCACGCCTGTAATCCCAGAACTTTGGAAGGCTGAGGCAGGTGAATTGCTTGAGGTCAGGAGTTTGAGGCCAGTCTGGGAAACATGGCGAAACCCTGTCTCTACTAAAAATCCAAAAATTAGGCAGATGCCGTGGCTCATACCTGTAATCACAGAACCTTGGGAGGCTGAGGTGGGTGGATCACCTGAGGTCAGGAGTTTGAGGCCAGCCTGGGCAACATGATGAAACCCCGTCTCTGCTAAAAATACAAAAAACTAGCTGGGCATGGTGGCACATGCTTGTGATCCCAGCTACTCAGGAGACTGAGGTGGAAGAATCACATGAGCTCAGGAGATCAAGGCAGAGAGCTGAGATCATATCACTGCAGCCAGGGAGAAAGAGTGAGACCCTGTCTCAGGAAAAAAAAAAAAAAAAAAAGGAAGAAAAGAAAAAAGAAAAGAAACGCTGCCCTAGGACATTGTCCTTTTTGTGGTAGAAACAGGGCCTCAGGCTAGCGTATGCTTAAGCTGGAGAAAAGAGGAGCAAGGAGCAATTGAGGAGCAGGAATGTGTCTGTGTCCATTCCTCCGGTAAGCTTCCTTGTGTGGTCACACTTACCCTCAGTGAGCTGGCTGTGTGCTCCCAACCTGACATCCTACCTACCCAGCTACAACTCCATCATCGTGGAAGACAGGAGAATGAATTTCCGTGAACAACGAGTAGCTGGGGAGGGTGAGGGAAGCTTTCGTGTGTGTGTCAGGCGGGTTCACCTGTACCAAGTCTGTCGTCGGTCTTTTACCTTTGCTGCCGGCTCTCTGCCTGGTGTTTGTGAGTCCTGGGCCTCTTTCCAGGGTCAGTTTCACCAGAAAATAAACCTCCTGTCTGCTTGGGAGGCTGAGACAAGAGAGTTGTTGAAGTGTTTTCTGCGGGGGTGGAAACTAATTTAACGGTTCCTTATACAGATTTTCCCCTCAGTTATGCTATAAGCCTGATGCCTTATCTCCTCTAAACACTATCTGGTGCCTCCGTTCCTGAGCTTTGCCGGGATTCTTCTTGTAAAGTCAGCTCATTTTGTATTGGTTAGTGAGGCTTCTGCTTTCCAGACTCGTTAAGTTCGTTATCATTGCTCCATCACTTTGTTTCTTCTATTTGTCTTTGTGGGCATATGCCTTTTAAATTCTTCACTTCATCATAATAAGATTTTGGAGGGAGGAGAGATAAATGGATGTGTTCAGTCTGCCATTTTAAGCCAGGAGTACCAATTTGAAAAAGTGATTTCCACATGCCTTTCAAATTTAGGAGAGAGGTTTATATATGGAAGAGGAACTATCTAAGAAAAGAGAAAGGAAATGATTCAGATTACACAGAAATGGCTACAGTACACATAATATCATTAACTGCATTATTTTCAACTTAGCAAAACTCATTGAAATATGACTTTGAAAAGGACACATATTGAGTTTTGAACTAACATCCCTTTCATTTTCTCTCTCTTTTTTTTTTTTTTTTTTTTTTGAGATGGAGTCTCACTGTGTCACCCAGACTGGAGTACAGTGGCGCCATCTCTGCTCACTGCAGCTTCTACCTCCCGGGTTCAAGTGATTCTCCTACCTCAGCCTCCCAAGTAGCTGGGATTAAAGGTGCATGCCGCCATGCCTGGCTAATTTTTGCATTTTTGGTAGAGATGGGGTTTCACCATGTTGGCCAGGCTGGTCTCAAACTCCTGACCTCGAATGATCCACCCTCCTCAGCCTCCCAAAGTGCTGGGATTACAGGTGTGAGCCACCGCACCTGGCCTATTTTCTCTTGTAAGTAGGGGCTGGCAAACTTTTCTATAAAGAGCTATATAGGAAATATTTTTGTTTTGCTGGGGCCCTAGATTCTCTATTAGTACTCAATTATGCAGATTTATAAAACCAGCCATGGACAATGTATAAATGAAAGAACATAGGTATATTTCAAAAACCCTTTATTTACAAAAAGAGGCAGCAGACCAGATTTGATTCACTGACCTCTGCTTTATTTTTATTTATTTATTTACTTATTTATTTATTTTTGTGACCTCTGCTTCTTTTTTTTTTTTTTTTTTTTTTCCAGACAGAGTCTCGCACTGTCACCCCGGCTGATGTGCCGTGGTGAGATCTCGGCTCACTGCAATCGCCACCTCCCGGGTTCAAGCGAGTCTCCTGCCTTAGCCTCCCGAGTAGCTGAGACTACAGTTGTGCACTACGACGCCTGGGTAATTTTTGTATTTTTAGTAGAGACGGGGTTTCACTATGTTGTCCAGGCTGGTCTAGAACTCCTGACCTCGTGATCCGCCTGCCTTGGCCTCCCAAAGTGCTGGGATTACAGGCTTGAGCCACCACGCCCAGCTGGCCTCTGCTTTAAAGCATTGAAATCTATGTTTGTAGACATTGTCATGTCTTCTACTTGTCTTGACTGTTTATTTTCTAATGAAAGGTTGGTGATCACCTGCCTCCAGAGTTGGTGTTGTACATCTTGAATGGACCATCAATAGTCCAAGATGACATTTTAAAGCTAAACATTAAGAAAGTAGAGCTACTAGAGAACAGAGAGAAAGCCTATAAAAGTCAATTGATAGTTAAAGATGGAAGCAAAATTAGCAATGTAATGATCTTTTTCATTTTACCAGAAATATTCCCATTCTTAGCTGAACATCAGAGACTTCTTTTCCACTATAGGTAGAGCCCTTCTGCTTGATCTCCAACTGTGCCTTTGGGTTTCCCAAAATGTGCTCCACTGATGTGCTTCCTGCCAAAAAGTTCCTACGGTCAAATGGGCCTGGGGTACAGAACAGGTCCTATCCCTTTCTTGCAAACTTCATTTATATTGGTAGAAGATTTTGAGAAGTTCTGCAATTAAAAAAAAAAAAAAACTTCTTATTTTATTTTTATAAAGACAGAGTGTTACTGTCACACAGGCTGGAGTGCAGTGGCACACTCAACCTCCAACTCCTGGGCCCAAGCAATCCTCCCACCTCAGCCTTCCGAGTAGAAGGGATTACAGGCATGTGCTACCATGCCCAGGTATTTTTAAAATTTTTTTGTAGAGATGGGGTATTATTCTGTTGCTCAGGCTGATCTCTAACTCCTAGGCCTAAAGAATCCTCTTTCCTCAGCTTCCCAACGTGTTGGGATTACAGGCATGAGCCACTGCACCAGGCCACGCTTCTTTAACTTTGTTGAATTCACAGCTTCTTGGATGTATTTAATTAAAGAATTCTTTACTGATATAACATCTATTAATGTCCAGTGTAGTGACTCCAGGGAATTATGCTACATGACTTTCTGGATCAGTCCTGCTTATGATCTAGAATTTGGGAATCCATAAGTTAAAATTTTCCATGCTTAATATTGCTAGCCCTGTCTTTAGACTGGTTCTGGCTTTGTGTTCTGATTTTAGAGGATCCAAGGATAATTCTGACAGTATTCGTTGACCCTGTCTCTAAAGGAAGTGCTGGGAAAATTGTGACGTGATAGGATCCAGTGACGAGTATTTTAATTCCTTCTGTTCTTGTAAGAAGGGGGAGACAGACACTAACTAGACGTGGAAAAGTGGTACCAACATGGGAGTGAAACAGAAAAGACTAGACCATTTCTGTTTTCCTTTTTTGGAGACAGGGTCGCTCTATCATTCAGGCTGGAGTGCAGTGGCATGATCAGGGCTCACTGTAGCCTCAAATTCCCGGGCTCCAGCAATCCTCCTACCTCAGTCCCCAAAGTAGCTGGCACTATAGGCGTGCACCACCACACCAGGCTATTTTTTTTTTTTTTCTTTTTAATTTTAGTAGAGATGAGGTCTTGCTATGTCGCCCAGGCTGGTCTCAAACTCCTGGGCTCAAATGATCCTCCCTCCTTGGCCTCCCAAAGTGCTGGGATTATAAGCATGAGCCACTGTGTCCAGCCTCTAGACCATTTCTAAGGTAAGGGTATTGAGTAAGCTACCAACTAGCTTAAGGGAATTGACCGAGCTTGATAGCCCAAAGACAATATGCGTAGTGTTCTGCGTTGTTTGTTCACAAAAGCCCCAGCAAACGGGTTCTGTCTTAGTAAATTTAGGCTGCTATAACAAAATACCTTAGACTGGTTGGACGCAGTGGCTCATGCCTGTAATCCCAGCACTTTGAGAGGCTGTGGTGGGTAGATCACTTGAGCTCAAGAGTTTAAGAACAGCCAGGGCAACATGACAAGACCCTGTCTCTAAAAAAAAAAAAAAAAAAAATTGCTGGGTGTGGTGGCATGCACCTGTGGTCCCAGCTATGCGGGAGGTTGAGGTGGGAGGATTGCTTGAGCCCAGGAGGTTGAGGCTGCATTGAGCTGTGTTCGTGCAACTGCACTCCAGTCTGGGCAACAGAGCAAGACTCTGTCTCAAAACAAAACAAAATGCCTTAGACTGTGCATGTTCTGCTCACTCCTTTTCTCTAGGCACAAAGGTGAGGCTTACTCCACAACATTTGTGCTTAAATATCTGTGACTATCCAGAGAGGTACTTTAAAAATAATTTTCACAAAGGCACCATATAGCATAGTGGTGATCCAGCCAGAGTGACTTTGGAAAAGTCAAGGGTATACTTCTTAGTGCAGTTCCAAGCAAATTAGGGAGCTAGGAGCTGAGGTCCCCAAAAGGTTAGAACAACTCTGAGGAGGTATCATAAACTCAATTCAAACTAAGTAAAGGTTGGTGGTTAAAGCTGGAGGGGAGGAGGAAAGGAAAAGAGTGGGTCAACATACAAGCCTTAAGGTAGCTATGGTTTTATTGTTCATGGATGTCTGGAACAACACTTAAACAAAGATATCCTTAGAGGAGAGGAAGAGGGCACTGGGTTCAGCCCTAGGCATAGAGGCCAGCAGGTCCTAGATAGGAGAAAGTTGTATATTAGATCTTAAAAAATGGTGTGTGTGTGATATACCTTTGTAACAGACCTGTCTGTGCACCCCCGATTCTAAAATAAAAGTTGAAAACGAAAAAAGAGAGGCTGGGCATGGTGGCTCACACCTGTAATCTCAGCACTTTGGGAGGCTGATGTGGGTGGATCACTAGGTTAGGAGTTCGAGACCAGCCTGGTCAACATAGTGAAACCCCATCTCTACTAAAAATACAAAAATTAGCTGGGTGTGGTGGTGGGCACCTGTAATCCCTGCTACTTGGGAGGCAGGGGGAGGAGAACTGCTTGAACCTGGGAGGTGGAGGTTGCAGCGAGCCGAGATTGCGGCATTGCACTCCAGCCTGGGTGACAGAGCAAGACTTTTGTCTTGAGGAAAAAAAAAAAAAAAAGGGAAAAAAAGAAATGGTATGTGAGGGGTGTGTGTGTGTGTGTGTGTGTGTGTGTGTTGGAGAGCAGTCAACAGGATGGAGAAAGCAACAATTCCAGGAACTTGGATGAAGGGGCAGACAAGCAGATTGGCTACACACAGTGGCAGTGATACAGAGAGACTAGAGACAATATCTGAACATACCAGCAGGCCGCACTGCCACTGGCAGACATGTTTGTTCAATGAGAAAATGAATGAAGGGCTCAGGCCTGAAGGTGATGCTGGGGTAGGGCTGAGAGAGGAAGGAACAAACCCTGCTCTGGGTACTGAGCACTCTGACACTACTAGCCTGACCCGACCTTGTCAGACAGCCTTCCGTTGGTCCCTCCCTAGGCTATTTCCCTACTGAGATCATGGCCCACTTTCAGCTGCAGCATGTCCCAGAAACAGGCCATGACTAAATGTTACATATTGCATGTTACTGCCTGGGAGTTTCCTCCAGCTTCCAACTTACTCCTTCATCTCAGCTGCTGCTGCAACTACTGACTGTTTCAACTTGCCTGAAGCATCCCCCCTTGACCTGGGAAGGAGAATAGACTAAAAAAGACTAGTAACGCCTGTTCCACTTCAATCTGGTGTTTGTAATCTCTGTAGTGCAGGTGTGCATATCTGTCTTCAGCACAAGAAAGGTGTTAAATGAATTAAGCCAGCTGAGATGATTCATGCAGACACGTGTAGGTACCAATGGAAGGAAATTTTCTGTGTCACCTTTATATTAACACAGGAGCAATACAGTGAAAAGACACGGTGATATGTTTCAGAGAATGTGTGGAGGTATGTTTTGTTTTTGTTTTTTTGCTTTCTGTTTTTGTTTTTCAGACATAATTTCACTCTGTCACCCAGGCTGGCGTGCAATGGCATGATCTCCGCGCACTGCAACCTCTGCCTCCCAGATTCAAGTGATTCTTGTGCCTCAGCTTCCCGAGTAGCTGGGATTACAGGCGTCTGCTACCATGGGCAGCTAATTTTTGCGTTATTAGTAGAGATGGGTTTTCACCATGTGGGCCAGGCTGATCACGAACTCCTGACCTCAAATGATCCGCCTGCCTTGGCCTCCCAAAGTGCTGGGATTACAGGAGAATGTGTGGAGTTTTAAATGTGATTCTAAGATCCTCTGACGTGCCTCCCATGGAAGGAAAGAATCAGGTGCCCTCCCCTTGAATCTGGACTGTGTGATTTGACCAGTAGAATATGGCAGAATTCAAAGCATGTTTGAATTCTGGGCCAGGCTTTAAGAAAGTGGTGACTTGGCTGGGCGCGGTGGCTCAAGCCTGTAATCCCAGCACTTTGGGAGGCCGAGGTGGGTGGATCACGAGGTCAGGAGATCGAGACCATCCTGGCTAACACGGTGAAACCCCATCTCTACTAAAAATACCAAAAAATTAGCCGGGCGTGGTGGCAGGCGCCTGTAGTCCCAGCTACTCGGGAGGCTGAGGCAGGAGAATGGCGTGAACCCAGGAGGCGGAGCTTGCAGTGAGCCGAGATCACGCCACTGCACTCCAGCCTGGGCGAAAGAGTGAGACTCCGTCTCAAAAAAAAAAAAAAAGATATCAGTAAGTCCTTACATGATTTGGGCTCCCAGCCTTTGAGGTGCCCTTAGCTGACACTGCATGGGGCAGAGACAAGATATTGAGCCCTGCCTAAACTACCAGAATTAAACTGTTGCTTGAAAAGCTGCTACATTTTGGAGTGCCTTATTAAACTGCAATATGTCTCAAATTCAGAATGCCATTGACAATTAGCCAAGAAAAGAAAAAAATGAGAAGCAACAATTCCAGGAACTTGGGATGAAGGGACAGAGGAATATTAATAGATTGGCCACACACAATGGCAGTGATACAGAGAGACGACAGAAAATTGTTCAGATATTGTCTGTAGTTTCTCTGTATCACTGCCATTGTGTGTGGCCAATCTACTTGTCTGCCCCTTCATCCCCAGTTCCTGGAATTGTTCCTCTTCAATACAGGTATACATAGCCAAAATTTTTAGTTTTTTTCCTCCTTTATAAATGGCAAGAGAAAAAGAATGTTTTATGAAGTTTATAATGAAGTCTTTTGGAAAAGTTATTGAAAAGGAAAGAAGAAGTGAAGCTAAGATGATGTCTGCCAAAACAGTCACGATTAAGAAGTGTTTAAAGAAGTCATTGTGCTTGTTTAAAAAGCAATACTTGCCATCTTTCCCTTCTCCCCTAGCCCCCTCCTCCTTCTCTTGTGTGTAGAGATGTCACAAATTTATTTCCATTGCAAGGACATTTAAATAATAATTAACAAGTTACACTTCTAGGTTTTGTTACATATATAATATATTTGTATAGTTCAAAGAAAAGTATTAGATATTTAAGGTAAAGAGGGTGGAATAAAACGAGGTTCTAGACCTTTTCCCACTCCTAAAAACTAGTGAAATAAAATCTTATTTTCTCTGGAAGCCCATTAGACTGGGCAAAGCTAAGCTAATAGAGGATCTGGGTACAGTTTTCGAGATTAAATATGAACAAAATAAGAATAAAGTATGTTAAATTATGCCATTATTATAGCTAAATAAATAAATAAATGGAACACTGTATTCAAAAGATCATGGAAGAACTCAAGTTAAAAGAAAAATACCTCATGGAACAGAAGACTATTTCTACGAAGGCTTTGCACTATAGAAAAATGTAACATATTTTTCTGATGGGTTTTCTAATGGATGCCATTTTACTTATCCTGAGTCTGGGGAGTATAATACCCTCCATCCTCACATCTCCTAGATGGAGCAGCCACCCTGCTATCGATGCTCCCCTTGTGTCTGAACCTATTTCCCAGCTCCACCAATTCCACAGTAGTGTAATCCCACATTATGGTGTGTTGCAGTCTTTCAGGTGGGGGCAATTCTTGGGGGCTCCCCCCTGTGACTGCAGTTGGTTCACTTTTATCTTGTTGGTGACCACTGGATGCACAGAGAGGATGGGAACCTCTCTGGGCTTGTCTCAGTCTTCACTCTCCTCCCCACTACAGCTCTCCATGGGGTCCCAGGATGACTTAGTCATGAAATTCCTGACTCACTGTTGTGGCAGCTGACAACTCTTCAAACAGGTTACCTGACAAGGACAAGCCAAGGTTTTTAGAATCTGTCTATTCTATTAAAAAACCTTCAACCTACAGATGATAAAACACAGATTGAGTTGAAAGGCAGACTGTAAAGCTATTTTATCTTGCATTTTAATTAAGAATGAAATCACAACTTAAACAATGCTGTTACAAATTTAAGGACAAAATTAGAATCAAAATACTAGATAGACTGGCTGATGACCAAATTTCTGGCACGGTGGAAAATGTGAATATCTCCAAGAAAAAAAAAATTCAGAGACAAGATGATAGATATAGAGAAAAAAGAAAAGTCATTACAAGCATAATTGGGTCCCTATTATTTACTTATTTATTTTTTTGAGATAGGGCCTTACTCTGAGGCTGGAGCGCAGTGGCATAATCATGACTCACTGCAGCCTTCAACTCCTGGGCTCAAGAGATCCTCCCATCTCAGCCCGATTAGCTGGAACTACAGGCATGCACCATCGTGCTTGGCAAATTTTTTCTTTTTATTCTTTTTATTTATTTTTGTTTTTGATTTAATTTAATTTTATTCTTTAGAGACAGAGTCTCACTCTATCACCCAGGCTGGAGTGCAGTGGTACCATCACAGCTCACTGCAGCCTTGACATCAAGTGTCATCCAACCTCAGCCTCCTGAGTAGCTGGGACTGCAGGTGCATGCCACCATGCCCAGATAATTAAAAACTTTTTTTTTTTTTGGTAAAGACAGGGTCTCATTATGTTGACCAGGCTGGTTTTGAACTCCTGGTCTCAAGTGATCCTCCTGTCTTGGCCTCCTGAAGTGCTGGGATGACAGATATGAGCCACCACACCTGGTTCCTATTATTTGTATTCAAAAAAAATTATTGAACACCATGTGCCGTAAGACTTAAAAGAAGACAGGCACTGTGGCTCACACATGTAATTCCAGCACTTTGGGAGGTCAAGGCAGGAGGATCGCTTGAGCTTGGGATTTCAAGACCAGTCTGGGCAACATAGTGAGACCTTGTCTCTACTAAAAATTTTAAAAAATCAGCCAGGTGTGGTGGCACATGCCCATAGTCCCAGCTACTTGGGAGGTTGAGGAGGGAGGATCACTTGAGCCTAGGAGGTCAAGACTGCAGTGAGCCATGATTGTGCCACTGGACTCCAGTCTGGGCAACAGAGCAAGACCCCATCTCAGGGGGGAAAAAAAGACTTAAAAAATAATCTTTCCATACTTCATTAAGTATGTTTTTGTTTCTTTATTCTTTTTTTCTTATTAGTTGAGAGTTTTCTTTTTTAATTGATACATGATATCTGTACATATATACGGGATACATGTAATATTTCGATACATGCATACAATGTATAGTGATCAATCATGGTAATTGGGATATCCATTACCTCAGACATTTATCATTTCTTTGTGTTGAGAACATTTCAGATCTTCTCTGCTAGCAATTTAAAAATATATAATAAATTATTTTTAACTATAGCCACCCTACTGTGCTATTGAACACTAGAACTTATTCTTTCTATCTAACTGTATGTTTGTATCCATTAACCAATCCCTCCTCATTTCCCCCAGTCACCCTTCCCAGCCTCTGGTAACCATCATTCTACTCTCTATCTCCATGAGATCAGCTTTTTTAGCTCCCACGTATGAGTGAGAACATGTGATATTTGTCTTTCTGTGTCTGGCTTATTTCACTTAGCATAATATCCTCGATTCATATATTTTGTCTTAAGGAGTAGGATCTCTTTTTATAAGGCTGAATAATGTTCCATTATACCCATTTATTTGTCTACTCATCCATGGATGGACACTTAGGTTGATTCATATCTTGGCTATTATGAATAGTGCTGCAATGAACATGGGGGTGCAGATATCTCTTCACTATATATTTTCTTTTCTTTGGATAAATATACAGTGGTGGTTGCTGGGTTGTATGGCAGTTCTATTTTTAGTTGTTTGAGAAACTTCCATACAGTTTTTCATAATGGCTGTATTAATTTACATTCCCACTATCAGTGTACAAGAGTTTCCTTTTCTCTGCATCCTGGCCAGCATTTATCTTTTGTTTTTTTGATAACAGTCATTCTAACTGGGGTAAGATGATAGCTCATTGTGGTTTTGATTTGCATTTTCCAGATGATTAGTAATGTTGAGCATTTTTTCATATACCTGATGTTTCTTATACATAATTGATTACCTTTTTTTTCTTTTGAGACAGATTCTCTCTCTGTTGCCCAGGCTGGAGTGCAGTGGTTTGATCACGGCTCACTGCAGCCTTGACCTCCAGGGCTCAAGTGGTCCTCCCACCTCAGCCTCCCAAGTAGCAGAGACTACAGAAATGCACCACCATACTCGGCTACTTTTTTATTTTTTGTAGAGACAGGATTTGGCCATGTTGCCCAAGCTGGTCTTGAACTCCTGGCCTCAAGCAATCCTCCTGCCTCTGTCTCTCAAAATGCTGGGGTTACAGGCACAAGCCATGGCACCCAGCCTATTTTGTAACATAATTTATTTCTACTGTTTTTTAGCAGTGTTTTAGGTGGCTAATACCCTGATAATTATTTTGACATTATTATGAAAACAAGTTGAGTTTCGAGCAATAATTTTATTAGTGAACACATAAATACATTGGGAATTTTCAAAAAAAATTTTTTTTGAGACACAGTCTCCCTCTGTCTCCCAGGCTGGGGTGCAGTGGAGTGATCTCGGCTTACTGCAACCTCTGTCTCACAGGTTCAACTGATTCTCCTGCCTCAGCCTCCCAACTAGCTGGGACTACAGGCGCGTGCCACCACGCCTGGCTAATTTTTTTGTATTTTTGGTAGAGACGGGGTTTCACCATGTTGGCCAGGATGGTCTCTATGTTTTGACCTTGTGACCTGCCTGCCTCGACCTCCTAAAGTGCTGGGATTACAGGCGTGAGCCACCGTGCCCGGCCTCATCATTCATTCCCCTGTAAGTTCCACAAGGACAAAGATTTTGCAGATTTTTTTCATTGCTATACATCTGTAGGCCAAGAATAGTATTTGGCACATAGTAGGTATTCAGTAAATATTGGTCAAATTTGCTAATCCCTTCATTTGACAAGCATTTAGTGAGCACTGTGCTAAGTCCCAGAGAGACAAAGAAGAGAAAGTCATTGTTGTTGCCTTCAAGGAGCTTAAGATATAGTAGAAGAAACACATAAAGAGTGTGTAGTGACAAAAATAAATTCAGGGCCATGCAGTGGCTCATTCCTGTAATGCCAGCACTTTGGGAGGCCAAGGAGGGCGGATCACTTGAGGCCAGGAGTTCAAGACCAGTCTAGGCAACATGTCAAAACAAACTGTATCTACTAAAAATACAAAAATTAGCCAGGCCTGTTGGCATATGCCTATAATCCCAGCTACTCAGGAGGCTGAGGCACGAGAATCGATTGCACCCTGCAGGCAGAGATTGCAGTGAACCAAGATCGTACCGCTGCACTCTAGCCTGGGCGAGAGCAAGAACTCTGTCTCAAAAAAAAAAAAAAAAAAAAAAAAATTCAGATATCATTAATAAAGGAGGGTAACTTCTATGGTGGGTGCTGGGGGCTAGATGAATTCACAGGAAAATAAATGTCAGAAAAAGGGCATCATAATATAAGATACAATATACGAAAGAAGAGGACATAGAAGGAAACTGGAGTTTGTGATTCTGGAATCTGTCCCATTCAAACTGCTCAAATCCGATAATGGTGAATTTGAAAGCATTATCTTTTTCCTGATGCTTGAACATTTCACTGCATGGTAACTGGTAAAAATGTGTTGATAAATCAGATGCTTTTTAAAAAAATTTTTAATTTTAAATTTATTTTTATTAAATGGAGGTGGGGGTCTCACTTTGCTGCCCACGCTGGTTTCAAACCCCTGGCTTCAAGAGATCCTCCCACTTCAGCTTTTCAAAGTGCTGGGATTACAGGCATGAGCCACTGTGCCTGGCCTCAGTTGCTTTTAATCAGCTGCCTATTAATAGGTCTACTGTTCTTTATTTATTTATATTTTTTGATACAGGATCTTGCTTTGTCGCCCCGGCTGGAGTGCAGTAATGTGATCTTACTTAACTCCAACCTCTGCCTCCCAGGCTCAAGTGATCCTCCCACCTCAGCCTCCTGAGTAGCTGGGACTACAAGCACACACCACCACGCCCAGGTAGTTCTTCTAATTTTAGTAGAGATGGGGTTTTCACCATTTTGCACAGGGTGGTCTCGAACTCCTGACTTCAGGTGGTACGCCAGTCTCCCAAAGTGCTGGGATTATAGGCATGAGCCACCGCACCCGGCTGGCCCACTGCTCTTTAAATATTCATTATTTTCAACTCCTATACAAATATTTTATTTTAAAGTAAATCCTAAAATGATTGTAGAGTGGCGTGTGGATTTCCATGTCACTCAGGTGATTTCATGTACTGATGCTATATAGCTTGAGCAACTGAAAGTGCTGATTCAAGTTAGAAAACTATTTCCTTTCTGATAATTGTGACTTAGAAAAGTTCATTCTATTTGGGGTTTACCAATGATTGAAAATCAGTTATGAGGAACAGTTACAGGAGAGATAAAGTTTTCAATTAACTTTAATTATCCAAATCAAAGAGAATGAAATCTGACCACTTCAGAGTTATTTCCAAAAGTATAAACTCATCCATTTATACCAAAGGATTTACTGTCCACCTACTTGCTGTTGGATGCTGGGACTACAGATATGCATGAGACACAGAGTTTGCCCGTCAACAATGCAATGTTTGGTAGATACAGACAGGCTAGAAAACACAATTCTAACATACCTACAATATCAGAGAAGAGAGGTACAAGAGAAGAGCACTGGCCTGCTTAGAGGAGTGTTAGAGAATGCCTCTCAAGGAGGTGATTTCTTTTCTTTTCTTTCTTTTTCTTTTTCTTTTTCTTGACATAGAGTCTTGCTCTGTTGCCCAGGCTAGAGTGCAGTGACATGATCTCAGCTCACTGCAACCTCCGCCTCCCGAGTTCAAGCAATTCTCCTGCCTCAGCCTCCCAAGTAGTTGGGATTACAGGTGCGTGCCACCACGCCCAGCTAATTTTTGTATTTTTAGTAGAGATGGGGGTTTCACCATGTTGGCCAGGCTGTTCTCGAACTCGTGACCTCATGGTCTGCCTGCTTTGGCCTTCCAAAGTGCTGAGGTTGCAGGTGTGAGCCACTGCACCCGGCCAAGAAGGTGATTTTTGAATACCACGAAAGATTATTTGTTCACCAGGCAAGAGAAGGGGTAGCCTGAAGGGAGAGAGAATAGCTTATGGAAAGACACAGAGGTAGGCGGCTTGATTCTTCGTATGGCTGGTGGGAAAGTAAGGTATTCACTCAAAAGATTCAACAATTTCTGGTCCAACTTCTTTCTGTCAGTGATGGACGGGTGGGCAGCATATACAACAGTGCTCCCATAAGATTATACAGTTCTTTAAGCCGAGGGCAGTGGTTCACACCTGTAATCCCAGCACTTTGGGAGGCCGAGGTGGGAGGATCACTTGAGGTCAGGAGTTCGAGCCCAACCTGGCCAACATGGTCAAACCCCATCTCTACTAAAAATACAAAAATTAGCTGGGCGTGGTGGCATGTGCCTGTAAACCCAGCTACTAGGGAGGCTGAGGCAGGAGAATCGCTTGAACCCGGGAGGCGGAGGTTGCAGTGAGCTGTGATTGCGCTACTGCATTCCAGCCTGGGTGACAGAGCTGAGACTCCATCTCAAAAAAAGAAAAAAAGAAAGAAAGAAAGAAAGAAAGAAAGAAAAGGATTATACAGTTCTTCTACTGTACGTTTTCTATGTTTAGATACAAATACCTTGTGTTGCAATTGCCTACAGTATTAGCACAGTAACACACTCTACAGGTTTGTAGCCTAGGAGCAACAGCTATATACCATATAGCCAAAGTGAGCAGTTGGCTAGACTACCTAGGTTTGCGTAAGAGCACGCTATGATGTGCACAAAACAACAAAAATCGCTCAATGACACGTTCCTCAGAACATATGCCTGTGGCTAGGTAAGGCATGACTGTATTAGAATGCTGACTAGGTGCGTGAGCCGCTAGAAGGAGCGCTGCAAATTTAGGAAGGATGCAACATGTTCAATCCGAGGGAACTGGCAGAGGTGAAAAGGAGGGAAAAAGGAGCATAGGAAAGAGTTCTGGGAGGAAAAATACAGCTGTAGCTAACATTGTACCAGGAGAGGTACTACATGACCGGCCCTGTTTAAAGGGCTTCATATGTATTGTCACATTTAAATACAAAATATCACATGTAGTCTCCTCTTGAGGTTCAGGATAAGTAACATGCCGGTGGTCTCCTCTCCAGTTAGTAAGCGGATATCCAGCCTTGGTTATCTGACTCTGGAGCCCTTGCTCTTAACCAGGACACACACTATCTTCCCAGGTGTACACAGGAGATTGGTTTTAGATGATGACTGAAATCACCGGCCTGGGAGACATTTCTCAGAGAAGTGACACCGGGAAGAAACTCTAGAAATAACGTTGCAAATGAATAAGTTTGTGAAAGCACACTAACAGTTCTATTTCGAAATTTCTTTTATTGTCAGATTATTTTTGGTGCCCGTTACTAAACGAAGTGTTCAATTTCATCGAGCTTAACTGGGTTGAAGTTATCTAGACAAAAGTAATCCACATCAAAACCAGGACGAATCAAGACGTAATTTCTGTTTTCTGGCACTCTTGCCTCATAAATCTAGGATCTAGGGCATTGTTTTCAATGGTTCTCATTTTTGGCTCCAAGGATTCTTTTTCATGTGACTAATTTTTTCGGTGGAGGAGGAGGTCTGGCCCCGCCGCGGGTCTTGGCGAGCAGGTGATTACGGATCCCTGGTGTTTGCTGGGCGAGACGGTGAAGCAACCTCCTCCTCGCCCCCTCCCCCGTCTGGAAAGGTGCAGGATCCGCTAAACCGTGTGTCGCACAGCGGCGGCCGGAGCAGACGCGGGATGGTCGCGCGTCCCCTGCACAGCACAGAGGGGCAGCCTGAGAGCCTGGGAAAGGTACGAGCGGGGAATCAGAGCACAGGGTGCGGACCAGAAAGAGCAGACGGTCAGTCGGGCGGAGAAGGAAGTTGCCGACTGCAGGTGTGGAAGGGGCTGCCCCAGGCCCACCTAGCAGACGAGGGGGCGGGGAGCCGCGCCGGGGACGAGGAGACTGCGGACTGGGCGCGCTCCTAGCGCAGTCGCTCGCCCGCTTGCCCAAGGCCCCCGGGAACGGCCCTCGCTCGGGGGCCCAACTCGCCGCCGCTAGCCCCGCAGAGCTTGCAGCTGGGGGGCCCGGCAGCCGCCAGGGGGCGGGAGCTGCGTCGCGAACAATGGCTGCGCTTGGTCGCGGGCCGGCGGGAGGCGGAGTGGAGATAGAGCCGGTGCCGGGCGCGCGCGCCGGCCGGGCGTGCTGGGGCGCGGGAGCGGCTGCGCAGGCGGGGGCGCGCGGCGCGAGCGCGGGAGGGCGCGGCGGGAGCGCCCGGGAGGCGGGCGGAGGCGGGCGGAGGCGGGGGGCGGGGAGCCCGAGGGGTGGAAGCCGGCGGCGGCCGAGCGGGGTCAGTTCTCTGTACTGTTTGCCAATGTTGGAGCCGTCTGCAAAGTGTTCCTGGTAAGAAGGTAAATACCCTCATCGGGGGCGCCCGGGAGACCCCGACTTCCGCCCCGCCGGCGGAGGAGGCAGAGGGCGCTGGGGAGCCCTGCAGGTCTGCGGCACGGGGAACCCGGAGAAGAGCGGCCCCCTTCGCGGCCTCCTCTCCCCCGCGCCTTCCCTCCCACCTCGGGCTCTCTCGGGGCAGCAGGGGGGAGGGGAGACCGGCGGGGGAGGGAGGACCGGGAGGCGAAGGATTTGGGGTGGGGGGTGGGGGCGTGTGTGGCGGAGGGGGTGGGACGACACAGGTGTCCTGAGGGGAGGAGCCGGGAGGAACGCGAGGAGGCCGGGCCAAGTCGGGGTGCGGAGGTGGGGGAGGCAGGAACGCGGCTGCGGGCGCGGGAGGCTGGGGTTCTAGGGGGCCGGGGTGGTAGCGGCCGGAAGAGAGGACGGCGAGTGCAGCCACGGTGTGGCTGCGAGGGAGAGGGAGCGCCTGGGGTAGGGCAGGGGAGGGCGGCCTGGGGAGGGTCTGCGGCGAATGGGCCTGGGGGCGCTGGAGGCGGAGCGGCGGGCCCGGGGCGAGCCGGAGGGTGGCGGCGGCGGCTATTTCTGTAGAATGGGCGAGTGGTAAAGACGTAACTTGCCGAAATGGGAGGGTAGGTGGGGCCGAGGGGACAAAATGTATCCTATGACAGGCAAGTTCTGCTGTGGCTCTTACGAACTCCTACCGTGATGGCTCGGCTTAAAGGGGTAGTTGGCGGTAGTGACCTTGCCGGGGTGAAGGGAGTTGGGCGAGGAGACAAAGCTCAGTTACGGAATCCGCTGTGTGAGAGCAGGAACTCCAGTCTCTCTGGGGGCGAGCCGGTGGCTGTGGCCTGGGGGCGGGGGGTGCTCCGCAGAGGCTATGGAGGAGCACGCTACAGTGGGATTCTTAGGGAGGGGTGGGGATAATGGCCGTGGGGTTCTGAAAGTCTTTGGAAATGTGTGTAGAATTTTGCATTTGTGAATAATTTTCTTTGGTAAGGGTCCATATTTGCTGTGATGTCCCCCTTCCCCTATCCCCACTCCAAAGGGTTAAGAACTGCTTGAGTAGATAGAGAGGGACCATTCAATTAGGGTAGACCTGGGAATTTACCAAAGGATTTTAAAGTGGGTGGATCCTGCAGAAAGAAAGGCTAGAGATGATCTTTTAAAGATATTCTACTGTCAACTGAAAACGTTATTATTTAATGTTTGATTTCACAATTTTGGTGAACTTTCGCTGAGCATTACTTGGCTTCTGATGCATCCTGTGTTTCAGACCAGTATAGTGAATACTTGAAATCAAATTGGGATGGGCAGGCAGGGTGATAGTAACCTTGGAGGAGAAAAGATTTCAACATTTCTCCAGGATATTTCTTCCCCGTCCTTGCTTTCTTTAGATGATTCAAGTATACTGTTGTGAACTGAGCTGTGGTGGAAAAATCTTATTTAATAAAACTACCAAAACCAAGACTTACTCTCCATCTCTGTTTTGTGATATGACCAGGTTTTCATTGTTCAGTTTGTATTTTACTGCAAACAAGAGATATCACATATCACTTTAATTGCAGATTGCTGCTTTTTGCAGCAGGCCTGTATTAAATTTGCGAAGCAGTTATGCAAAACTATGTGGTGTGTTTGTGTTTTCCTGCTATGGTTTCAAGTTAAGTTACCATTGTCACATTTCATTATATGGTAGGCCGGTCTGAAATTTACTCCTAAGTGATAATTAGTTGGTAGGATATGGTACGTACTTGCTCACAAATTACTGCATTTTTTCCCGTAAAAAACAGTATTTTGTATTTGTAAGAATGTTGCTGTATAATCCAAGTACATATTGTTAATTTCAAATAGAATGCTGTGTAATTATTAAATTTTAACTTTATTTGGAAGTAATTTTAAGCTTACAGAAAAATTGCAAGAATAAGAATAATACAAAGAATATCTTTGTAATCTTTATTCAGATTCACCTGTTAACATTTTATGCATTTATTATTGCTCTCTATCACACACAAAATGTTTTTCCCCTGGACCATTTAAGAGTAAGTTACATACATTGTGGTCCTTAACTCCTAAATACTTGAGCTTGGAAAACCATGTAAATTTTGCATTTTAGCTTAACTTGGCTTGTCTGGAATCAAGTGCTAGGAAGAGTGGCTTGGTTTGCTTTTCAATAAATAATGTGAATATAAAAAAATCCAAGATAGTCATCAAGCTTTAAATATATAAACAATCCAGAAATCGAGGCAGAGCGGTTTTCCTGTTTAGGTTCTAGAAGATACGGTAGGGGTTTTTTTTTTCTTTTTTTTTTTTCTTTTTTTTTTTCCACCTTTGTGCCTACCCTTCTCTTTATTCCTATTATTATCTCCTTTTGTTTTGTACACGTTCGATGCTGGGAATCTGATCATTTATATGTACAGATCATAAAGAGGGAAAACTCTAGATATCACAAAATTGAATTCTCTGTTAGACCGCATAGTTTGAGACATGCACAGTATGATTATTCACATATATATATTTGTGCCTCTTATAGACAAAATATTAGATGTCTAGAATCTGTGATAATTATAATTTTTATTTATGTGTGCATCGTTTGATTTTAAATAATCCTCCCCAAGTTCTGTATAGGAGCTTTGCCATTATGTTGTCCTAGATGTCAAGCCCTTGACTTTGTTCTAGGAAAAATTATAAGAAGGCAAATCTTTTATTTTTCACCAAGCTGATGCTTAAAAAATAAAAAAACATTGGCCAGGCACGGTGGCTCATGCCTGTAATCCCAGCACTTTGGGAGGCCAAGGCAGGTGGATCAGGAGGTCAGGAGTTCGAGACCAGCCTGGCTAACATGGTGAAACCCCATCTCTACTAAAAATACAAAAATTAGCCGGGTGTGGTGGTGTGCGCCTGTAATCCCAGCTACTCGGGAGGCTGAGGCAGGAGAATCGCTTGAATCCTGGAGGTGGAGGTTGCAATGAGCTGAGATCGCGCCTTTGCACTCCAGCCTGGGCGACAGAAAGAGACTCAGTCTCAAAAAAAAAAAAAAAAAATTTTTGTTTTAAAAGAAAGCAAGTCTTTTATAATTTGGTGTGTAGTGAAGAAAAGAGGGCTTTGGGCCAGAAAGAACTGGGTTGTAAGCCTAGCAGCGTGACTGTAGGCAAATAACTCAACCTCTAGGAAAATGGAGATAATGCCCACATCTCAAGATGATGAGGATTAAATGAGTTGATGTAAAAATGGCAAAATGTGGCACCTAACTTATACAATTGGTGTCTGATAAATGTTAGTTTCCTTTTTTTTCCCCTGGCCTGTGGTATTTAGAGTTTTCCACTAGAATAGTTTGTGAAGTAAGACTTCCATTTTCCTTATGTAAAAGCAGCGTTTTTGGGTACCTACTTTAAAAAATCAAAATGGAAAACATTTTTAAAAAGTATTTAAAGGACACCATGTCTTTTTTAAAGTAAGAAGCATTGAATTGATAGTTTCATAGCAGTTTGTAGTTTAAGAATAGGGATAGTAAATTTTTTTTGCTTTTCATGTTGTCAAATAAGACATTTAAGTGAGAATTGCCTATCAACTGTAGGATGGGTGCTGATATAAAATTATACATATTTAATAACAGTGCCATTTTATAAAGTAGTTTAATTATTGGTGATTAGATTTTTGTACAGCTTTTAATTTCTCAGATGGGCAAGATAATTCACAATTAAAGTACGACTTACATCAGCAGTACATTGCAGTTACAGGTTGGACCATTCTTCATGAGCGTCACGCCTTCCCCAGTTTGTAGTGCCCTCTCCCTATAAACTGTCCTGCCTGTTTTCATTTAGTAGTTTGGAATCTAGAATTGCCTGTCCTAATATGCCTGACCAGATAGGGCATTTCTGGGACACGAGGATACATTTCTCTAAAAGTACTTAGTTGTAATTGGAATCAACTGTAGCTGGAAACTTTTCTGATAGTGGAGGTGGTTTTTTTTTTTGATTTTTCTTTTTTTTTTTTTTTTGAGATGGAGTCTTCACTCTGTCACCCAGGCTGAAGTACAGTGGTGTGACCTCCGCTCACTGCAGCGTCCACCTCCCGGGTTCAAGTGATTTGCCTGCCTCAGCGTCCCAAGTAGCTAGGACTACAGGCGCATGCCACCACGCCCAGCTAATTTTTGTATTTTTAGTAGAGACGGTTTTGCCATGTTGGCCAGGCTGGTCTCGAACTCCTGACCTCAGTGATCCATCTGCCTCAGCCTCCAAAAGTGCTGGGATTACAGGCGTGAACCACTGCACCCTGCACTGCTGAGGAGGTGGATTTTAGGAAACCATAGGTAGTATAAAACTGCTCTGCATTTTGTTGATACGTCTTGATATTTTAGCAAATTGTTTAAAATATATGACAGTAGACTGGGCATATCTTTAAAGTAGAAACAGAGTCTTAAAGACGTGCCACTGTGAGCATTCTGAATTGTCCATGGTATAATTACAAATTACAAATTTTAAATTGATGTAAATCTGATATAACTGGTTTGGTTAAAAAAGTATAATTTTTAGAATGTTAGCCAATGACAGAGTGCTGTTATAGACATATTAGTTTCATGTGTTTTAATTTATCCAGCTCTTTATATTGTGAAGAAAAGGCATACAGAATATTTAAATCATATGGTTAATTTTATGTTCATAAAGTTTTCTTTTTTGTTACTTCATGGAATATCTTTTCTGTGTCAGAAGATTAGAACTTTCAGACTGGGCACCGTGGCTCACGCCTGTAATCTCGGCACTTTGAGAGGCCAAGGCGGATGGATCACCTGAGGCCAGGAGTTGGAGACCAGCCTGGCCAACATGGTGAAACCCCCTCTCTACTAAAAATACAAAAATTAGCCAGGCATGGTGGTGTGTGCCTGTATCTCCAGCTACTGGGGAGGCTGAGGCAGGAGAATTGCTTGAGCGTGGGAGGTGGAGATTGCAGTGAGCTGAGATTGAGCTGTTGCACTCCAATCTGGGTGACAGGGCGAGACTCCATCTCAAAAAAAGGATAAAAAAAGTTTAGAACTTTCAAAAAGGTACCCCAATATCTTACTGTGCTTACTTCTTGGAATCAGCCACCAGTGTTACCAGTCTCTGATATTGAAGAAATACGTAGAGATCTGTAGATAAGCGTTTGTAACTTTAGAAGTTTATACTAATAAAGACAAAATGGAATTTTTCAAAGTTGGTGAATGCTTAATAATGTTAAATTTTTTTTTTTTTTGAGACGAAATCTTGTTCTGTTACCTGGGCTGGAGTGCAGTGGCATGATCTTGGCTCACTGCAACCTCGGCCTCCCGGGTTCAAGTGATTCTCCTGCCTCAGCCTCCCAAGTAGCTGGGATTACAGGTGTGTGTTACCATACCCAGCTAATTTTTGTATTTTTAGTAGAGACAGGGGTTCACCATGTTGGCCAGGCTGGTCTCGAACTCCTGCCCTCAGGTGATCCACCCGCCTTGGCCTCCCAGAGTGCTGAGATTACAAGCTGACCCACTGCACCTGGCCAGTAATATTAAATTCTAGAAAGCAAGGGACACTACATCACTGAGATGGTTTAGTGTTTATTTACATTTTACTTTTTAAATGAACTGTTTTCAGTTAAAAAAAGTTGATTGGTTGTGTTTGTATTTTTAATTATAGCTAGTGTATTTTTTTAATGAGATACTCCATTCCTAATGGAAGTGCGTGTATTTTAACACCATATGACTAATGCTACACTTGTTAATCTTATTTTTTGAATTGAAAATGTAAATGTTTAAGTTTTATAATTTGCCACTTTGAAGTCCTAATGTTACTCATTTGCTCATGTTGAACAGGGATTTTATTTTATTTTTTGCCTAGCCAAATATTAATACCTAAAACACCATAGGAGTATTGAATTATAGAGTTGGACAGGATTGTCTTATTTATTGTTGCATAGCACATTGCACCAGAATTTAAGGACTGAAGACAGCAAACATTATCTTACCATTTCTGTGGGTTAGAAATCTCGGTGCAGCTTAGCTGGATGCCTGTGGCTCATGAAAGAGGTGGTAGTCAAGCTATCAGTTGGGGCTGCAGTCGCATCTGGAAGCTTTCCTGGTGGAAGATGTTTCTGAACTCATTCATGTGGCTCTTGCAGGGTTCAGTTTCTTGGGGCTCTTGGACTGAAGAAATCCATTTTTGCTGGCTGTTGGCCAGAGGTTTTTCTCAGTTCTTTGCCTTGTGGGCCTCTCCAAAGGGCCCCACAGTTTAGAATCTGCTTCCCTCTGAGCAAATGAGTGAGAGAAGGTGATGCCCAATAATTTTTATAACCTAATCTTGGAAGTGGTGTCTCATTATTTCTGCTATATTCTATTTGTTAGAGGCTGCCTACCACAAGGACTTTAGCTTACTTTTTAAAGATTGAAGAAAAAAAAAGAAGAGAGAAAAAGAAGAACTCAAAGATACACAAAGTAATTTGACCAAGGCTCAGAAGGTAATCTCCTGAAGAACTTTGACTAAAACTCAAATTCACCAATACCCAGGCCTTGTGCTCTTTATGTAGCATCCCATTCTCATAGGAAATGTGAAAGTAATTAGAAAGAAATAAAAATTGATGCAGATTGCAGATGCTGTGGACACTTATTGTAAGAAAAATATTAAAAGTTTTCAAAGTCATTTTGAATTGACTCTAGTTTGTCATCTTGAAAAAATGGTAACCAAATATGAGTGTGTGTTTGTGTGTGTGTGTGTGTGTACTTACAAAACATTTGCTTCTAAGGGCAAGTTCAATATTAAAATTTAACAACATAAAAGTTTCTCCACTAGTGATTAGATACAGGCCTTTTGCTGTGTATCACAACTGTATTGTTGCTTTGTAGATAATTTTTAGGGGAGAGGTCTGTACATAATTTGTATTTTATATGAACTTTTTTTCATTACAAGATCTCATGATTTATTTGTTTATAATTTGGACTTTCCTGCCCTTCATTGGCATCTGTTTTTTGGCATCTGTTTTTAAATTAATTTCTTTTTTCTTTTTTTTGAGATGGAGTCTTACTCTGTCACCTAGGCTGGAGTGCCATGGCATGATCTTGGCTCACTGCAACCTCTGCCTGCTGGGTTCAAGCGATTCTCTTGCCTCAGCCTCCCTAGTAGCTGGGATTACAGGCACTTGCCACCATGCCTGGCTAATTTTTGTAGTTTTAGTAGAGGCAGGATTTTCACCATGTTGGCCAGGCTGGTCTCAAACTCCTGACCTCAAATGATCCACCCAACTTGGCCTCCCAAAATGCTGGGATTACTGTGCCCAGCCTGACATTTTATTATGCGTACTATTTTTATACTGATGATAACAGACAAAATGACAGAGAAAAGTAAAATATTCAGCAAGATAATTGTACTATATGCTCTTTTCCATACCATCTAAGAGAATACTTGTGGTGTTGCATATTCTTTAGGATTAATTTATCATATAGAAAATGGGAACAAAGCTGTTTAAAACAGGACTGCAAAAAGAGAGTATATGTTAAATATTAACCTGAAACTCTCAGATTTATTTTTAACAGCTTCACTTTTGTTGAGATTGTCTTAGAAATCTAGAAGCAGAAGGAGCTTTGTTCAGATCTGTACTGTCCAGTGTGGTGGACACTAGTGATGTGCTTATTTAAGTTAACATGAAAGAAAATTAAACTTTATTTTCTCGATTGCTCTAGCCACATTTCAAGTGCTCAGTAGCCGCATGTGGCTAATGACTACCAGATTGTACAGTACAAGTACAGAACATTTTTATCATCATAGAAAGTTCTATGGAGATCTGGATAAATTACATTTTATGTTTGATTTTTATCAAGGGCCTGTGTTTAAAATACCAGTCATTGAGGTTATCAACTAAGTTGAACTTTATTTCTTCATTTTCATTTTCCAGTTTTGGGAGCCGTGAGGGATACAGCAGTTTGGTCAATATTGTCTTAACATGCTTCAAATAAATCAGGTGAGTTTGTGTTAAGACATTTTTCATGCGTACATTGTGCTTTGGCTGTAAATTGTGGAACATTTTAACTCAGCTTTTCTATACCTGTAACCTGACTCATCACTTTTTAAAACAGTTACCTACTGTATAGTCATCATTGGAGGCTGTGCAGGGCAGGTTGTTTAAGGATTAGAATGATCTTCTGAAAGTTGATAACTTTTGGTTGTGCAAGGCAGAAGGTTTGTCTGTTCTTCTTGATGTCACATCTCTTTAGGACTTGTTAATGTGTTCAGAATGCTTATCATGATATAGCTTCAATAGGTGGCAGTTCTGCAGACTCAAAGCATTTTTAGTGACAAATCTTGTGAAGTAGTTGTATCTGTTTAAAAAAAAAAAAAGATTCACTTTCCAGGGCACTGAAAAACTCTAGAAGGAAGTTCTCTGATAAACTACAGCATATAATACTTTAGACTCACTGAAAGAAGTGTTTTTCTTAGTTCTTGAGGTTTTTCCAAGAACTTTATACATTTAATTTTACCTTTCCCAGTTAAATAGAACATTGTATCGTAACTATAGTGTTAGAAAATATTTTTGGCCAGGCTGGGTGGCTCACACCTGTAGTCCCAGCATTTTGGGAGGTGAGGTGGGAGGATCTCTTGAGCACAGGAGTTTGAGCCAGACTGGGCAACATAGTGAGACCCTGTCTCTTAAAAAAAAAAAAAAAAAGGGGAAGAAACAAAGAAAGTAATTTTATTTCTTTTGATTGCAAATCAAGAGAGAAGTAATTAAACTTTTTTTTTTTTTTCCTGTGATTAAAAAAATAATCGGCTGGGCACAGTGGCTCATGCCTATAATCCCAGCACTTCAGGAGGCCGAGGCAGGCGGATCACTTGAGGACAGGAGTTTGAGACCAACCTAGCCAACATGGAGAAACCCTACTAAACACCCTCTACTAAAAAATACGAAATTAGCCAGGTGTGGCGGTGCATGCCTGTAATCCCAGCTACTCGGGAGGCTGAGGCAGGAGAATCACTTGAACCCGGGAGGCGGAGGTTGCGGTGAGGCAGAGGTTGCAGTGAGCCAAGAGCATGCCATTGCACTCCAGCCTGGGCAAAAAGAGTGAAATTCTGTCTCAAAAAAAAAAAAAAAAAAAAAAAAAAATCTTAGCCAGGCGCGGTCACTCAGGCCTGTAATCCTAGCACTTTGGAAGGCCGAGGCAGGTAGATCACCTGAAGTCAGGAGATCAAGACCAGCCTGGCCAACATGGTGAAATCCTATCTTTACTAAAAATACAAAAAAATCAGCCGGTTGTGGTGGTGCATACCTGTAATCCCAGCTACTTGGGAGGCTGAGGCAGGAGAATTGCTTGAATCCAGGAGGCGGAGGTTGTAGTAAACTGAGATCGCACCATTGCACTCTAGCCTGGGTGACAGAGCAAGACTCCGTTCCAAAAAAAAAAAAAAGAAAGTAATCTTGACCCCCTGCCCTCCGATATATAGTCCTGCTCACCTTGCCTGAGAAATCTCTGGTTCCTGTGCATCCCATGCCATCTCTAAGCTAATGACTTCTAAGTTTATACCTGGTCTAGACCTCTTTTTCTGAGCTCCAGACTCATGTAGCATTTACCACCTTGATCTCTTGGATGTCTTTATACATCTTGGACTTAATATGTGCCCAAGAAATAATCTCAATGCTTCAGTTATACTGGACTGTTTCAGTTCCTAGATTGGGTAAGGTTATTCTGGCTGCAAGGATTTGCACAGATTTCCTCTGCCTGGACCTCTCTTCCCGTCCCCTGGGTTTGGCTTGCTTGACTGCAGTCCTGCTGTATGCTGTCATAGCACTTGCTCTTTAGTTTAATAACATGACATTTGCAGTTATAGTCAAATATGTAATTATTTGTTTTAACATCTGTCTCCCTTGTTAGTATGTTTCATGAAGACAGACAGTGACTTTTCTTGTTTACTGTTACATCCCCAGGTCCTAGAATAAACAATGTAAATAGTTTTCATACATTTATTTTTTGGGTGTATGAACATACGAATGGTGCTAGAGTTGTCACTAAAGCAAGGAGATATTTATTTTTCAACAATAAGCACGTAATTATATTGTCAGTTTTGGTGTTATATGCTGCTGTGTTACACAAATGCAACTAACTCTCCCTCATGTAAAGTTGTTATTTGGTTTTCTAGAAACTTTCCTTGTGCAACAAAAATTAGTTTAATCAAAAACATTACTAATAATTTAAGGAAATTGTAGAGCTGTCCTGTGCTTAGTGCTTCCTGTTTCCTCACAGCTGCTCTCAAATCCCAGTGGAAGCATTATGAGACCTTATTTGCAAACTGTTATAGGTGTGAAGTTGCCACTAAAATTATTTGGTTACAGTTAAAATAATTTTTCATATTCTGCCACAGACATTTGGAAATGATCATTTTATGCCAGCCAACTTCATTGAAAATTATAGTTTATGGATTAGTCCTAATGAGGATTTACTAACTGGCTATGTTGCAGGTCATGTTGAATCAGGCACTGCAAACAGTTCCTAGGCAATGCGCTACATGGCCACAAGCAGTTCCCTGGATGTTGGCTAGAAGTTGTACACAGTGCCTGGAGATATACATACTTAACTTGTACAGGTTGAGTAAAATGCTTGGCACCGGAAGTGTTTCCTATTTCAAATTTTTTTAGATTTTGGAATTTTGCCTACTGGTTGAGCGTCCCTAATACAGAAATCCAAAATCCAGAATGCTCCAATGAGCATTTCGTTTGAGCATTATGTTGGTACAAAAGAAGTTTGAAATCTTGGAGATTTTGGATTTCAGATTTTTGGATTTGGGATGCTCAACCTTAACAGACGTGTATTCCTAGAATAAGAGACCCCTCCATCTTGTTACTGACTATAACTGTCATCCCCCAAACTGTTCAAGTTTGAGATAAAGACTCTCTTCAGCTAAACATAGAGTTGAATTCTTGAACTCATGAGTGATTTTTGAATCTTACTTTCTCGGCAACTACTTTCTCATAACAGTGAGGGTTCTCAAGGTAAATGTGTAAAGGGGCCAGGTGTGGTGGCCCATGCCTATAATCCCAGCACTTTGGGAGGCCGAAGTGGGAGGATTGCTTGAGACCAGGATTTTGAGACCAGCTTGGGCAGCATAGTAGGACCCTGTCTCTACAAAAAATAAAATAAGTTAGATATGGTGACACATGCCTGCAGTCTTAGCTACTTGGGAGGCTGGGGTGGAGGATCACTTGAGCCTGGGAGGTTGAAGCTGCAGTGAACTGTGATCATGCCACTGCACTCCAGTCTGGGTAACAGAATGAGACCCTAGGCATGCAAAGGGGACTTAAGTTGATTCTCAGCTTGAAACAGTTGAGATTTTTACTGTGTGATTTTCAACATTGTCTCTAGGATTACTACTACATTTTTATTTGGGAAGTCTTTTGTTTTCTTAAGATACCTGAATTAGATGCTTTTTATTTATGTATTTATTTATTTATTTTTGAGATGGAGTCTCCCTCTGTTGCCCAGACTGGAGTGCAGTGGCATGATCTCGCCTCACTGCAACCTCCGCCTTTTGGGTTCAAGCAATTCTCCTGCCTCAGCCACCTGAGTAGCTGGGATCACAAGCACACGCCACTATGCCTGGCTAAGTTTTGTATTCTTAGTAGAGACGGGGTTTCACCATGTTGGTCAGGCTGGTCTTGAACTCCTGACCTCGTGATCTGCCTGCCTTGGCCTTTCAAAGTGCTGGGATTACAGGCGTGAGCCACTGTGCCCAGGCTACATGGTTTTTTATTTGTAACAGATTCTTCCATATGTGTTACTAAAACTAATGAAAAACTAGGCTATTGAATACCAGGTTATTTGTTACTAACTTTGTCTAACTTTAGTATTATCATGGAACATGAATGTTTCATGTTCTGTTAAGATGATAGCACTTTTCTGCCTTTAAATTGTGATCGTAGTTATTGTTTCTGCCTTTTAAGAATGTGTGTTATTATCCATGTGCACCTTATGCTTACTGTAGAAAATTAGGTGTGATAAGCAAAAAAAAAAAAACCCAAAAAACAAACAAAAAAAAAATCACAAAAAATTCCACTTCTTTTACAGAGATAATCACTGGTAACATTTTGGGGTGTATACTTCTAGATTTTTTTTCTATGCAGGTATGTTTTTATGTGAATATATGTTACTTTTTAAAAACTGGGTTTATACAATATGTAATGTTTTGAAGTGATTTAATAATAATTCTTAGTTTGGATGTACTAAAATTTAACCAAGCCCTTATTGTTGGACAGATTTTTGTGTTGTAGTTAGTGCCATAGTGAATTTTTGTAATATACATCTGTTTGTCTAATTATTTTCTTAGAATTGATTATTAGAAATGGAAATACTAGTCAAAGATGTATGTGGATTTTAAAGATATTTGGTGTATAGCCCCCTAAAAGACAAAGTTATATCTGCCAGAAGTGTATCTGTTTCCTTACTTCCTTGACAAAATTTCAGTCTTTGCCAATCTCTCTGACAAAAGGTGGTATTTTACTTTGTGTTTCTGTAATATTTAAATAGTTCTTGTTCTTTCGTGTTTTGCCTTTTGTGAATTGCTTATATATGTCTACTGTCGTCTATTTCTTTTTATTTATAAATAACATTCTTTGGATTATGTCCCCTGATAATTTTCTGAGTATTTATAATCATTACTCTATACTTTTTACTCATTATTCAACAGATAACTAATAGGAGTATACTAGTTTCTGGGGTACCATAATATGATGAGTATGGTATATTTTGGTCCTTTCTCCTGGATCATTAATTATAGGTCCCCTGGGAAAAGGAACTCATTTTTAACAGTAAGCTACAGCAAATGTAAATTACGAAGATACATGCTGTGAATAATATTTTTAAATGAGTAGCTGAAATAGGGCCAAGTTTTGGAGATTAGCTAGTGAGGTAGACTTGACAGGTCAGCGTGTCCTAAGGAATTGGAAAAGTCTGTATTAGGCAGTTGTTGTATTGGGAGAGCCTAGCAACTGGGAATTTACAGGGATCAAAGTAGTCTGGTAGTTCTTTTTAGTGAGGTTTGGTAGTAGATGTTGGGAACGTGGAAGCTAAGAGGAAGCTTTAAGGCCTAACTGAAGTGGAAGGGATGACGGCAGGACAAGACAGAATTTTTCTGTGTCAAAGGAGTAGGAGAACCCTGTAGGGCAAGAGGGAGCTAGGTGTTACCAAAAAAAAAAAAAAAAAAAAAAAAGTTTTTATTACACTGGATAGTGTAAGACCAGAGTATGATTACCAAGAAACAAGTCTAGAGTTTAAAGAATAATGATGGCTATCTCAGAGGTTTGTTGTGAGGAGTAATTGAGATAACAAAGGCAAAATGCTTAGCGTTGCTCCTGTTACTACTGCTATTAATTTGACTATTAATATTGCTCTTGGCTATTGCTACCTGACTCTGGATATTGGTGGGAAAGGAGGGCAGATGGCAGACATTTAGGTAGATAATTGAGTAAAGTATTTGGGGGAATGAACCACTTTCTCAAGCCCACATTGGCTTCGAGGTCCTCCTGCTTCTTGCCACAAGCACCAGGAACTCTATTCTTTCCTCTTAAAAGTTGCTGCTACTTAGTAGTAGTTACTTTTTTTTCCAAGACTGGGTGTGGGGATCTATAATCTGCTCATCTCTCTTGTCGCCTAGGATATAGCCTACAGTTAGGGGATAAAAAAAATAGTAAACATCAGGAGGTTAAAATGTGTAAGACAGACTTCTACTTTCGCCTATGCTGGTATAATGGGAACTGGATTTATTTTATGTGTAGCCAGCTTCCAAGATGTCCCCCAATGATCCCTGCATGCCGATATTTACACCGTAGGGTAATCCCCATACACATTACATTGAGGTTTATCTGTGGAACCAATAGAACGTGACAGAAGTGATGGATCATTTCTTAGGATAGGTTATTTATTTATGTATTTTTTGGAGACAAAGTCTGGCTCTGTCGCCCAGGCTGGAGTGCAGTGGCGAGATCTCAGCTCACTGCAAGCTCCGCCTCCCAGGTTCACGCCATTCTCCTGCCTCAGCTTCTCGAGTAGCTGGGACTACAGGCACCCGCCACCACGCCCGGCTAATTTTTTGTATTTTTAGTAGAAACGAGGTTTCACCGTGTTCGCCGGGATGATCTTGATATCCTGACCTTGTGATCCGCCCGCCTCGGCCTCCCAAAGTGCTGGGATTACAGGCGTGAGCCACCGCGCCCGGCCACGATAGGTTATTTATAAAACAAATATGACTCCGCCTCCTTCCCTTACTACCCCCAGCCTTGGATTACTTACTCTGAGAATAGTTAGCTGCTATGTTGTGAACGGCCTGATGGAGAGGCCCATGCTGTGAGAAACTGAGACCTTCTGCCAACAGCCAACAAGGAACTGAGGCCTCTGGCCAACAGCATGTGAGTGAGCCTTCTTGGAAGCAGATGTCCCAGCTTTAGTCAGACTTCCAGTCCTAAACATCTGTCCCGCTGACATCTTGACTGCAACCTCATGAGAGATCCTGAGCCAGAACTACCCATCTAAGCAGTTCCCTGATTGCCAACCCTAAGAAACTGTGTGAAAAAAATAAATTTTTTTTTTTTTAATTTTTTTAGTTTTTTTGAGTTGGAGTCTTGGCCTGTCACCCAGGCTAGAGTGTAGTGACACGATCTCAGCTCACTGCAACCTCTTGTCTCCCAGGTTTAAGCGATTCTCCTGCCTCAGCCTCCTGAGTAGCTGGGGCTACAGATGTGCACCACCACACCTGGCTAATTTTTGTATTTTTAGTAGAGATAGGGTTTCACCATGTTGGGCAGGCTGGTCTCAAACTCCTGACCTCAGGTGATCCTCCTGCCTCAGCCTCCCAAACTGCTGGGATTACAGGCGTGAGTCACCGTGCCTGGCCAGTGCTTGATTTTTAAAGCCACAAAATTGGAGGTAATTTGTTATGTAGCAAAAATGTACTCATCCTCCTTAAATAACTTGAGAATTTATAAAATATATAAACAATAGCTTTTAGACATTGGTGACAGGCAGCACCAGACTGTGATCCCTGAGAGAATAGGAACAAGTGAGGGTAAAGCCCTTCAATTGTAACAGCTTACTGCAGAGCCTAGAGGCAGTTTATTGGTTGCAGTGCAAGGTGTGGAGGAACCAAAACAGAGCCCAGTAGTCCTACTGAGATAAAAAGACAAAGATAAAAATTTGGGAAGATCAAGGTGGTTAGAATTGCAGGGCAGAGTACCAGAGAAAAAAGAGCTATGGGGGTTTGGATTGGCACTGGGGAAGCATACACTAAAAAACAAGAGAGCATGACCAAGTGAGCATGCATTTTGGAGATCTCCAGAGGGTTCTCCTGGAGTCTTTTGCTGAGTTCTGATTTCGTAGATGCTTGACAGGCCCTACCTGAGGCCAGAGAAAAATATAGCACTTCTGGAAAGCACTAAGAAAAACAATTTCCAGAGTTCACATGAGGCTTCAAATAGTCGTGTTCCTATTGGATGTCGTAGAATACGTAGGGCACTGGGAAGAGTCCTCAGAAGTTTCCAAATGATTCCAAGTAACTTAATTGCACCGAAACACTATTTAGGATACAACAAAATTAGAACCCAACAATGTAAAATTTAGTTTTTGTCATTCAGTCACAAAATGCTTGCTTTGACATTAGCAGTGGATAGAACATCTAGACAGAATATCAGTAAGGAACTAGAGGACTTGAATGGCACTATAAATCAGCTAGACCTAACAGACATACACAGAACATTCAGCAACAGCAAAATATATATTCTTTTTTTTTTTTTTTTTTTGTCTTTATTTTTTTGGGAGACGGAGTCTTGCTCTGTTGCCCAGGCTGGAGTGCAATGTCTTCATCTTGGCTCACTGCAACCTCCGCCTCTGGGGTTCAAGTGATTCCCCTGCCTCAGCTTCCTGAGTAGCTAGACTTACAGGTGTCCACCACCACGCTCGGCTATTTTTGTATTTTTAGTAGAGACAGGGTTTTGCCGTGTTGGCCAGGCTGGTCTCAGACTCCTGATCTCAGGTGATCCACCTGCCTCGGCCTTCCAAAGTGCGGGGATTATAGGCGTGAGCCACTTGCATCCTGCCAAAATATGTATTCTTTTAAAGTGTGCATGAAACATTCTCCAGGCTGTATTAGACCACAGAACAAGTTTCAGTAAATTTAAAAAGATTGAAATCATGCTATGCATCTTTTCCAGTCACAGTGGAATGAAGTTAGTAATGATTAACAGAAGGAATACTGGAAAATTTACAAATATATGGAAATTTACAAATATATGGAAATTAGAGAATACTTAGAGGTAAATTAAAATGGAAACAATATATGTGATTTAAATGATGCAGTGAAAACAGTCCTGAGAGGGAAATTATTAGCAATAAACATCTACATAAAAGAATAAGAAATATCTCAAATAAATAACCTTACTTTACATCTTAAAGAAACCAGAAAATGCAAAGCTACCAGAAAAAAGGAAGTAAATAAAGATTAGAGTGGAGATAAATGAAATAGAGAATAGGAAAATAATATAGAGAATTAGTGAAACCAGAACTTTGATTCTTTGAAAAGATCAATGAAACTGACAAACCTTTCGCTAGACTGACAAAGAAAAAGTGCAGAGAGGTATAACTAAAACTAGACGTGAGTACGGGGACATTACTACTGACCTTAAAGAAACAAAAAGGATTAAAGAGAATACTATGAGCAATTTTATGCCACAGATTAGATAACCTACATGAAATGGACACATTTTTAGAAATTTAGAAATGTGAAATGGACACATTTTAGAAATATAAATTACTAAAACTGACTCAGAAGAAGAAATAGAAAATATAACAGACTTACAAGTGAACAGATTGAATTAGTTTAAAAACCTTCAGAACTAAGATTACTTGAGCCTGGGAGGTTGAGACTGCAGTGATCCATGATTATGCCATTGCACTCCAACCTGGGTGATAGAGTGAGACCCTATCTCAAAACAAAACAAAAACTCCCAATCAAAAGTCCAGTACCATATGGCTTCTCTGGTGGATTCTACCAAATATTTAAATATTTGAAGAGTATGAGAATCCCTCTCATACTCTTGCAAAAAATTGGAGAGGAGAGAATAAGAATACTTCCTAACTCACTCTTTGAGGCCAGTATTATTACCCTGATACCAAAGCCAAACAAAGACATAATGAGAAAATTACAAGCCAATATTCCATATTAATACAGATGCAAAAATCTTCAACAAAATACTAGCAAACTGAATCTAGCAGCATATTTAAAGGAATATGCACCATGGCCAGGTGGGACTTATTCCCAGGAATGTAAGGGTGGTGTAGTACAACACATTAATAGATCGAAGGGGGGAAAACCCCCACGTGATTGTTTAATTGATACGGAAGGCACTTGACAAAATTCAGCAGCTGTTCGTGATAGAAATGCTCAAAATTAGGAATAGTAGGGAACTTTTTTTTTTTCTTTAACGTTTCCTCAACATTCAGCATTTATGAAAAAACCCACAGCTAATATCCAACTCAATAGTAAAAGACTGAAATCTTTGCCCTTATGATCAGGAGCAAGGCATGGATACTCCTTCTCACCACAGTTATTCAAATTATAGTGGAAGTTACAGCCAGAGCAATGTGACAAGAAAAGGAAACAAAGACATACAGATTTGGAAGGAAGAAATAAAACTATCTCTCTTTGCAGATGACATAGTCCTGTATATAGAAATCCCAAAGAATCCAGAAAAACCTCTGCTAAAGCTAATAAATAACTTGAGCAAAGTTGTAGGTACAATATAACACACACACAAAATTTGTGTTTCTGTATACTGGCAATGAACAATCCAAAAAGAAATTTAAAAGGATTGCATTTATAGTAGCATCCCAAAGCCTAAAGGAGTCGACTTGCTTACGAAAGACTTGTGCACTGAAAACTACAAAACATGTTGAAATAAAGAAGACCTAAATACGTGCAAAGACATTTTGTGTTCACGAATTGGAAGACTTTACATTGCCATTAGGATAGCAGTACTGTCCAAAGCAATCTCCAGGTTCAATGCAATCTCTAGCAGAATTCCATTGGCCTTTTTTTTTTTTTTTTGCGCAAAAGTTGGAAAGCTGATCCTCATATTCATATGGAATTGCAACAGATCCAAATACCCAAAACAGTCTTGAAAAAGAAGAATAAAGCCAGAGGACTTATATTTCCCAATTATGAAACTTACTGCAAAGCTACAATAATCAAAATAGTGTGGTACTGGCATAAGGATAGATGTATAGACCGATAGAATAAAATTGAGAGTCCAGAATTAATATATCTGTAGGCAAGTGATTTTTTTTTTTTTTTTTTTTGTGGCAGAGTCTCGCTCTGTCGCCCAGGCTGGAGTGCAGTGGCCGGATCTCAGCTCACTGCAAGCTCCGCCTCCCGGGTTCACGCCATTCTCCTGCCTCAGTCTCCGGAGTAGCTGGGACCACAGGCGCCCGCCACCTCGCCCGGCTAGATTTTTGTATTTTTTAGTAGAGATGGGGTTTCACCGGGTTAGCCAGGATGGTCTTGATCTCCTGACCTCGTGATCCGCCCGTCTCGGCCTCCCAAAGTGCTGGGATTACAGGCTTGAGCCACCGCGCCCGGCCGGCAAGTGATTTTTAACAAACATGCCGAGATGATTCAGTGGGGAAAGAATAATCTCTTCAACAAATGGTGTGGGGGCCCCTGGAAATGCACATGCAAAACAATAAAGTTGGACCCCTACTTCATGCCATGTATAAAAATTAACTTATAATGGACCAATGGCCAAATACAAGAATGAAAACTTACAACTCAACAACAACAAAAAGCTCACCTAAAAAATGGGCAAAGGACTTGGAGTAGACAGTTACTCTAAGAAGATAAACACATCATTAATGCTCAACATCATTAGTGATCAAGGAGATGCAAATGAAAACCACAGTGAGGTACCACTTCACACCTATTAGGATGGCCAGAATCAAAAGACCAGCAGTAACTAGTTTTGAGGATGATGTGGAGGAACTAGAGCCCTTGTATGTTGCTGGTGGGAATGTTAAATGGTTCAGCCTCCGTGGGGAAAAGAGTTTGACAGTTCCTCAAAGGAACACATAGACTTGTCATATGACCTAACAATTCCACTCATAGGTATATACCCTAAATAATTGAAAGCAGGTACTCAAACAAATACATGACCACACATGTTCATAGCAGCACTATTTACACTAGCTAAATGGTGGAAACAACCAAATGTCCATCAGTGTATGAATGAGTAAACAAATTGTAGTAGTCTACATTCCATAAAGTATTGTCTAGCAATAAAGAAATGAAGTACAGATACGTGCTACGATGCAGATGGACCTAGAAAACATATTAAGTGAAAGAAGACACACAAATGGTCACTTATTGTATGATTCCATTTATGTGAAATAGTCACAATAGGTAATCTGTGAGACAGAATGCAGATTGTTGCTTGCCAGGGCCTGGGGTTAAGGGTGAATGAGAAGCAACTGCCTAATAGATACTGAATTCCCTTTTGGGGTGATAACAGTGTTTTGGAACTAGGTATAGGTGGTAGTTGTACAACACTGTGAATGGACTGAGTACCACAGGAATGTTCACTTTATTTTTTATTTATTTTTTTGAGACGGAGTCTCCCTCTGTTCCTCAGTCTGGAGTGCAGTGGCGTGATCTCAGCTAACTGCAACCTCCACCTCCTGGGTTCAAGGGATTCTCCTGCCTCAGCCTCCCCAGTAGCTGGGATTACAGGCAGCTGCTGCCACGCCCAGCTAATTTTTGTATTTTTAGTAGAGACGAGGTTTCACCATGTTGGCCAGGCTGGTCTTGAATTCTTGACCTCAAGTGATCCACCCGCCTCGGCCTCCCAAAGTGCTGGGATTACAGGAGTGAGCCACTGTGCCCAGCTGAATGTTCACTTTAAATGGATTAATTAGATATTATGTCAATTTTACCTCAATATAATATTAAAATGCTTACAAAGAAGAATGAAAATATGACCCATAGCCAGGATTTAACAATTTCCTGAATAGAGACCCAGAAATGATAAAGATGATTGATTTAGCAGACAAAGATATAGAAAGAGTTGCTACTAATGTGCTCTAAATGTTTAAGAAGCGAGGGGGAAACAGATGATGTGGAAATACATAGAAGATATAAAAATAGAGATGAAGAATGCAATATCTGAAATAAAATATATATTGGATGGGATTAATAGCAGATAAGACACACATCAGTGGGCTTGATTAGATAACAATAGTGACTATCCAAAATGAAGCACAGGGTGGAAGGACTAAAGAAAAAAACAGAGCATCAGTGAGCTGTGGGAAATATCGAGTGGTTTAAGACATGTGTAATTAGAATCCTAGGAGAAGGGAGGGGCAACAGAAAATATTATAAGAAATAATGACTTTTGTCCCAGCTACTCGGGAGGCTGAGGTAGGAGAATGGCGTGAACCCGGGAGGCGGAGCTTGCAGTGAGCCGAGATTGCGCCACTGCACTCCAGCCTGGGCGACAGAGCGAGACTCCGTCTCAAAAAAAAAAAAAGAAATAATGACTTTTATTTATTTATTTTATTTCAACAGGTTTTTGGGAAACAGGTGGTGTTTGGTTACATGAATAAGTTCTTTAGTGGTGGTTTCTGAGACTTTGGTGCACCCATCAGCCAAGCAGTGTACACTGTACTCAATGTGTAGTCTTTTCTACCTCATACCACTTCCACCCTTTCCCCAAGTCCCCAAAGTCCACTGTATCATTCTTACACCTTTACATCCTCAGAAGCTTAGCTCCCACTTATGAGTGAGAACGTATGATGTTTGGTTTTCCATTCCAGAGTTACTTCAGTTAGAATAAGTCCCCAGTTCCATCCAGGTTGCTGTGAATGACATTAAGAAATAATGACTTTGAACCCCTGTTCTCTGTTTAGTGGAAACTATAAACCTGCAGATGATGGTAAGAAGTCAACCTAAAGTAGAAGGAATATTTAAAAAAAAAAAAAAAAAAAGAAAACCGACCAAGCACATCATAATCAAATAGCTGAATATTGGTGGTATTGAAATAAAAATTTTGTTGTTGTTAGACAGGGTCTTGCTCTGTCTCCCAGGCTGGAGTGCAGTGGCACAATCATGGCTCACTGCAGCTTTGACCTCCCAGGCTGAAGCAGTCTTCCCACTTCAGCCTCTCAAGTAGCCGGGACTACAGACATGCACCACTATACTCAGCTAATTTTTGTGTATTTTGTTGAGAAGGGGTTTTGGCATGTTGCTCAGGTTGGTGTCCCAACTCCTGGACTCAAGTGATTCACCTGCTTCGACCTCCCAAAGTGCTGGGATCACAGGCATGAGCCCACCATGGTCGGTTAATTTTTATATTTTTAGTAGAGATGGGGTTTCACCGTGTTGGCCAGGCTGGTCTTGAACTCCTGACCTCAAGTGATCCGCCCACCTTGCCTCCCAAAGTGTTGGGATTACAGGTGTGAGCCACCACACCTGGCCCATTTTTGACTTTTAAAAAGATAATTGACTAAAACAGAAATACTAACAATGCCTTGAGGGCTTATACATAGAAATTAATTGATGTCAGTAGCATAAAGAATGGGGTAAGGGGTAGGGAAGTACAGAATTTTTAGGTGCTTGTATCATACATGAAGTGGTATGATATTTGGAGGTAGGCTGTGTATGTTTTACAACAATTCCTATATGACAAAATTAAAATAGTAAGCCTATGTAGGATATAAAATGGATACTAAAAAATAATCAGTCTAAAAGAAGATAGATGGAGAAAGGAACACATAACAGGACAAAAAATTAGCAAAACAGTAGATATAAATCTAGTAATATAATTATAATAAATGTAAATGACTTAAATGCTCAATTTAAAAGGCAAAGATTGTCAGATTCTATAGAAAAGCAAGACTCAAGTACAGATGCTCCTTGACTTATGATGGTGTTAGGTCCTGATAAACCCATTGTAAGTTGAAAATATTGAAAGTAAAAAATGTATTTCATACACATAATGAACTGGGCATGATGACTCATGCCTGTATCCCAGCACTTTGGGAGGCCAAGGCTGGCAGATCATTTGGACCTAGGAGTTCAAGACCAGCCTGGACAACATGGTGAAAACCCGTTTCTACAAAAAATACAAAAAAAAGCTGGATGTGGTGGTGTGTACCTGTAGTCCTAGCTACTTGAGAGGCTGAGGTGGGAGGGTTGTTTGAGCCCAGGAGGTCAAGGCTGCAGTGAGTTATACGTCTTCACTGCATTCTAGTCTGGGTAACAGAGTGGGACCTTGTCTCAAAAATATATATTTACATATATATATATGCACACACACACACAACCTACTGAACATCATAGCTTAGCCAGGCCTACCTTAAATGTGCTCAGAACACTTAAGTTAGCCTACAGTTGGGTAAAATCATCTAACATACAGCCTATTTTTTAATAAAGTGTTAAATATGTCATAATTTATTGAATGTGATACTGAAAGTGAAAAATAGAATGTTTGTATAGGTACTTCAGTATGGTTTCTACTGAGTGCGTATCACTTTGTCACTATGGTAAAGTTGAATCATATGGTGAACCATCGTAAGTCAGGGACGTATATTTACGATGTTTACAAGAAACTCATTTTAAATAGACACAGATAGATTAAATATACAAGGACAGATGGGGACTTTTGCATCTGGTCCATGTGGTGTAACAAGGATCGTGTTTACTGTCCTCTTGAAACAATCCTACCCCTCTTCTCCAAAAAAACCAAAATATGTAGAAACAATGATTAAGACATTCAGGTCAGTGATTTTTGAGAGAGAAGAAACAAACAAGGTGAGTCCTACAATTGCCCCAGGCCTACTGCAGTGAGAGATTTTCCAGCATGTGACATAGAAAGTAGAAACTGAATTGTGGAGCCTGGCAGACTCTGAGTTGAGAAGATGTTGCTGCTCTGGAGCAAACTAGTAAATTATAAAAACAAGACTTGAACAAACTATTTCCAAATTACTCAACTGTATCCCTGGACAAAGTCCAAAAAGATTTATAGGAGTCATATAGCAAGGTAAAATTAACAGGGTATGTCATTCAGTGAAAGATTACCATGTATGCAAAGAAGCATGAAATATGACCCATAATTATGAGAATCATCAATCAAAATTGACACAGAACTGACACAGATGATAGAATTAGCAGAGGGCATTAAAACATTATAACTGTATTCCATATATTCAAAAAGTTAGAGAGATAGAAGAGACAAAAAGACCCATATCAAACTTACAACGATGAAAACTACAACTTAGATGAAAAATACACGGTGTGAGATTAATGGTAAATTAGACATTGCAGAAAAAATTACGAATGAGCTTGAAGGCAGAACAATAGAAACCATCCAGAATGAAGCATAGAGAAAAAAGAAAAAAAAGTCAGTGAGCTGTAGCCAAACAGATGAATAATTATGGTTCTCAAAGGAAGTAATACACAGAAGAATATATTTTAAGAAATAATGGCCAAAAATGTTTTAGATTTAAGCCATAAACCTACAGATAAATGAGTTTCAAGTATAAGAAACATAAAACTACACCAAGGTATAGCAGGTCCTCAAATAATGTTACTTTCAACATCATTTTGTCATGATGTTGATGAGAGAAAAAGAGTTGATTCCTGGCTGGGGCCATGACTGGTGTGATGTTTGCATGTTCTTCCCATGTCTGCATGGGTTTTCTCTGGGACTTCAGTTTCCTCCCACATTAGGTAGATGTGAGCATTAGGTTAATTGGCTTCTCTCGATTGCCAGAGATGTGCACATTAGGTTAATTGGCTTCTCTAGATTGTTCCAGTATGAGTGAGTGAGTCGGTGTGTGTGTGTGTGTGCGCGCGCGTGCTCTCTAGTATGGAATAGCATCCTCTCTAAGGCTGGTTTCTGCCTTGTGCCCTGAGCGGCTAGGATATGCTCTGACCACCTGTGACCCTGAACTAGAAAAATTGGGTAAATAATTATCTTAGTTGTTTTTATTAATCTTTCTTAAGTGTATGTGTAGCTCACTTTTATTTCATTGTTTAATATTAGAAGTGTTTTGGTGTTTATTTAGAAGTTTGGTGATGTTTTTGTAACTAGAAATACACTGTAGGAACTTAACCCTTGTTTATATCGATTGGACCATGGTAAAATTGGTTCTGTTCTACTTTGTTTCACTTGAAGTTGCAGCTTCCAAGAACCTATTGGCGATGTTAAGTGAGGACTTACTGTACTTTATAATCAAATTGTTGAAAGCAAATGATAAAGAGAAAATCTCAAAAGCAGTCAGAGAAAGAGGTATGGTCATTTTGTGTGTAGAGGAAGAAAGATAGATGATTATCTTAATAGATTTGTCAGAAACGATATAAGCCAAAAAACTGGGGAAAGCATCTTTAAAGTACTGAAAGATGAAAAATGCCAATCCATAATTCTATATCTGACAAAAATATGTTTCTAAAGCAAAGATGAGATAAAGATGTTTACAACACAGAAGCTGAAATAATTTATTGCTAACATTTCCCCTCTGGAAGAAAATTTAAAAGCAATCCTTCAGACAGCAGGAAAGTGATACCAGATGCAAATATGGAGTTACATGAAAGAACGAACACTGGAAATGGTAACTACTTGGGTGAATACATCATTTTTTTTTTCTTATTAGTTAAATCTCCTTAAAAGATAACTGACTGTTTAAAGCAAAAATATTAACAAGCTGTTATGGGGTTTATAACTTACCTAAAAGTAAAATGCATGATAACAATAGCTAAAAGGCAGGGAGGGAGAAATGGAGGTATACTGTTATAAGATTCTTTTGCTCTGTGTGAGGTGGTAGTATCTCTGGAAGATAGACTGTGGTAAGTTAAAAATGTATACTATAAACTCTAGCCCCTAAAATAGCAAAACAGAGAGTTACAATAATAAGCCAATAAAAGAGAGTTACAATAATAAGCTAATAAAAACAAGATAAAATGGAGTCACACAAAATAATTCAACAAAGGTCAAAAAAGAAAAAAGGAACAAACATCAAATATATAATAAATATAAAAAATATAAATAGCAAGATGATAGAATCAAACCTAACCATATGAATAATCAAACTAAATGTAAATCATCTAAACACTCCAATTTAAAGACTGAATTTGTCAGATTGGATATAAAAGCAAGATCCAACTATATGCTTGCCTACAAGAAATAGTTTATAAATATAAATAGGTTAAAAGTAAAAGAATGGGAAAAGACATAATATGGTAACCTAGTCAAAAGCAACTTGGAGTGGCTATATTAATATCAAAGTATATTTCAGAGCAAGGAATATTTCCAGGGATAAAGAAGGTCATTTTCATTTATAATGGTAAAGAGGTCAGTTAAGAGGACATAATGATGTTACATGTTTATGCACCTAATAACAAAGCTTCAAAACACATGAAACAAAAACGAATAGAAATGCAAGGAGAAATTGAGAAATCCAGTCATAATTGGAGATTTTAGTAACCCCTTTCAATAATTGATACAAATGGACAGAAAATCATCAGAAATATAGTAGACTTGAATAACTGTTAACCAACCTGACCTGATTGCGTTTATAGAACACTCTGCCTAAAAAGAGTAGAATACACATTTGTTCACAAGTTTATACAAAACATTTACAATGATAAACCATATTTTGGGCCATAGAGCACCTTTTTTTTTTTTTTTTTTGGAGGTGGGGTTTTGCTTTGTTCACACTATAGTGAAGTGGTACCACCGTGGCTTGCTGCAGCCTTGACCTCCTGGGCTCAAACAGCCCTCCCATTTCAGCTCCCCAAGTATCTAGGACTATAGATGTGTGCCGCCACACCCAGCTAATATTCTTTTTTTTTTTTTTTTTTTTTTAAATAGTGTTGGGATCTTACTGTGTTTCCCAGACTGGTCTAGAACTCCTGGGTTCAGGTGATCCTCCTGCCTCTGCCTCCCAAACTCCTAGGATTACATGTGTGAGCCACGGTGCCTGGCCATGAAACAGTCTTAAATGAGTTCAGAAGGATTCAAGTGATTAAAACAGCTTATCTGATTACAGTGGAATTAGAAATCATTAACAGAAAGATTCTTGGGAAATCTCCAAATATTTGGAAATTAAAAATACAAGTCATCTGTGATTTAGAAAGAAGGAAAAGTAAATTAGAAAGTATTTTACACTAAATGACAACAGCAATACAACATTAGAAGATATTACTAAAACAGTATTTAGGGAGAAATTTATAGCATCAAATGTATATATTTTGAAAGAAGAATGAACTCAAATAACTCAAATGACTTCAGCTTCCATCTTAAGAGAGTAGAAAAAGAAGAGCAAATTAATCCCAAAGGAAGAAGAAGAAAATGGATAACGTGAATAGCTTTTTTTTTTTTCTTTCTTTCTGAGACAGGGTCTCACTTTTGCCCAGGCTGGAGAGCAATGGTCCGATGATAGCTCACTGTGGCCTTGACCTCAAGTGATCTTCCTACTTCAGCCTCCTAGCTGGGATATCAGGCACATGCTACCATGCCTGGCTAATTTTTTTATTTTTAATTTTTGTAGAGATAAGGTTTCACCATGTTGCACTGACTGGTCTCCAACTCCTGGGCTCAAGTGATCCTCTTGCCTTGGCCTGAAGTGGTAGGATTACAGACATGAGCTATCATGCCTGGGCCTGAGTAGCTTTTTGTGTGTTAAAGAAATAAAAATTGTAGTAAAAGTCTACTTACAAAGAAAACTCTAGGTCCGGATAGTTTCACTGGTGAATTATACCAGTTAAGGAAAAAATAATATCAATTTTATATGCTTTTAAAAATATTGAAGTGGAAGGAATTTTTTACAAGGCTCATGATGCCAGCATTACTGGGATACCAGAATCAGACAAATACATTTTAAGGAAATTACAGACCAGTATGTCTCATAAATATCATTGCAAAAATCTAAACAAAGTTTCAACAGTTTATTAAAATCTAATTCAACAGTTTATTAAATCTAATTCAACAGTTTATTAAAAGCATAATATGTCATGACGATGTGGGGTTTATCCCAGGAATGTGGGGTTGGTTTAATGTTCAAAAAAATCAGTAGTGTAATTCACCATATTAACGAACTAAAAAGCAAAAATCACATGATCATCTCCATAGATACAGAAAAGCGTTTGATAAAATCCAGTATTCAGTATCTTAAAGACTTTCGCCAAACTAGGAGTGGAAGTGAACTTTCCCAGTCTGCTAATGTGTTTCTTTGAAAAACCTTATTAGCTGACCTTGTACTTACTGGTGAAAAACTAGACACTTTTGGTTTTTTTTGAGACAGGAGTCTCGCTGTGTTGCCCAGGCTGGAGTGGCGCTATCTCGACTCACTGAAAGCCCTGCCTCCTGGGTTCACGCCATTCTTCTGCCTCAGCCTCCCGAGTAACTGGGACTACAGGCAACCGCTACTACGCCCGGCTAATTTTTTTTGTATTTTTTAGTAGAGATGGGGTTTCACTGGGTTAGCCAGGATGGTCTCGATCTCCTGACCTCGTGATCCATCCATCTTGGCCTTCCAAAGTACTGGGATTACAGGCGTGAGCCACTGTGCCGGGCCAAAACTGGACACTTTTTTTAAAAAAGAAGACGGGATGTCCACTTTAACCAGTTCCATTTGACATTGCCGTGGAGGTTCTAGCCCATAGCATCATGCAAGAGAAGGAAATACATGGTATTCAGATTGGAAATAAATGAATAAAACTGTCCTTATTCACAGATGACCTGACTGTCTATGTAGAAAATCTGGTGGAATCCTACAAGAACTAATGGATTAGTATAGCAGAGTTGCAGGATAAAAGAGCACTATGCAAAAACCAATTGTGTTTCTATACCTTAGCGGAGAACAATTGTAAATGAAAATAAAAGAGTAGCATTTTCAAAAGCATCAAAAATATGAACTAAGGGATAAGTCTAACAAAATATGTTAAAGAAAATGAGAACTACAAAATACTGCTGCAAGAAATTAAAGGATACCTAAATAAGATACAGTTGATTCTCATTATTCATGGATTCCTTACCTGGGAATTGGCTTACTAATTTTTATTTGTAACCCCAAAACCAATACTTGCAGTGCTTTTGTGGTCATTCTCAGACACCTGCAGGGGCAAAACATTTTGAATCACCGAGTGCACACATACCCAGATGGGATTGAACAAGACAGTGCTCTGCTTTCTTATTTTAGTTTCATACTGTAAGCAAATAGCCCTTTCTTGGTTTATTTAGTGCTGTATTTTTTGCATGTTTGTGCTTTTTGTTGGTTATTTTGATGTTTACAAAGGTGGTTATTTTGATGTTTAAAATGTAATGTTTAAGTGCCATATAGTGTTTCTAAGTACAAGGATGCTCTGATATGCCTTACAGAGAAAATATGTGTATTAGATAAGCTTTATTTAGGCAACAGTTAAACAGTACTGTTGGACGTGAGTTCAACGTTAATGAATAACAACATATATTAGTAATACATATTAAACAAGAAGTCTTTAAACAGAAACACATAAAACATGACATATGATCAGTTCACAAAAATGTGACCAGAAGCATGCAAGAACCTAATACTTCAGTTCTCCTGGGAGCAATGGTTCAATAATTGCTAATTCACATAATAGTCATTGACATATTATTATCTCAGTAATGAAGAAGTGACTGTATATTCTGTTCCAAAGTTGAGTTGGAAGACTCAACTTTGTTAAAATGTTGATTTTCACCAAATTACTTAATAGATTTAAGAAACATATTACAATCTTTGCAGGCTTTTTTATAGAAATGCACAAGGTGATTCTAAAATTCGTATGGAAATTTAAAGAACTTTAAACAACTGTGAAAAAGAACAGTGTGGGAGCCAATACTACCTAATTTCAAGAATTATAAAGCTGTAGTAAAAATAGTTTGGCATAAAAATAGGTAAATAGGCAGGAGAATCGCTTGAACCCAGGAGGCGGAGGTTGCAGTGAACCGAGATTATGCCACTGCATTCCAGCCTGGGCGACAGAGCGAGACTCTGTCTCAAAAAAAAAAAAAAAAAAAAAAGTGAAAACAGAATTGGTAGTCCAGAAATAAACTCAGATATATGTAGATAACCAATAATTTTGACAAAGGCATAAAGACAATGTAGTGGGAGAAACGTAGCTTTTTCCACAATGGGAAACAATTGGATATTGATATACGAAAAATGGATTCATACCTTGTACTGTGTATAAAAACGAACTCAAAATGGCTTCTGAACTTAAATGTAAAACCTAAAACTATAATGTTCATGGAAAAAAACAGAAAAAAATTTTTAGACCTCAGGTAATAATTTCTTAGATATGCATTAGAAGTACAAACTAAAAAATTGATAAATTAGACTTTATTAAAATTAAAATCTGCTCTTTAAAAGACACTGACAAGAGAATAGAGAAACCACAGTTTGTGAAAAAATTTTTGTTTTTTTCCTAGTGATTCCCCTTTATTATTTTCCAAGGTGACTGTCCATTTGCTCCAACATTGTTAGCAATTCATCTTTTTCCTACTACTTTATTTTTTTGGAGAGAGTCATGCTCTGTTCCCCAGGCTGGAGTGCAGTGGCACCATCTCGGCTCACTGCAGCCCCTCACCTCTTGGGCTAAAGCGATTCTTGTGCCTCAGCCTCCTGAGTAGGTGGGATCACAGGCACACACTACCATGCCCAGCTAATTTTTGTATTTTTAATAAGAGATGGGGTTTCACCATGTTGCCCAGACTGATTTTGAACTCCTTCCCTGAAATGATCCATCTGTCTCCGCCTCCCCAAGTGCTGGGATTACAGGCGTGAGCTACCGCGCCTGGCCTGGAAGAAAATCTTTACCAAGCATATGTCTAATCAATAACTTGTATGTAGGATGTATAAAGAACTCTTCAAATTCAGCAATAAGAAAAAAAAGAAGTGGTAAATATTTAGACACTTCACCACAGGAGATACAGATGGCATATAAGCAAATGAAAAAAAGTTAATTAACAGTATTCATTAGGGAGATGCAAATTAAAATCATGAGATATCCTTATACACATATTTAGAATGACTGAAGTTAAGAAGACTGACCAAACTGAATACTGTTAAGGACACACTATGTTTTTGTCCTGTTGAAATCTCTAGATAGCTTTATTTGAAAAGTCAGAGATGGAGGCACAACACGGGCTACTTTGAATCAGATCCTTGAGCATTATTTTTCTGTTTTTCAGGACAATGGTGGTACTGTCAAGACTAGAAAGAACTTAACTCTGGCCGGGCGTGGTGGCTCATGCCTGTAATTCCAGCACTTTGGGAGGCCGAGGCGGGTGGATCACCTGAGGTCGGGAGTTCGAGACCTGCCTGACCAACATGGAGAAACCCCGTCTCTACTAAAAATACAAAATATTAGCTGGGCGTGGTGGCGGGCGCCTGTAGTCCCAGCTACTTGGGAGGCTGAGGCAGGAGAATGGCTTGAACCCAGGAGGCAGAGCTTGCAGTGAGCCGAGATTGTGCCACTGCACTCCAGCCTGGGCAACAGAGCAAGACTCCCTCTCAAAAAAAAAAAAAAAAAAAAAAAAAAAAGCCGGGCGTGGTGGCGCACTCCTGTAATCCTAGCTACTTGGGAGGCTGAGGCAGGAGAATCGCTTGAGCTTGGGAGGCAGAGCTTGCTGCGAGCCGAGATCGCTCCGCACCACTGCACTTTAGCCTCGGCGACAGAGCGAGACTCTGTCTCAAAAAAAAAAAAAAAATAAAAAAAGAAGATAAATATACGATCAGACAGTAAGCTGCTGTAACTTTCGTCATTCACGTTTGCAGAGTTTTCCCATGTCGGTTCATAAGCACTGTACCTCTTTCTCTTTTCAAAGCTGCATAATTCATGTAGTTTATTTAATCAATTTTTGGTAAATATTAATATTTATCTTATTTATAGTTTTTGCTGTTGTAGTCTTGTTTTCCAGGTTATCATTGCAAACATCTTCCTGTAGTATGAATCCTCACATTAATAATTGCTGTTTTAGAGATAGGTACAATTGAAACTTTAATCAGTGTTGCGCATCAGAAATTTTGTACTAATTTGTATTTGCACCAACAGAATTTGCACACATTTTCCCCACATACTTGTTAATACTTAAATGATTATTTAAAAAAAAGCTTTTATCAGTCTTAATAGGGGAAAATTTTATATCATTGGAATTTGAATTTTTCTTTCTTTCTTTTTTTTTTTTTTAGACAGTCTCACTCTGTTGCCCAGGCTGGAGTGTAGTGGTGCCATCTTGGTTCACTGCAACTTCCACCTCCCAGGTTCAAGCAATTCTGGTGCCTCAGCCTCCCAAGTAGCTGGGACTATAGGCATGCGCCACCATGCCTGGCTGATTTTTTTATTTTTAATAGAGACAGGGTTTCACCATGTTGGCCAGGCTCTTTAACATTCTTTTGAACAGGTATGTTTACTCAAGAAATTATGTGAATTAATTGTGTGTACCTTTGTCCTTTTTTCCTATTGGCTTTTAAAAAAATTATTTATATTATCTTTTTATTTTATGAATGTTAACAGTTGGTCTTCACATTTTTATTTTTATTTTTTTTGAGACGGAGTCTCGCTGTGTTCTTCAGGGTGGAGTGCAGTGGTGCGATCTTGGCTCACTGCAGCCACCAACTACATCCCAGGTTCAAGTGATTCTCCTGCCTCAGCCTCCCGAGTAGCTGGGATTACAGGTACCCGCCATCATGCCTGGCTAATTTGTGTATTTTTGTAGAGACAGGGTTTCACCATGTTGGCCAGGCTGGTCTGGAACTCCTGGCCTCAGGTGATCTGCCCGCCTTGACCTCCCAAAGTGCTGAGATTCCAAACATGAGCCACCATGCCCAGCCTTTGTTCACATATTGCAAGTATTTCTTCCCCAGCGCATAGATTCTTTTTTAGTGTCATAGGTGGTATGGTTTTTTTTTATAGAGGTTTTATATTTTTATGTTGTTAACTCTCAGTTTTTGCCTTTATGGCTTCTAGGTTCCTTTTCATATCTAGGAAGGCCTTCTGTGTTACAGGAGTATGACAGATATTTAGCCAAGTTTCCTTTAGTTTTTGTGATATTTTTGTATTTTGCATTTTAATATTTCTGAAATTTATCTTTGTTTATGTGAGAGAGGAACTTAAATTTTTTCCTAATGGACAGACTGTTAAAAATGGAGCAGTTTGATGCCTGGGTAGTTAATCGATAATTTTGCTTGGACAAGCCTTATGTTAGGGTCTAATTTGAAAACAGAAGGTTTGTTTTAGTTAATAGCTGTGGACGTATCTGTCACATTGCTCCTAGAAGGCAAGAGCCCATGAAAGGGTCCTTTGCTCTTTTGACTTTTTTCTTTCTTATTTTACTTGGGAATTAGGATGAGTTCACTCCAATAGCAGAGAATAGACAAAGGGGAACCAGTAAAGAGACATAGAAACTGTGTTTAAGGCTGGGTGCGGTGGCTTATGCCTGTAGTCCCAGCACTTTGGGAGGCCAAGATGGGTGGATCACCTGAGATCAGGAATTCGAGATCAGCCTGACCAACACGGAGAAACCCCATCTCTACTAAAAATACAGAATTAGCCGGGCATGGTGGCGCATGCCTGTAATTCCAGCCTGCTTGGAAGGCTGAGGCAGGAGAATCACTTGAACCCAGGAGGCGGAGGTTGCGGTGAGCCAAGATCGCGCCATTGCATTCCAGCCTGGGCAACAAGAGCGAAACTGTCTCAAAGAAAGAAAGAAAGAAAAAATAAACTCTGTTCAAGTCATTTCTGGGACCAAGGATGGAAGGGATTCCTCGGAATGATTTGCCTTGCGAAGTGCGGTAGTCTGTGACCTTACTAGCAAGAGTTCTGGCTGGAATATAGCTACTATTAGAAATGTTTGCTACTTTAAGTTCTGGTTTAGGAAACTGTTGGTGTTCTAGTGAATTCCAGTTACAGCGTTTTATTCTGCTGTTTTTCCTCATGCGTTCTGTATTCTGTCAGTGGTCTGCCTGCATTTGCCAGAAAGTTATGTGTTTTATGTGCTTTCTCCTGCGTCTATACTTCTTGAAAAACTTGGAATGTCTTTCATCTTATCTTCTTACCTAGGTGAACTTTTGCTTTCCTTATCTAATCACCACCTCTTAAAATTTGCCTTTGCATACGCCCTTGTCTAAGGAGTTTCTGTAACAGCTTTATTAGAGTACTTATCATATTGTGATTTATTGTGTTTGTCTATTGTCTGTGTCTGTGTCTTCTACAGACTGAACTCCTTTGGGTACAGATCGTTTTGCCTGTTCATTGAAAACTAAGCTACATTATTTTGTAGCTTGTTCAATGACGTGAACACAGTTTCTGTGTTTATTCACTGGTTCCTACACATACAAATGAACAGGCAAAATGAAGATTCACATTCCAGAGAGTCCAGGACATTTTGTGAAAACATAAAAATAGAGTGAATCTAAAAATAGAATATATTTATGTTTTTGTTGGATATATAAATACTGTTGTTATAAATATGTATTTTACCAGTGTTTCTTATCAAAGTTGTAAGTTACATCTAATCAAGTTTCATATCAGTGAAGGTAGAATATTTCCTAGCACATATTAACCTTTAATATAATTTATATCATATTTGAGAATTTTTCAGTGGAAACAAGCTTATGGGTTTATAAGTCAGTGGAAAAAATAATAACAAATACATGCTTTTCACAGACTACTACAGAAATATATTTGTTTTTTGTTTTGTTATGTTTTGAGAGAGGATCTCACTCTGTCACCCAGGCTGGATTGCAGTCTGGAACTCCTGGGCTCAAGCAATCCTTCTATCTCAGCCTTCTGAGTATCAAGGATTATAGGCATGTGTCATGACATATGGCTTATATTTTTATTTTTTTGTAGAGGTGAGGTCTCACTGTGTTGTCCAGGCTGTTCTCAAATCCCTGGTCTTAAGTGATTCTCCTGCCTCTGCCTCCCAAAGTAGCTGGGATTACAGATGTGAGCCACTACGCCCAGCCAAGAAGTTTATTTGTATGAATAAAATCAATTTATCCTAACAGAATATTTTAACTAAGAATATTTTTACTTAGTTTTACAAACTCTTTTTTCATGACTTTCTATGTCACTGTTTTAATATTTGATGATAGTGTAATTGTTGTAACAAATGTTTAAATCAGAATAATAATGAATTTTTAATCATTATTAGCAGTGTTTGGTATCATCTCATTCAATCCATACAATTATCCAGTGAGATAAGAACAACGATTATCTCTATTTTACTCTGTGAAAAAGTGAGATTTAAGTACTTTCTCAAGGTCACACAGATACTAGTAAGTGACAGAGATATCCAAAACAGGCTCTTAACCATCATGTGGCCGATGCTCTTTCAAAGTGGCAGAGTCTGAGATTGTGAATCCATTTTTCTTAATTTTATTTACTTCTAAGTAGGTCTCTACTATTCCAGCCACCAAATTGACTTGAAGCCTATTTCAAAATATCTTCAGTGATAACATCTATAGGTCTTTGAAAATGTATGCCTATGTAACGTTATATGCATTTCTAACTTTTTTGTGCTGTTGACTTCTCTAAAAAAGATTTATATAGTTTGTTTATGTGTCTCAGATTTTATAGACCAGTTTGTTTTTATAGATGCTCTATCTAAATTTTTGTGTAATTTAAAAGTTATTGCTGTATTACTGAGCTCTCTGTCAAGTAGGAATGCTGTTAAGATTTTTCTTTAAGTAAAGGAACAACTATTTGTTTTAATCCGTTTTAAAAATAAAACATTACAACTATGACTAATTATTTCCTAATTTATCGACTTTAAACATTTTGATTTTAATTATGAAGCTTCATCAAAGTGGGATCTTGGACACTTCTCACACCAAAACTTCAGTCACCCATTAAAATGTGTTATTGGATTCATGTTAACTTTTATGAAGCAGGAAGTCAGAATTAATGGAATATAAGTTTTATACCTTGTTATTTGTTAACATTTTCCTTTAAAGGATTTAGATTAGGTTTTCATATCAAACAGGGTTTCATTATAAATGAACCATTTAAATAACTTTTTAATATGTTTAGAACCTATGCTATTAGCAATTTTCATAGTATAAAATTTTCACGCTATGTTTGTATGCTTCTAATATTTTTTGCATTGTAGCAGATGAATATTCAGTATTACTGAATTTTGAAAATTACACAGTGGTAGTATAAATACTATTTGTGTTATGCAAAATTGGCTGATTTTTATCAGACTTTAATATTTTCTCATTTTTAACCAATTATTCTGCTTTTGCTCTTTGATATTAAATTGGCTGTGCTGTCTGTTGCACTTGAATTCATGCGATGGTGTGCAAAAGCCAAAACTGATTATAGTCTCAGGTTACCTTTTCTTTTCTTATATTGACTGACTTTCCAAATTGAACAGGATGTTTTATAAAATTTGTGTGATGCACAATGGAATAGGTAAAATGCAGATTTTCTCAAAACTGTCTTGACTTTTTTTTTGTACTTTTCCCAAAGGTAATAATTACTAGGTTTTTTTTTTTTTTTTTAGTTTGGAAACCACTTAAAATGGCTTAATTGTATAATCTACTGTCAACTGCCTTGGCCCTACAATTGTTTGCTTAGATTCTCTTTCTTTTTACTTATGTCTTACCAGGTGCTTATGTAGTTTTCATATAAAATAGTTTCTTAATCATAATGATCACAATCAAGCCGTTGTATGAATTATTGGGCCTGTTAAGAGTATTAGAAATGTAAAAGAATATTATTTTTAATATTAAACTTTGGCCTGGGAAGTTTGTAGATGAAGTTCCTAAAGCCAGCCATTTTCATTCATTTTAAGTATTCTCATTGTGAGTACAATTGAACTGTATTTATTGTGACTATAGTTTAAATGAGCAGGAAGTAATCCACTTGCATGTTTTATGCTTAGATTTTAAAATATTTTTTGGCTTTTTTTTATGGGAAGTGAAAGAAAAAAGTAAGTGTGTCTATAAATGAGAGAAAGGAAAAATATAGGATAAAATAATGTGATATTAGAAAAATATTCTGAAGCTATAATAGTACCTTGTATTTGCGATATAGTTTAGAAAACAACATCATACATTTACAACTCTTAATCTCACAACAACTTTGGGACATAAGCGGGTTAGATTTATTTCCCTTATTTTATGGAAAGAAGGCTTAGTGAGTTTAAGTAAAATCATTGAGACCTTTTTGGTTAGAGAGGACTTCCTAAACAAGACATAAAAAGCACAGACCATAAAAGGAAAAGTTGAAAACTATAATACAAAAAAAAAAAAAAAAAAAAAAAAAAAAGGATAGAAGCCTGTAGTTCCAGCTACTTGGGAGGCTGATTAGGGAGAATAGCTTGAGCCCGGGGTTTTAGTCCAGCCTGGGCAACACAGTGAGACTCTGTCTCCGAACAAAAAAACCCCAAACAAACAAAAAATAGTAGTGGAGAAAAATATCCAAAGCACAATAATGGGATACTGTTTGTCACATATCAAATGATCAGAAATTGAAATACTTGATTACATTCCATGTTTTTGAGCCTGAGGAGAAATGGTAGGGGAAGGTAATTTGGTACAGTCATTTTGAGAGCTATTTGACAGCGTCCTCTCTTTAAGAGTGAAGAACTGGAAACAACCCAGTGTCTCAGTAGAGGAGTGGATAAGAAAACTGGTGCAATATTGTAATAGAAATTCTATGGTAGTTAAAATTAATGTGCTAGATCTATATAAGTAAAAGTCTTGAGAACACAATGAAGAGTGAAGAAAGAAAACTGTGAGAATGTTTATTATAATACTATAATACCATTTATGTGAGTATAGAACCACATACATCAATAATCTATAAAAGATATAAGGAACGGAATGGAATATCATCTTTTCTTTAATAAGAGTTAAACATGGAACATGGTTAGTAAGCACTGGGTGTTAGCTACATGGGCACTTGTTAAATTATTCTTTTTACAACTTTGAAAATTTATTTTAAAAAACAGAAAGAAAGGGAAGTTAATTTACTTAGAGTTACAGAAAAATTGTAGTCGGAAGAGCTAGTACTTAAACTTAGGACCTGATTCCCAAGTCTAGAGCTTTTTCTAACATGCTGCCTCATAATGAGAAGGAAAAAAATTGAGATGAAAGGATCAAGAAGGTAGACAAAATTTAGTTTCATAGTAATAAGAACCAGGAAACGTGTTTCTAGTAAATTTTTTGAGGGGAAAGTTTATAAGATAAAAAATTATAAATTTACTTTAAAATCTTTAAGCATGCTGTTTTATACATAGAACAACTTAGGTATTTAGGAAAAATTTTACCTTAATTTATCGTTTAAAATGTGATACCTATTTTTGTTGCATGTAATGGAAGACATTAGGTAATCTGAATTTTTAAAATACAACATTCATGAAAATAATTTAAATATACAGTCTGCCTTCAATCTAACAAAGTCAAAACTAGTTTTTCTTCCATTTTGTAAAGTCATTCTTCACAAAAACTTTATAGCCTTTTTATTTACAGCTTCTCTCCAAGATAAAATGGCAAACCCAAAAGAGAAAACTGCAATGTGTCTGGTAAATGAGTTAGCCCGTTTCAATAGAGTCCAACCCCAGTATAAACTTCTGAATGAAAGAGGGCCTGCTCATTCAAAGGTAAGGTTATGAAGAGAGGTGGTGAGACATACTTATCAAACTAACAGATTTATCATCTCAGATTTTAATTGTGCTTTATTTTGGGGAGTGGGGGTTTGGCGGATGGCTTGAAGGCTTTTAGTTCTACATTAATAATATTTCAAAGTATGTAACTAAACTATTTTGCAGTTCACTATGGTTTACAAAGCTCTTTTAGATGTGGTACTTCATATAAATCTTAATAAAACCACATGAGATATGGATTTTTGATTTCTATATTGTAAATTAAACTCAGGCACAGGAAAGTTAAGTGACTTGCTTAATAGTTCACAAGTGCCAGTGCCAGTACTTGAATGTATTTTCTTTGGCTCTCAAGTATGGTGTGCTTTCCATTAAATCACAGCTGCTAAAGTAGAAATGGAGATAGTAAATATACCAACAGTTACCTAGTGAGATATCTTTTCCAATGTGATATTTAGTTCTAACGTTAATCATTTATAAAAGTGGTATATACCACTGTTGTTATTATCTCTGCATTCACTTATATTGTTTTGTTAAATGGAAAGCAATTTTTATTTATAGCTGTATACATTTATGTTTGCATATATACATGTTACAAATCTACAACTAATGTATTTATGTTTGAGCTCTTCAGTTGCTTAAAATATCTTAGTTGTGCATAATTTCCTGTAGCACATTTAAATCTTGGCTATTGGAGATTATCATAATGATCATAAAATTTGTGTATAATGTGGCAGCATTTGTTCTCTAGGGGTTGATAAACTTCCTAAAGCAACTGGCTATTGGGTTATTTGCATCCTAGCATCTCCTACAAACTAAGGAAAATAAGAGGAAACTACAGTTTATCAATTTTGTTTTCTATTAGTGGTTTTTATGAAGGATTTAGGGGCAACAATTTAATTTGTTCATATATTTTATTCTTGCTTTAGCAGAAAAGATAGTTGTAGCCTTGGTCTACCTTTCCAGGTATATGTCCTAACTCTCTTGCTCATTCTGCCCTTAATCATGTTGAACTGTTTGCATTTCTCAGAATGCTTCATGTTCTTTTCAAATCTCTCTGCCTTTGCCTAAGTTGTATTGTCTTTCTGCCTTGAAGGTCCTTTTGCCCTTATTAATTGTTGAGCACTCAGCTCCATGTTACATCTTCCACACATTTGTGAAACCTCTGATCCCTCTACTGGGACTCCAGCAGGACCTGTAGTTCTCTGTGGTAGCTGTTACTGTGTTGTAGTACAGTAATATATGTTGGTTATTAGTTTTGTGCTAGACTGAGCTTATTTATGGGTGTGTATTTTACTCTTCTACATTTCTACAATATGTAGAAAGAGTATATTTCTACATATACTCTTTGCTCCTCATTGCCAGCTCCAGGTGTTCTTCCTTGAGACAATCCCCCAGTTTTGAGTTTCGTGTTAGCAGACATGCCTCATGATGCCTACATTGCCTCATGATAGTCACATCTGGGTGATTACATCACATTTCTTATGGCTCACTTTCATTCTCTTCAGCATTTCCCGTTTTAATTTTTGGTGATTTCAACACCTAAACAGATGATTGTTCCAATATGTTGACCTTTCAGTTCCTTTAACGTCTCCAGTGATCTTGTTCTCTACTCTCCTTCAGCCACTCATGCCTATAATCACATTCTTGACTTTATCATTACCAATAACTGCAAATGTTAATTTCAGTCTTTCATCTTTCTGTAACACTTGCCTCCTAACTTTCTAGTTCATTCCCTGTGGTAATTTGACTTCCACAGTCCTTTCATACTGCAGATCCATTGATTCTGCCACCTTTTTACTCTTCCTCACTTTCCCCAATCCTCACCTAGCTCTTTAACCTGCTTAAATGTTATGTGCCTTTTATGTAGGTACCCTCAGCTGACTTGCCCAGCTCCTCCATTGTGTCCTGGATCCCAACCTATTTCACCTCTTCAAGGCCATTTCTCCAGTTTTGCTTCTTCTGCCTTCTTCTCCCAAGAGTGAAGAGCTAGACTACTCTTAACAGTTAGTGACACCATCCCTATCCTCTATATATGGTAAAGGAAGGCCAGGCTACCTGGGAAGTTTCTGGAGGACTCTTAGGAGGATTTGGATTTCCTTAAGATTCTTTAGGAATCCATTGTAATTTTTGGAAGGGTTTATGAACTGACCTTGTATCTATCTCCTTGTCTCACTGCTGGAGTTTTAAAGGCTAAATAGGTTTGTTGTGATGAAAGTAGACAACAGTGGGTCTCTTCTTATTTCTCGATAGTCCCAGGATTCCCTTGATTTTAAGGAGATTTGGAGATCCCTTTTGCCAGCCTATGCCTGTTGCTGCAGGTGCTTTGGTGATAGACCACTCCCCTTAGCCTGTAGCTTGCTTATTTTGTAAAAGAGTGCTAGAATAATTGGCATGTTCTTGAGTGAAACATGATATTTATGAGTTTACATAATAATATAGTTAATATTAATCCTAATTGGCTAAGTCTGGATCCTTTTTGTGAAAAGCAAAATCATTTTCATTCATGCATGTCCATCAGTGGCCTTTAGGTGAGACATAAAATGTATTTTAATGAAATTAATGATGATCTCTGGTAAGAAAAATTTAAACCTAGTTTTAACTTACTAATTTTCTTGGGGCTGGGCGTGGTGACTCATGCCTGTAATCCCAGAAATTTGGGAGGGCGAGGCGGGAGGATCACTTGAGGTCGGGAGTTTGAGAACAGCATGGCCACAATGGCAAAACACCGTCTTTACTAAAAATACAAAAATTAGCCAGGGTGTGGTGGCACGTGCCTATAATCCACCTACTTGGGAGGCTGAGGCAGGAGAATCGCTTGAACCTGGCAAGTGGAGGTTGCAGTGAGCCAAGATCATACCACTGCACTACAGTTTGGGCTACAGAGTGAGACTCGGTCTCAAAAAAAATTTTTTTTTTTTGTCGGTACATTAATTATATGGCAATTCGCACACACACTACACATATGCTGACATATTGATAAGTGGTTCTCATCTTTGGCTGTTAATTGAAATCATTTTGGGAGCTTTAAAAACTACTTATGCCTGAGTCTCATCCCCTTAATTTAATCAGTCTTGGGTGAAGCCCACACATCAGGAATTTTTTAAACCTCTGAAATGACTCAAAAGTACAGCCAGAGTTGAGAAACGCAGGACAGAGGTTAATGTCTTCAGTGTGGTATGGAATTATCTTCTCATATATCATGCTGACAGGTAGTGACCTATCTTACGTTTATATGCTTTCCTCTTTCCCCCATTGAGTATCACAGATTCTGAACAACTTTTAATATGTGACTATTAAAAAAATAATTATTTTAATCTTTGCCTTGCCTTCTTTTATTTTTCTGCTCAGTTTTTAATTGAACTCTGAAACAAGTTAGTATACCTTATAACAATGGGAGTTATTGTAATATTGCTTTGTTTCCTAGGTACCTGTATACAGTTATTTTTTCTACAGATTATTGTTTTGGTTTGCTCAAATCTCGAAAGAAGGCTGTTTTAATTAGAGTATGAGGAAGAGAGCCATGAATAACATAAAATGGTATTTTCTTCTTTTCCATTATTTTCCTATTCTGATAATTTGTTGGTAGGCATGGTTAAGTTTCAAGTAAATTGCACTAGTGCTGATACTTTGAAATGGTTTACTTTGGAATGGATATCACTGAGGGAGGCAGTGTCATTCACTGGCCCTTAAACCAAATAGTCTTTAAAAAAAAACTTTGTTAGAGTTGCCCAGCTTGATCTTTGCCCTTCATTGCCCAGCTTGTGTGACCTTGAACAACTAAAGTCTCAGTTTTCTTATCTGTAAATGGAGTAATATAATACCTCATAAAGTGGTATAATGGAGTGACGATTTGTAAGTTCTTCAGCATTGTGTTGACGATGGAGGTACTCAAATAATTATATCTTTGCTTATTAGTCATATATAGGACTAAAACAACCACTTAGTAAAAGGTCTGTTGAGTATTTACTATGTGACAGGCACTGTTCTTCACTGAAAATAAATAAGGTGCATATCATGCTGTTAGGAGCTTTGTCTCATAACATTCATTATGAAACGCACCAACATCTTAAGATCTTACTTTTGCCTGTAATCCCAGCACTTTGGGAGGCCAAGGTGGGCAGATTATGAGGTCAGGAAATCAAGATGATCCTGGTCAAAATGGTGAAGCCCTGTCTCTACTAAAACTATTAAAATTAGCTGGCCATGGTGGCGTGCGCCTTTAGTTCCAGCTACTCGGGAGACTGAGGCAGGAGAATTGCTTGAATGTGGGAGGCGGAGGTTGCCGTGAGCCAAGATCGCACCACTGCACTCCAGCCTGGCGACAGAGGGATACTCTGTTTCAAAAAAAACAAAAAAACAAAACAAAAACAAAAACAAAAAAACTTAATTTTAGTTTATTATGAAAAATTTGAAATAGACACCAATGTTAAACTTCAACATTATCAATATTTTGCCAAGATAAATTTATTTACCACCCCCTACCCACTTTTTTCAACTGAAGTTTTTAAAACTTCAGTTTTAAAGTTCACTTATGAGTCTGTTCACTCATAAGTGCTTTGGTATGCATCTGTAACTGATAAGGACCTTTAAAATAATTGCCCACTGCACCGTCATTATGAGTAGATTAATAAGCCCAAATATTATGTAATACATGGTCTGTATCCATCTTTATTAGACTTAAAATGTCTTTTTACATTTGCTTTATTCAAATAGGGTCCAAACAAGGATTGTGTATTACATTTGGTAGCTGTATCTCTTTGGTCTCTTTTATTTATTAATACTAACACTCCCTTTATCCCCATCCCCTCTTTTCCTATGACATTGATTTGTTGCAGAAATAGAGTAATTTGTCCTATAAAATGTTCTAAATCTTGAATTTGGCTGATTGTATGTAGGGATTGTTATATGAGGGGATTTCATCAATTGGATGAGTATTGAACTAGAACAGAGATTTTGAGCTGTAGGATATGCCTCTTGAATACATAATTTTCAGACACGATGAAATCATCATTTTCTTTCTATGTACATTTGCAGTGGGCGTATAGAGTAAGGATAGTGGAAGGGAAATGTAGTAAAGAGTCATGAGAGATAATATACTAAAAAGATGGGAGAACAGTTTTTGAAGCAATGCAAACTGATTTCTTTCATAATTTAACCCATGCCAAAAGTATTGTTTCTGCTTTATATCTATGTGGAAAAAAAAGAACAAACATTTCCAGTGTCCCACAGAATTTTTTCGTTCCTTGTTGTAATCATCTCTCTTTGTACCTGGGACCCCACACAGCTACTAATCTGCTTTCTGTTACTGTAGATTAGTTTGCAGTTTCTAAAACTATATAAATGTAATCATATAGTGGTATGTACTCCTACCAGACTGTTTTCACTTAGCGTAGTTATTTCGAGTTTGCTCATGCTTTTTGTGTGTCAGTATTTCTTCCTTTTTATTATTGAGTAGTAGTCCATTATGTGGATATAGCACACTTCGTTTTTTGGATATTCATCTGTTGATGCATATTTTGATTGTTTTTAGCTTTTTGCTATTATAATAAAGCCAATTTGAACATCTGTATACAAGTCTTCATATAGACATTGTATTAGTCCATTCTTGTGTTGCTATAAATACCTGAGACTGGCTAATTTATAGGAAAAGAGGTTTAGTTAGTTCATGGTTCTGCAGGCTCTACAGGAAGCATAGCAGCATCTGCTTTTGTGGGGGGGGGGCCTCAGGGTACTTCCAATCATGGTGGAAATAAAAGGCATGTCATATGGTAAAAGCAGGAGCAATGTGGGGATTGGGTGGGGCGGGGGTCCCACACACTTTTATATGACCAGATCTCATGAGAACTCACTATTGTGAGGACAGTAGCAAGGGATGGCGCTAAACCATTCATGAGAAATCCACCCCCATGATCCAGTCCCCAGACCCCACCTCCAACATTGGGGATTACAATCCAACATGAAATTTTGTGGGGACACAGACCCAAGCCATATCAGACATATATTACCTTTTCTCTTTCTCTATTTTATTTTCTCTGTTTCTTTGGTAATAAGAGTGCCAGGAACATGTTGCAGATGCATGTTTAACTTTTTAAGACATTGCCAGATTTTTTTTGCAAAAGTAGTTGTACCATTTTACATTCTCCTCAGCGGTGTGTGAGTGTTCTAGTTTTTCTGCCCCCTTGCCTACAGGTTATATAATCAGCCTTTCTAATTTTAGCCATTCTAATAGGTATGTGGTGGTATCTCATTGTGGTTTCAGTTTGCACTTCCGTAGTGACTGATAATGTTGGCCATCTTTTTGTGTGTTTGTCATCAGTGTATACCTTTAGTGAAGTGTCTGTGCAGATCTTTGCCCATTATTTTTTATTGGGTTGTTTGTTTTATTGTTCAGTTTTGAGAGTTCTTTATTCTGTTTGGTGCATATGTTTATAGTTGTTTTATCTTCTTGATGAATTGACCCTTTTATCAATAATAATGTTCTTTGTCTCTTTTTTAATTAAAAATAATTTTTAATTTCTGTGGGTACATAGTAGGTATATATATTTATGAGGTGTATATATTTATGTGGTACATGAGATATTTTGGTATCTCATGCATACAATGCATACAATGTATTTGGTACGTTGCATGTACCAAAATTTCTATGTGAAAAAAAAGAACAAACATTTCCATTGTCTCACAAAATTTTCTCATTGTTTGTTGTAATCATCTCTCTTTGTACCTGAGACCCCAGGCAGCTACTAATCTTTTTTTCACATACATATTTCAGATAGATTAGACATGCAGTGCATAACAATCACATAATGGAAATTGGGTATCCAAAGCCTCAAGCATTTATCCTTTGTGTTACAAACAATCTAATTATACTCTTTTAGTTATTTTAAAGTGTAAAATTAAATTATTATTGACTATAGTCCCCCTGTGTGCTGCCGTCAAATACTAGGTCTTATCCATTCTTTCTGTTTTTTTTTGGTACCCATTAACCATCATCCCATCCCTTCATCCTCCCTGCTACTTTTCCTAGTCTCTAGTAACCATCCTTCTATTCTCTCTCTCTGTGAATTCAGTTGTTTTGATTTTTAGAGCTCACAAATAAGTGAGAACATGCAATGTTTGTCTTTCTGTGCCTGGCTTATTTCACTTAACATAGTGACCTCCAGTTCTATTCATGTTACAGCAAATGACAGGATCTCATTCTTTTTTATGGCTGAATAATACTCCATTGTGTATAAATACCACTGTTTATCCATTCATCTGTTGATGGACATTTAGGTTGATTCCAAATTTTAGCTATCATAAGCACTCCTAACAAACATGGGAGTGCAGATATCTCTTCAATATATGATTCCTTTTCTTTTGGGAATATACCCAGCAGTGGGATTGCTGGATTGTATGGTAGTTCTAGTTTCAGTTTTTTGAGGAACCTCCAAACTGTTCTCTATAGTGGTTGTACTAATTTACATTCCTACTAACAACACATGAGGGTACCCTTTTCTCCACATCCTTGCCAGCATTTATTATTGCCTGACTTTTGGATAAAAGCCATTTTAACTTGTGCAAGATGGTATCTCAGTGTAGTTTTGTTTTGTATTTCTCTGATGATCAGTGATGTTGAGCACTTTTTCGTATACCTGTTTGCTGTTTAAATTGGATTATTAGATTTTTTTTCCTGTAGAGTTATTTGAGCTTCTTATATATTCTGATTATTAATACCTCGTCAGATGGATAGTTTGCACATATTTCTCTCCCATTCTGTGGGTTGTTTCTTCACTTTGTTGACTGTTTCCTTTGCTGTGCAGAAGGTTTTTAACTTGATGTAATCCCATTTGTCCATTTTTGCCTGTGATTGTGGGATATTACTCAGGAAATGTTTGCTCACTCCAGTGTCCTGAAGATTTTCCCCAATGTTTTCTTGTAATAGTTTCATGGTTTGCGGTCTTAGATTTAAGTCTTTAATCCATTTTGATTTGATTTTTTTGTATATGGCAATAGATAAGGGTCTAATTTCATTTATCTGCATATGGATATCCAGTTTTCCCAGTACTATTTATTGAAGAGACTGTTTTTTCCTCAGTGTATGTTCTTGACACCATTGTCGAAAATGAGTTCATTGTAGGTGTGTGGATTTGTTTCTGGATTCTCTATTCTGTTTCATTGGTCTGTGTGTTTGTTTTTATGCCAGTACCATTTTGTTTTGGTTTCTATAGCTCTGTAG